>NW_026577919.1:1262134-1577668 GCF_029407905.1 Bubalus kerabau | reverse complement strand
CCTTCCTGCGACCCCAAAAGTCCCCCGACACGCCGGGTTCCCCCGAGGGGAACACCGAGGGTCCGGCACCGCTTCCTCTGAGCCCCTTCTCCCCTCCTGATCGCGACAGGAGAGGCGATTCCCCTGCGTGGTCTGGAAGGGGTTCCCGGCCTTCCCGGCGCACCTCAGGATGAGGCCGGTCTCACGAGGAAATTCGAGACGAGCCACGTGGGTGGGGCCACAGGCCGAACGCCCCCGATTCCCCCGGTCCGCTCTTGAGAAGGACCCGAGGCCCGGACCCCTCTTCGAAGGCAACCCTGTGGTGAAGGCACAACACGAAGGGGCACTGCCACCCCCGTGCATCGTCCGCAAAGACCCGCGGGTTCCACACACAGCTCGACGAGGGCCTGAGACCCCCTGAGCAACTCGAGAGGCCAGCGGGGTTCCCTTCCTCAGACAAGACGAGGCCTGACTCTCCTGTCCCAACTCTGCAGGAACCCTGCGGTCGGAGTCCGAAACGCAGAGGAAGCCTGAGGTGCCTGCCTCCCCTCGAGGTGAGGCCCTCTTCCGTTGCGCCAGACCCAGCGGAGTCCCGAGGGGCCCCGCCACCTCCACAGGATCCCTCGCCTCTCAGAGGCACCCTGGAAGTTCCCTAAGGTCCCCGGCAGAAGGCGAGTGACACGAGAGGGTTTCCCGCCGCCCCCCGACAAAGACCTCGAGAGTCCTTCTTCAACGCGTCTCGAGGCCCTAGTCCCCTCCCGTGACTCGAGAGCCAGGACGCGCTCCCCCTCGCCACGCGCATGGAGACCTGACTTCCCTGGCGCCGCACGAGAGGCTCCCTGAGATCCTCGTCGTGCCTCGGGAGAAAACCCCCACGGGCGCCGCAGCTCGAGGAAACCCCTGAGACGCCCCCGTCCTCGCGAGCTGAGGGCCTTCTTTTCCTGCATGGCCTGGAGAGCAATCCCGGGTCCTCTCTCCAAACGGAAGAGGAGGCTGGACTCCCTTGAGGCCGCTCAGGGGGCTCCAAGAGACCCGCGTCGTGACTCGAGAGGAGAGCGGAGTCCTTGGCTTCCCCTCGAGACGAGGCCTGACTCCCGGGGGAGCCTCGAATGCAACCCCGAGATCCCTGCCTTCCCTGGAGAGGGAAAATTAGGTCCCGGACACACGCTTAGGTGAGGTCTCTTAGGCCCTGCAGTGACTCGAGCGCCACCCCCAGCGTTCCCTCGCAACCCGAGGGGAAGATTGGCTTCCCAGGGCCAACCCAAGGGGAAGGCTGAGATCCCCGTCGTAACTCGAGAATGCCGCCGCAACTCGAGAAAATCCACGTGGTTCCCACCGCTTGGCAAGATGAGGCCCTTGCCCGCGACGGCGTCTCAAGGGAGTCCCCTGTTCCGCCCTGAAGGGCGAGACGGTCCATGACAGCCTTCCTGCGACCCCCAAAAGTCCCCCGACACGCCGGGTTCCCCGAGGGGAACACCGAGGGTCCCGGCACCGCTTCCTCTGAGCCCCTTCTCCCCTCCTGATCGCGACAGGAGAGGCGATTCCCTGCGTGGTCTGGAAGGGGTTCCCGGCCTTCCCGCGCACCTCAGGATGAGGCCGGTCTCACGAGAAATTCGAGACGAGCCACGTGGGTGGGGCCACAGGCCGAACGCCCCGATTCCCCGGTCCGCTCTTGAGAAGGACCCGAGGCCCGGACCCCTCTTCGAAGGCAACCCTGTGGGTGAAGGCACAACAAGAGGGGCACTGCCACCCCCGTGCATCGTCCGCAAAGACCCGCGGGTTCCACACACAGCTCGACGAGGGGCCTGAGACCCCCTGAGCAACTCGAGAGGCCAGCGGGGTTCCCTTCCTCAGACAAGACGAGGCCTGACTCTCCTGTCCCAACTCTGCAGGGACCCTGCGGTCGGAGTCCGAAACGCAGAGGAAGCCTGAGGTGCCTGCCTCCCCTCGAGGTGAGGCCCTCTTCCGTTGCGCCAGACCCAGCGGAGTCCCGAGGGGCCCCGCCACCTCCACAGGATCCCTCGCCTCTCAGAGGCACCCTGGGAAGTTCCCTAAGGTCCCCGGCAGAAGGCGAGGGAAACGAGGGTTTCCCGCCGCCCCCCGACAAAGACCTCGAGAGTCCTTCTTCAACGCGTCTCGAGGCCCTAGTCCCCTCCCGTGACTCGAGAGCCAGGACGCGCTCCCCCTCGCCACGCGCATGGAGACCTGACTTCCCTGGCGCCGCACGAGAGGCTCCCTGAGATCCTCGTCGTGCCTCGGGAGAAAACCCCCACGGGCGCCGCAGCTCGAGGAAACCCCTGAGACGCCCCCGTCCTCGCGAGCTGAGGGCCTTCTTTTCCTGCATGGCCTGGAGAGCAATCCCGGGTCCTCTCTCCAAACGGAAGAGGAGGCTGGACTCCCTTGAGGCCGCTCAGGGGGCTCCAAGAGACCCGCGTCGCGACTCGAGAGGAGAGCGGAGTCCTTGGCTTCCCCTCGAGACGAGGCCTGACTCCCCGGGGGAGCCTGGGAATGCAACCCCGAGATCCCTGCCTTCCTGGAGAGGAAAATTAGGTCCCGGACACACGCTTAGGTGAGGTCTCTTAGGCCCTGCAGTGACTCGAGCCCACCCCCAGCGTTCCCTCGCAACCCGAGGGAAGATTGGGCTTCCAGGGCCAACCCAAGGGGAAGGCTGAGATCCCCGTCGTAACTCGAGAATGCCGCCGCAACTCGAGAAAATCCACGTGGTTCCCACCGCTTGGCAAGATGAGGCCCTTGCCCGCGACGGCGTCTCAAGGGAAGTCCCCTGTTCCGCCCTGAAGGCGAGACGGTCCCTGACAGCCTTCCTGCGACCCCAAAAGTCCCCCGACACGCCGGGTTCCCCCGAGGGGAACACCGAGGGTCCCGGCACCGCTTCCTCTGAGCCCCTTCTCCCCTCCTGATCGCGACAGGAGAGGCGATTCCCCTGCGTGGTCTGGAAGGGGTTCCCGGCCTTCCCGGCGCACCTCAGGATGAGGCCGGTCTCACGAGGAAATTCGAGACGAGCCACGTGGGTGGGGCCACAGGCCGAACGCCCCCGATTCCCCGGTCCGCTCTTGAGAAGGACCCGAGGCCCGGACCCCTCTTCGAAGGCAACCCTGTGGGTGAAGGCACAACACGAAGGGGCACTGCCACCCCCGTGCATCGTCCGCAAAGACCCGCGGGTTCCACACACAGCTCGACGAGGGGCCTGAGACCCCCTGAGCAACTCGAGAGGCCAGCGGGGTTCCCTTCCTCAGACAAGACGAGGCCTGACTCTCCTGTCCCAACTCTGCAGGGACCCTGCGGTCGGAGTCCGAAACGCAGAGGAAGCCTGAGGTGCCTGCCTCCCCTCGAGGTGAGGCCCTCTTCCGTTGCGCCAGACCCAGCGGAGTCCCGAGGGGCCCCGCCACCTCCACAGGATCCCTCGCCTCTCAGAGGCACCCTGGGAAGTTCCATAAGGTCCCCGGCAGAAGGCGAGGACACGAGGGTTTCCCGCCGCCCCCGACAAAGACCTCGAGAGTCCTTCTTCAACGCGTCTCGAGGCCCTAGTCCCCTCCCGTGACTCGAGAGCCAGGACGCGCTCCCCCTCGCCACGCGCATGGAGACCTGACTTCCCTGGCGCCGCACGAGAGGCTCCCTGAGATCCTCGTCGTGCCTCGGGAGAAAACCCCCACGGGCGCCGCAGCTCGAGGAAACCCCTGAGACGCCCCCGTCCTCGCGAGCTGAGGGCCTTCTTTTCCTGCATGGCCTGGAGAGCAATCCCGGGTCCTCTCTCCAAACGGAAGAGGAGGCTGGACTCCCTTGAGGCCGCTCAGGGGGCTCCAAGAGACCCGCGTCGCGACTCGAGAGGAGAGCGGAGTCCTTGGCTTCCCCTCGAGACGAGGCCTGACTCCCCGGGGGAGCCTCGAATGCAACCCCGAGATCCCTGCCTTCCCTGGAGAGGAAAATTAGGTCCCGGACACACGCTTAGGTGAGGTCTCTTAGGCCCTGCAGTGACTCGAGCGCCACCCCCAGCGTTCCCTCGCAACCCGAGGGGAAGATTGGGCTTCCCAGGGCCAACCCAAGGGGAAGGCTGAGATCCCCGTCGTAACTCGAGAATGCCGCCGCAACTCGAGAAAATCCACGTGGTTCCCACCGCTTGGCAAGATGAGGCCCTTGCCCGCGACGGCGTCTCAAGGGAAGTCCCCTGTTCCGCCCTGAAGGGCGAGACGGTCCCTGACAGCCTTCCTGCGACCCCCAAAAGTCCCCCGACACGCCGGGTTCCCCCGAGGGGAACACCGAGGGTCCCGGCACCGCTTCCTCTGAGCCCCTTCTCCCCTCCTGATCGCGACAGGAGAGGCGATTCCCCTGCGTGGTCTGGAAGGGGTTCCCGGCCTTCCCGGCGCACCTCAGGATGAGGCCGGTCTCACGAGGAAATTCGAGACGAGCCACGTGGGTGGGGCCACAGGCCGAACGCCCCCGATTCCCCGGTCCGCTCTTGAGAAGGACCCGAGGCCCGGACCCCTCTTCGAAGGCAACCCTGTGGGTGAAGGCACAACACGAAGGGGCACTGCCACCCCCGTGCATCGTCCGCAAAGACCCGCGGGTTCCACACACAGCTCGACGAGGGGCCTGAGACCCCCTGAGCAACTCGAGAGGCCAGCGGGGTTCCCTTCCTCAGACAAGACGAGGCCTGACTCTCCTGTCCCAACTCTGCAGGGACCCTGCGGTCGGAGTCCGAAACGCAGAGGAAGCCTGAGGTGCCTGCCTCCCCTCGAGGTGAGGCCCTCTTCCGTTGCGCCAGACCCAGCGGAGTCCCGAGGGGCCCCGCCACCTCCACAGGATCCCTCGCCTCTCAGAGGCACCCTGGGAAGTTCCCTAAGGTCCCCGGCAGAAGGCGAGGGACACGAGGGTTTCCCGCCGCCCCCCGACAAAGACCTCGAGAGTCCTTCTTCAACGCGTCTCGAGGCCCTAGTCCCCTCCCGTGACTCGAGAGCCAGGACGCGCTCCCCCTCGCCACGCGCATGGAGACCTGACTTCCCTGGCGCCGCACGAGAGGCTCCCTGAGATCCTCGTCGTGCCTCGGGAGAAAACCCCCACGGGCGCCGCAGCTCGAGGAAACCCCTGAGACGCCCCCGTCCTCGCGAGCTGAGGGCCTTCTTTTCCTGCATGGCCTGGAGAGCAATCCCGGGTCCTCTCTCCAAACGGAAGAGGAGGCTGGACTCCCTTGAGGCCGCTCAGGGGGCTCCAAGAGACCCGCGTCGCGACTCGAGAGGAGAGCGGAGTCCTTGGCTTCCCCTCGAGACGAGGCCTGACTCCCCGGGGGAGCCTGGAATGCAACCCCGAGATCCCTGCCTTCCCTGGAGAGGAAAATTAGGTCCCGGACACACGCTTAGGTGAGGTCTCTTAGGCCCTGCAGTGACTCGAGCGCCACCCCCAGCGTTCCTTCGCAACCCGAGGGGAAGATTGGGCTTCCCAGGGCCAACCCAAGGGGAAGGCTGAGATCCCCGTCGTAACTCGAGAATGCCGCCGCAACTCGAGAAAATCCACGTGGTTCCCACCGCTTGGCAAGATGAGGCCCTTGCCCGCGACGGCGTCTCAAGGGAAGTCCCCTGTTCCGCCCTGAAGGGCGAGACGGTCCCTGACAGCCTTCCTGCGACCCCCAAAAGTCCCCCGACACGCCGGGTTCCCCCGAGGGGAACACCGAGGGTCCCGGCACCGCTTCCTCTGAGCCCCTTCTCCCCTCCTGATCGCGACAGGAGAGGCGATTCCCCTGCGTGGTCTGGAAGGGGTTCCCGGCCTTCCCGGCGCACCTCAGGATGAGGCCGGTCTCACGAGGAAATTCGAGACGAGCCACGTGGGTGGGGCCACAGGCCGAACGCCCCCGATTCCCCGGTCCGCTCTTGAGAAGGACCCGAGGCCCGGACCCCTCTTCGAAGGCAACCCTGTGGGTGAAGGCACAACACGAAGGGGCACTGCCACCCCCGTGCATCGTCCGCAAAGACCCGCGGGTTCCACACACAGCTCGACGAGGGGCCTGAGACCCCCTGAGCAACTCGAGAGGCCAGCGGGGTTCCCTTCCTCAGACAAGACGAGGCCTGACTCTCCTGTCCCAACTCTGCAGGGACCCTGCGGTCGGAGTCCGAAACGCAGAGGAAGCCTGAGGTGCCTGCCTCCCCTCGAGGTGAGGCCCTCTTCCGTTGCGCCAGACCCAGCGGAGTCCCGAGGGGCCCCGCCACCTCCACAGGATCCCTCGCCTCTCAGAGGCACCCTGGGAAGTTCCCTAAGGTCCCCGGCAGAAGGCGAGGGACACGAGGGTTTCCCGCCGCCCCCCGACAAAGACCTCGAGAGTCCTTCTTCAACGCGTCTCGAGGCCCTAGTCCCCTCCCGTGACTCGAGAGCCAGGACGCGCTCCCCCTCGCCACGCGCATGGAGACCTGACTTCCCTGGCGCCGCACGAGAGGCTCCCTGAGATCCTCGTCGTGCCTCGGGAGAAAACCCCCACGGGCGCCGCAGCTCGAGGAAACCCCTGAGACGCCCCCGTCCTCGCGAGCTGAGGGCCTTCTTTTCCTGCATGGCCTGGAGAGCAATCCCGGGTCCTCTCTCCAAACGGAAGAGGAGGCTGGACTCCCTTGAGGCCGCTCAGGGGGCTCCAAGAGACCCGCGTCGCGACTCGAGAGGAGAGCGGAGTCCTTGGCTTCCCCTCGAGACGAGGCCTGACTCCCCGGGGGAGCCTGGAATGCAACCCCGAGATCCCTGCCTTCCCTGGAGAGGAAAATTAGGTCCCGGACACACGCTTAGGTGAGGTCTCTTAGGCCCTGCAGTGACTCGAGCGCCACCCCCAGCGTTCCCTCGCAACCCGAGGGGAAGATTGGGCTTCCCAGGGCCAACCCAAGGGGAAGGCTGAGATCCCCGTCGTAACTCGAGAATGCCGCCGCACCTCGAGAAAATCCACGTGGTTCCCACCGCTTGGCAAGATGAGGCCCTTGCCCGCGACGGCGTCTCAAGGGAAGTCCCCTGTTCCGCCCTGAAGGGCGAGACGGTCCCTGTCAGCCTTCCTGCGACCCCCAAAAGTCCCCCAACACGCCGGGTTCCCCCGAGGGGAACACCGAGGGTCCCGGCACCGCTTCCTCTGAGCCCCTTCTCCCCTCCTGATCGCGACAGGAGAGGCGATTCCCCTGCGTGGTCTGGAAGGGGTTCCCGGCCTTCCCGGCGCACCTCAGGATGAGGCCGGTCTCACGAGGAAATTCGAGACGAGCCACGTGGGTGGGGCCACATGCCGAACGCCCCCGATTCCCCGGTCCGTTCTTGAGAAGGACCCGAGGCCCGGACCCCTCTTCGAAGGCAACCCTGTGGGTGAAGGCACAACACGAAGGGGCACTGCCACCCCCGTGCATCGTCCGCAAAGACCCGCGGGTTCCACACACAGCTCGACGAGGGGCCTGAGACCCCCTGAGCAACTCGAGAGGCCAGCGGGGTTCCCTTCCTCAGACAAGACGAGGCCTGACTCTCCTGTCCCAACTCTGCAGGGACCCTGCGGTCGGAGTCCGAAACGCAGAGGAAGCCTGAGGTGCCTGCCTCCCCTCGAGGTGAGGCCCTCTTCCGTTGCGCCAGACCCAGCGGAGTCCCGAGGGGCCCCGCCACCTCCACAGGATCCCTCGCCTCTCAGAGGCACCCTGGGAAGTTCCCTAAGGTCCCCGGCAGAAGGCGAGGGACACGAGGGTTTCCCGCCGCCCCCCGACAAAGACCTCGAGAGTCCTTCTTCAACGCGTCTCGAGGCCCTAGTCCCCTCCCGTGACTCGAGAGCCAGGACGCGCTCCCCCTCGCCACGCGCATGGAGACCTGACTTCCCTGGCGCCGCACGAGAGGCTCCCTGAGATCCTCGTCGTGCCTCGGGAGAAAACCCCCACGGGCGCCGCAGCTCGAGGAAACCCCTGAGACGCCCCCGTCCTCGCGAGCTGAGGGCCTTCTTTTCCTGCATGGCCTGGAGAGCAATCCCGGGTCCTCTCTCCAAACGGAAGAGGAGGCTGGACTCCCTTGAAGCCGCTCAGGGGGCTCCAAGAGACCCGCGTCGCGACTCGAGAGGAGAGCGGAGTCCTTGGCTTCCCCTCGAGACGAGGCCTGACTCCCCGGGGGAGCCTGGAATGCAACCCCGAGATCCCTGCCTTCCCTGGAGAGGAAAATTAGGTCCCGGACACACGCTTAGGTGAGGTCTCTTAGGCCCTGCAGTGACTCGAGCGCCACCCCCAGCGTTCCCTCGCAACCCGAGGGGAAGATTGGGCTTCCCAGGGCCAACCCAAGGGGAAGGCTGAGATCCCCGTCGTAACTCGAGAATGCCGCCGCAACTCGAGAAAAACCACGTGGTTCCCACCGCTTGGCAAGATGAGGCCCTTGCCCGCGACGGCGTCTCAAGGGAAGTCCCCTGTTCCGCCCTGAAGGGCGAGACGGTCCCTGACAGCCTTCCTGCGACCCCCAAAAGTCCCCCGACACGCCGGGTTCCCCCGAGGGGAACACCGAGGGTCCCGGCACCGCTTCCTCTGAGCCCCTTCTCCCCTCCTGATCGCGACAGGAGAGGCGATTCCCCTGCGTGGTCTGGAAGGGGTTCCCGGCCTTCCCGGCGCACCTCAGGATGAGGCCGGTCTCACGAGGAAATTCGAGACGAGCCACGTGGGTGGGGCCACAGGCCGAACGCCCCCGATTCCCCGGTCCGCTCTTGAGAAGGACCCGAGGCCCGGACCCCTCTTCGAAGGCAACCCTGTGGGTGAAGGCACAACACGAAGGGGCACTGCCACCCCCGTGCATCGTCCGCAAAGACCCGCGGGTTCCACACACAGCTCGACGAGGGGCCTGAGACCCCCTGAGCAACTCGAGAGGCCAGCGGGGTTCCCTTCCTCAGACAAGACGAGGCCTGACTCTCCTGTCCCAACTCTGCAGGGACCCTGCGGTCGGAGTCCGAAACGCAGAGGAAGCCTGAGGTGCCTGCCTCCCCTCGAGGTGAGGCCCTCTTCCGTTGCGCCAGACCCAGCGGAGTCCCGAGGGGCCCCGCCACCTCCACAGGATCCCTCGCCTCTCAGAGGCACCCTGGGAAGTTCCCTAAGGTCCCCGGCAGAAGGCGAGGGAAACGAGGGTTTCCCGCCGCCCCCCGACAAAGACCTCGAGAGTCCTTCTTCAACGCGTCTCGAGGCCCTAGTCCCCTCCCGTGACTCGAGAGCCAGGACGCGCTCCCCCTCGCCACGCGCATGGAGACCTGACTTCCCTGGCGCCGCACGAGAGGCTCCCTGAGATCCTCGTCGTGCCTCGGGAGAAAACCCCCACGGGCGCCGCAGCTCGAGGAAACCCCTGAGACGCCCCCGTCCTCGCGAGCTGAGGGCCTTCTTTTCCTGCATGGCCTGGAGAGCAATCCCGGGTCCTCTCTCCAAACGGAAGAGGAGGCTGGACTCCCTTGAGGCCGCTCAGGGGGCTCCAAGAGACCCGCGTCGCGACTCGAGAGGAGAGCGGAGTCCTTGGCTTCCCCTCGAGACGAGGCCTGACTCCCCGGGGGAGCCTGGAATGCAACCCCGAGATCCCTGCCTTCCCTGGAGAGGAAAATTAGGTCCCGGACACACGCTTAGGTGAGGTCTCTTAGGCCCTGCAGTGACTCGAGCGCCACCCCCAGCGTTCCCTCGCAACCCGAGGGGAAGATTGGGCTTCCCAGGGCCAACCCAAGGGGAAGGCTGAGATCCCCGTCGTAACTCGAGAATGCCGCCGCAACTCGAGAAAAACCACGTGGTTCCCACCGCTTGGCAAGATGAGGCCCTTGCCCGCGACGGCGTCTCAAGGGAAGTCCCCTGTTCCGCCCTGAAGGGCGAGACGGTCCCTGACAGCCTTCCTGCGACCCCCAAAAGTCCCCCGACACGCCGGGTTCCCCCGAGGGGAACACCGAGGGTCCCGGCACCGCTTCCTCTGAGCCCCTTCTCCCCTCCTGATCGCGACAGGAGAGGCGATTCCCCTGCGTGGTCTGGAAGGGGTTCCCGGCCTTCCCGGCGCACCTCAGGATGAGGCCGGTCTCACGAGGAAATTCGAGACGAGCCACGTGGGTGGGGCCACAGGCCGAACGCCCCCGATTCCCCGGTCCGCTCTTGAGAAGGACCCGAGGCCCGGACCCCTCTTCGAAGGCAACCCTGTGGGTGAAGGCACAACACGAAGGGGCACTGCCACCCCCGTGCATCGTCCGCAAAGACCCGCGGGTTCCACACACAGCTCGACGAGGGGCCTGAGACCCCCTGAGCAACTCGAGAGGCCAGCGGGGTTCCCTTCCTCAGACAAGACGAGGCCTGACTCTCCTGTCCCAACTCTGCAGGGACCCTGCGGTCGGAGTCCGAAACGCAGAGGAAGCCTGAGGTGCCTGCCTCCCCTCGAGGTGAGGCCCTCTTCCGTTGCGCCAGACCCAGCGGAGTCCCGAGGGGCCCCGCCACCTCCACAGGATCCCTCGCCTCTCAGAGGCACCCTGGGAAGTTCCCTAAGGTCCCCGGCAGAAGGCGAGGGACACGAGGGTTTCCCGCCGCCCCCCGACAAAGACCTCGAGAGTCCTTCTTCAACGCGTCTCGAGGCCCTAGTCCCCTCCCGTGACTCGAGAGCCAGGACGCGCTCCCCCTCGCCACGCGCATGGAGACCTGACTTCCCTGGCGCCGCACGAGAGGCTCCCTGAGATCCTCGTCGTGCCTCGGGAGAAAACCCCCACGGGCGCCGCAGCTCGAGGAAACCCCTGAGACGCCCCCGTCCTCGCGAGCTGAGGGCCTTCTTTTCCTGCATGGCCTGGAGAGCAATCCCGGGTCCTCTCTCCAAACGGAAGAGGAGGCTGGACTCCCTTGAGGCCGCTCAGGGGGCTCCAAGAGACCCGCGTCGCGACTCGAGAGGAGAGCGGAGTCCTTGGCTTCCCCTCGAGACGAGGCCTGACTCCCCGGGGGAGCCTGGAATGCAACCCCGAGATCCCTGCCTTCCCTGGAGAGGAAAATTAGGTCCCGGACACACGCTTAGGTGAGGTCTCTTAGGCCCTGCAGTGACTCGAGCGCCACCCCCAGCGTTCCCTCGCAACCCGAGGGGAAGATTGGGCTTCCCAGGGCCAACCCAAGGGGAAGGCTGAGATCCCCGTCGTAACTCGAGAATGCCGCCGCAACTCGAGAAAAACCACGTGGTTCCCACCGCTTGGCAAGATGAGGCCCTTGCCCGCGACGGCGTCTCAAGGGAAGTCCCCTGTTCCGCCCTGAAGGGCGAGACGGTCCCTGACAGCCTTCCTGCGACCCCCAAAAGTCCCCCGACACGCCGGGTTCCCCCGAGGGGAACACCGAGGGTCCCGGCACCGCTTCCTCTGAGCCCCTTCTCCCCTCCTGATCGCGACAGGAGAGGCGATTCCCCTGCGTGGTCTGGAAGGGGTTCCCGGCCTTCCCGGCGCACCTCAGGATGAGGCCGGTCTCACGAGGAAATTCGAGACGAGCCACGTGGGTGGGGCCACAGGCCGAACGCCCCCGATTCCCCGGTCCGCTCTTGAGAAGGACCCGAGGCCCGGACCCCTCTTCGAAGGCAACCCTGTGGGTGAAGGCACAACACGAAGGGGCACTGCCACCCCCGTGCATCGTCCGCAAAGACCCGCGGGTTCCACACACAGCTCGACGAGGGGCCTGAGACCCCCTGAGCAACTCGAGAGGCCAGCGGGGTTCCCTTCCTCAGACAAGACGAGGCCTGACTCTCCTGTCCCAACTCTGCAGGGACCCTGCGGTCGGAGTCCGAAACGCAGAGGAAGCCTGAGGTGCCTGCCTCCCCTCGAGGTGAGGCCCTCTTCCGTTGCGCCAGACGCAGCGGAGTCCCGAGGGGCCCCGCCACCTCCACAGGATCCCTCGCCTCTCAGAGGCACCCTGGGAAGTTCCCTAAGGTCCCCGGCAGAAGGCGAGGGAAACGAGGGTTTCCCGCCGCCCCCCGACAAAGACCTCGAGAGTCCTTCTTCAACGCGTCTCGAGGCCCTAGTCCCCTCCCGTGACTCGAGAGCCAGGACGCGCTCCCCCTCGCCACGCGCATGGAGACCTGACTTCCCTGGCGCCGCACGAGAGGCTCCCTGAGATCCTCGTCGTGCCTCGGGAGAAAACCCCCACGGGCGCCGCAGCTCGAGGAAACCCCTGAGACGCCCCCGTCCTCGCGAGCTGAGGGCCTTCTTTTCCTGCATGGCCTGGAGAGCAATCCCGGGTCCCTTCTCCAAACGGAAGAGGAGGCTGGACTCCCTTGAGGCCGCTCAGGGTGCTCCAAGAGACCCGCGTCGCGACTCGAGAGGAGAGCGGAGTCCTTGGCTTCCCCTCGAGACGAGGCCTGACTCCCCGGGGGAGCCTGGAATGCAACCCCGAGATCCCTGCCTTTCCTGGAGAGGAAAATTAGGTCCCGGACACACGCTTAGGTGAGGTCTCTTAGGCCCTGCAGTGACTCGAGCGCCACCCCCAGCGTTCCCTCGCAACCCGAGGGGAAGATTGGGCTTCCCAGGGCCAACCCAAGGGGAAGGCTGAGATCCCCGTCGTAACTCGAGAATGCCGCCGCAACTCGAGAAAATCCACGTGGTTCCCACCGCTTGGCAAGATGAGGCCCTTGCCCGCGACGGCGTCTCAAGGGAAGTCCCCTGTTACGCCCTGAAGGGCGAGACGGTCCCTGACAGCCTTCCTGCGACCCCCAAAAGTCCCCCGACACGCCGGGTTCCCCCGAGGGGAACACCGAGGGTCCCGGCACCGCTTCCTCTGAGCCCCTTCTCCCCTCCTGATCGCGACAGGAGAGGCGATTCCCCTGCGTGGTCTGGAAGGGGTTCCCGGCCTTCCCGGCGCACCTCAGGATGAGGCCGGTCTCACGAGGAAATTCGAGACGAGCCACGTGGGTGGGGCCACAGGCCGAACGCCCCTGATTCCCCGGTCCGCTCTTGAGAAGGACCCGAGGCCCGGACCCCTCTTCGAAGGCAACCCTGTGGGTGAAGGCACAACACGAAGGGGCACTGCCACCCCCGTGCATCGTCCGCAAAGACCCGCGGGTTCCACACACAGCTCGACGAGGGGCCTGAGACCCCCTGAGCAACTCGAGAGGCCAGCGGGGTTCCCTTCCTCAGACAAGACGAGGCCTGACTCTCCTGTCCCAACTCTGCAGGGACCCTGCGGTCGGAGTCCGAATCGCAGAGGAAGCCTGAGGTGCCTGCCTCCCCTCGAGGTGAGGCCCTCTTCCGTTGCGCCAGACCCAGCGGAGTCCCGAGGGGCCCCGCCACCTCCACAGGATCCCTCGCCTCTCAGAGGCACCCTGGGAAGTTCCCTAAGGTCCCCGGCAGAAGGCGAGGGAAACGAGGGTTTCCCGCCGCCCCCCGACAAAGACCTCGAGAGTCCTTCTTCAACGCGTCTCGAGGCCCTAGTCCCCTCCCGTGACTCGAGAGCCAGGACGCGCTCCCCCTCGCCACGCGCATGGAGACCTGACTTCCCTGGCGCCGCACGAGAGGCTCCCTGAGATCCTCGTCGTGCCTCGGGAGAAAACCCCCACGGGCGCCGCAGCTCGAGGAAACCCCTGAGACGCCCCCGTCCTCGCGAGCTGAGGGCCTTCTTTTCCTGCATGGCCTGGAGAGCAATCCCGGGTCCTCTCTCCAAACGGAAGAGGAGGCTGGACTCCCTTGAGGCCGCTCAGGGGGCTCCAAGAGCCCCGCGTCGCGACTCGAGAGGAGAGCGGAGTCCTTGGCTTCCCCTCGAGACGAGGCCTGACTCCCCGGGGGAGCCTGGAATGCAACCCCGAGATCCCTGCCTTCCCTGGAGAGGAAAATTAGGTCCCGGACACACGCTTAGGTGAGGTCTCTTAGGCCCTGCAGTGACTCGAGCGCCACCCCCAGCTTTCCCTCGCAACCCGAGGGGAAGATTGGGCTTCCCAGGGCCAACCCAAGGGGAAGGCTGAGATCCCCGTCGTAACTCGAGAATGCCGCCGCAACTCGAGAAAAACCACGTGGTTCCCACCGCTTGGCAAGATGAGGCCCTTGCCCGCGACGGCGTCTCAAGGGAAGTCCCCTGTTCCGCCCTGAAGGGCGAGACGGTCCCTGACAGCCTTCCTGCGACCCCCAAAAGTCCCCCGACACGCCGGGTTCCCCCGAGGGGAACACCGAGGGTCCCGGCACCGCTTCCTCTGAGCCCCTTCTCCCCTCCTGATCGCGACAGGAGAGGCGATTCCCCTGCGTGGTCTGGAAGGGGTTCCCGGCCTTCCCGGCGCACCTCAGGATGAGGCCGGTCTCACGAGGAAATTCGAGACGAGCCACGTGGGTGGGGCCACAGGCCGAACGCCCCCGATTCCCCGGTCCGCTCTTGAGAAGGACCCGAGGCCCGGACCCCTCTTCGAAGGCAACCCTGTGGGTGAAGGCACAACACGAAGGGGCACTGCCACCCCCGTGCATCGTCCGCAAAGACCCGCGGGTTCCACACACAGCTCGACGAGGGGCCTGAGACCCCCTGAGCAACTCGAGAGGCCAGCGGGGTTCCCTTCCTCAGACAAGACGAGGCCTGACTCTCCTGTCCCAACTCTGCAGGGACCCTGCGGTCGGAGTCCGAAACGCAGAGGAAGCCTGAGGTGCCTGCCTCCCCTCGAGGTGAGGCCCTCTTCCGTTGCGCCAGACCCAGCGGAGTCCCGAGGGGCCCCGCCACCTCCACAGGATCCCTCGCCTCTCAGAGGCACCCTGGGAAGTTCCCTAAGGTCCCCGGCAGAAGGCGAGGGACACGAGGGTTTCCCGCCGCCCCCCGACAAAGACCTCGAGAGTCCTTCTTCAACGCGTCTCGAGGCCCTAGTCCCCTCCCGTGACTCGAGAGCCAGGACGCGCTCCCCCTCGCCACGCGCATGGAGACCTGACTTCCCTGGCGCCGCACGAGAGGCTCCCTGAGATCCTCGTCGTGCCTCGGGAGAAAACCCCCACGGGCGCCGCAGCTCGAGGAAACCCCTGAGACGCCCCCGTCCTCGCGAGCTGAGGGCCTTCTTTTCCTGCATGGCCTGGAGAGCAATCCCGGGTCCTCTCTCCAAACGGAAGAGGAGGCTGGACTCCCTTGAGGCCGCTCAGGGGGCTCCAAGAGACCCGCGTCGCGACTCGAGAGGAGAGCGGAGTCCTTGGCTTCCCCTCGAGACGAGGCCTGACTCCCCGGGGGAGCCTGGAATGCAACCCCGAGATCCCTGCCTTCCCTGGAGAGGAAAATTAGGTCCCGGACACACGCTTAGGTGAGGTCTCTTAGGCCCTGCAGTGACTCGAGCGCCACCCCCAGCGTTCCCTCGCAACCCGAGGGGAAGATTGGGCTTCCCAGGGCCAACCCAAGGGGAAGGCTGAGATCCCCGTCGTAACTCGAGAATGCCGCCGCAACTCGAGAAAAACCACGTGGTTCCCACCGCTTGGCAAGATGAGGCCCTTGCCCGCGACGGCGTCTCAAGGGAAGTCCCCTGTTCCGCCCTGAAGGGCGAGACGGTCCCTGACAGCCTTCCTGCGACCCCCAGAAGTCCCCCGACACGCCGGGTTCCCCCGAGGGGAACACCGAGGGTCCCGGCACCGCTTCCTCTGAGCCCCTTCTCCCCTCCTGATCGCGACAGGAGAGGCGATTCCCCTGCGTGGTCTGGAAGGGGTTCCCGGCCTTCCCGGCGCACCTCAGGATGAGGCCGGTCTCACGAGGAAATTCGAGACGAGCCACGTGGGTGGGGCCACAGGCCGAACGCCCCCGATTCCCCGGTCCGCTCTTGAGAAGGACCCGAGGCCCGGACCCCTCTTCGAAGGCAACCCTGTGGGTGAAGGCACAACACGAAGGGGCACTGCCACCCCCGTGCATCGTCCGCAAAGACCCGCGGGTTCCACACACAGCTCGACGAGGGGCCTGAGACCCCCTGAGCAACTCGAGAGGCCAGCGGGGTTCCCTTCCTCAGACAAGACGAGGCCTGACTCTCCTGTCCCAACTCTGCAGGGACCCTGCGGTCGGAGTCCGAAACGCAGAGGAAGCCTGAGGTGCCTGCCTCCCCTCGAGGTGAGGCCCTCTTCCGTTGCGCCAGACCCAGCGGAGTCCCGAGGGGCCCCGCCACCTCCACAGGATCCCTCGCCTCTCAGAGGCACCCTGGGAAGTTCCCTAAGGTCCCCGGCAGAAGGCGAGGGACACGAGGGTTTCCCGCCGCCCCCCGACAAAGACCTCGAGAGTCCTTCTTCAACGCGTCTCGAGGCCCTAGTCCCCTCCCGTGACTCGAGAGCCAGGACGCGCTCCCCCTCGCCACGCGCATGGAGACCTGACTTCCCTGGCGCCGCACGAGAGGCTCCCTGAGATCCTCGTCGTGCCTCGGGAGAAAACCCCCACGGGCGCCGCAGCTCGAGGAAACCCCTGAGACGCCCCCGTCCTCGCGAGCTGAGGGCCTTCTTTTCCTGCATGGCCTGGAGAGCAATCCCGGGTCCTCTCTCCAAACGGAAGAGGAGGCTGGACTCCCTTGAGGCCGCTCAGGGGGCTCCAAGAGACCCGCGTCGCGACTCGAGAGGAGAGCGGAGTCCTTGGCTTCCCCTCGAGACGAGGCCTGACTCCCCGGGGGAGCCTGGAATGCAACCCCGAGATCCCTGCCTTCCCTGGAGAGGAAAATTAGGTCCCGGACACACGCTTAGGTGAGGTCTCTTAGGCCCTGCAGTGACTCGAGCGCCACCCCCAGCGTTCCCTCGCAACCCGAGGGGAAGATTGGGCTTCCCAGGGCCAACCCAAGGGGAAGGCTGAGATCCCCGTCGTAACTCGAGAATGCCGCCGCAACTCGAGAAAAACCACGTGGTTCCCACCGCTTGGCAAGATGAGGCCCTTGCCCGCGACGGCGTCTCAAGGGAAGTCCCCTGTTCCGCCCTGAAGGGCGAGACGGTCCCTGACAGCCTTCCTGCGACCCCCAGAAGTCCCCCGACACGCCGGGTTCCCCCGAGGGGAACACCGAGGGTCCCGGCACCGCTTCCTCTGAGCCCCTTCTCCCCTCCTGATCGCGACAGGAGAGGCGATTCCCCTGCGTGGTCTGGAAGGGGTTCCCGGCCTTCCCGGCGCACCTCAGGATGAGGCCGGTCTCACGAGGAAATTCGAGACGAGCCACGTGGGTGGGGCCACAGGCCGAACGCCCCCGATTCCCCGGTCCGCTCTTGAGAAGGACCCGAGGCCCGGACCCCTCTTCGAAGGCAACCCTGTGGGTGAAGGCACAACACGAAGGGGCACTGCCACCCCCGTGCATCGTCCGCAAAGACCCGCGGGTTCCACTCACAGCTCGACGAGGGGCCTGAGACCCCCTGAGCAACTCGAGAGGCCAGCGGGGTTCCCTTCCTCAGACAAGACGAGGCCTGACTCTCCTGTCCCAACTCTGCAGGGACCCTGCGGTCGGAGTCCGAAACGCAGAGGAAGCCTGAGGTGCCTGCCTCCCCTCGAGGTGAGGCCCTCTTCCGTTGCGCCAGACCCAGCGGAGTCCCGAGGGGCCCCGCCACCTCCACAGGATCCCTCGCCTCTCAGAGGCACCCTGGGAAGTTCCCTAAGGTCCCCGGCAGAAGGCGAGGGACACGAGGGTTTCCCGCCGCCCCCCGACAAAGACCTCGAGAGTCCTTCTTCAACGCGTCTCGAGGCCCTAGTCCCCTCCCGTGACTCGAGAGCCAGGACGCGCTCCCCCTCGCCACGCGCATGGAGACCTGACTTCCCTGGCGCCGCACGAGAGGCTCCCTGAGATCCTCGTCGTGCCTCGGGAGAAAACCCCCACGGGCGCCGCAGCTCGAGGAAACCCCTGAGACGCCCCCGTCCTCGCGAGCTGAGGGCCTTCTTTTCCTGCATGGCCTGGAGAGCAATCCCGGGTCCTCTCTCCAAACGGAAGAGGAGGCTGGACTCCCTTGAGGCCGCTCAGGGGGCTCCAAGAGACCCGCGTCGCGACTCGAGAGGAGAGCGGAGTCCTTGGCTTCCCCTCGAGACGAGGCCTGACTCCCCGGGGGAGCCTGGAATGCAACCCCGAGATCCCTGCCTTCCCTGGAGAGGAAAATTAGGTCCCGGACACACGCTTAGGTGAGGTCTCTTAGGCCCTGCAGTGACTCGAGCGCCACCCCCAGCGTTCCCTCGCAACCCGAGGGGAAGATTGGGCTTCCCAGGGCCAACCCAAGGGGAAGGCTGAGATCCCCGTCGTAACTCGAGAATGCCGCCGCAACTCGAGAAAAACCACGTGGTTCCCACCGCTTGGCAAGATGAGGCCCTTGCCCGCGACGGCGTCTCAAGGGAAGTCCCCTGTTCCGCCCTGAAGGGCGAGACGGTCCCTGACAGCCTTCCTGCGACCCCCAGAAGTCCCCCGACACGCCGGGTTCCCCCGAGGGGAACACCGAGGGTCCCGGCACCGCTTCCTCTGAGCCCCTTCTCCCCTCCTGATCGCGACAGGAGAGGCGATTCCCCTGCGTGGTCTGGAAGGGGTTCCCGGCCTTCCCGGCGCACCTCAGGATGAGGCCGGTCTCACGAGGAAATTCGAGACGAGCCACGTGGGTGGGGCCACAGGCCGAACGCCCCCGATTCCCCGGTCCGCTCTTGAGAAGGACCCGAGGCCCGGACCCCTCTTCGAAGGCAACCCTGTGGGTGAAGGCACAACACGAAGGGGCACTGCCACCCCCGTGCATCGTCCGCAAAGACCCGCGGGTTCCACACACAGCTCGACGAGGGGCCTGAGACCCCCTGAGCAACTCGAGAGGCCAGCGGGGTTCCCTTCCTCAGACAAGACGAGGCCTGACTCTCCTGTCCCAACTCTGCAGGGACCCTGCGGTCGGAGTCCGAAACGCAGAGGAAGCCTGAGGTGCCTGCCTCCCCTCGAGGTGAGGCCCTCTTCCGTTGCGCCAGACCCAGCGGAGTCCCGAGGGGCCCCGCCACCTCCACAGGATCCCTCGCCTCTCAGAGGCACCCTGGGAAGTTCCCTAAGGTCCCCGGCAGAAGGCGAGGGACACGAGGGTTTCCCGCCGCCCCCCGACAAAGACCTCGAGAGTCCTTCTTCAACGCGTCTCGAGGCCCTAGTCCCCTCCCGTGACTCGAGAGCCAGGACGCGCTCCCCCTCGCCACGCGCATGGAGACCTGACTTCCCTGGCGCCGCACGAGAGGCTCCCTGAGATCCTCGTCGTGCCTCGGGAGAAAACCCCCACGGGCGCCGCAGCTCGAGGAAACCCCTGAGACGCCCCCGTCCTCGCGAGCTGAGGGCCTTCTTTTCCTGCATGGCCTGGAGAGCAATCCCGGGTCCTCTCTCCAAACGGAAGAGGAGGCTGGACTCCCTTGAGGCCGCTCAGGGGGCTCCAAGAGACCCGCGTCGCGACTCGAGAGGAGAGCGGAGTCCTTGGCTTCCCCTCGAGACGAGGCCTGACTCCCCGGGGGAGCCTGGAATGCAACCCCGAGATCCCTGCCTTCCCTGGAGAGGAAAATTAGGTCCCGGACACACGCTTAGGTGAGGTCTCTTAGGCCCTGCAGTGACTCGAGCGCCACCCCCAGCGTTCCCTCGCAACCCGAGGGGAAGATTGGGCTTCCCAGGGCCAACCCAAGGGGAAGGCTGAGATCCCCGTCGTAACTCGAGAATGCCGCCGCAACTCGAGAAAAACCACGTGGTTCCCACCGCTTGGCAAGATGAGGCCCTTGCCCGCGACGGCGTCTCAAGGGAAGTCCCCTGTTCCGCCCTGAAGGGCGAGACGGTCCCTGACAGCCTTCCTGCGACCCCCAGAAGTCCCCCGACACGCCGGGTTCCCCCGAGGGGAACACCGAGGGTCCCGGCACCGCTTCCTCTGAGCCCCTTCTCCCCTCCTGATCGCGACAGGAGAGGCGATTCCCCTGCGTGGTCTGGAAGGGGTTCCCGGCCTTCCCGGCGCACCTCAGGATGAGGCCGGTCTCACGAGGAAATTCGAGACGAGCCACGTGGGTGGGGCCACAGGCCGAACGCCCCCGATTCCCCGGTCCGCTCTTGAGAAGGACCCGAGGCCCGGACCCCTCTTCGAAGGCAACCCTGTGGGTGAAGGCACA
Organism: Bubalus kerabau; assembly: GCF_029407905.1. NCBI lineage: Eukaryota > Metazoa > Chordata > Mammalia > Artiodactyla > Bovidae > Bubalus > Bubalus kerabau. Next base: position 1,557,701 of record NW_026577919.1, on the reverse strand, counting down.
ACACGAAGGGGCACTGCCACCCCCGTGCATCGTCCGCAAAGACCCGCGGGTTCCACACACAGCTCGACGAGGGGCCTGAGACCCCCTGAGCAACTCGAGAGGCCAGCGGGGTTCCCTTCCTCAGACAAGACGAGGCCTGACTCTCCTGTCCCAACTCTGCAGGGACCCTGCGGTCGGAGTCCGAAACGCAGAGGAAGCCTGAGGTGCCTGCCTCCCCTCGAGGTGAGGCCCTCTTCCGTTGCGCCAGACCCAGCGGAGTCCCGAGGGGCCCCGCCACCTCCACAGGATCCCTCGCCTCTCAGAGGCACCCTGGGAAGTTCCCTAAGGTCCCCGGCAGAAGGCGAGGGACACGAGGGTTTCCCGCCGCCCCCCGACAAAGACCTCGAGAGTCCTTCTTCAACGCGTCTCGAGGCCCTAGTCCCCTCCCGTGACTCGAGAGCCAGGACGCGCTCCCCCTCGCCACGCGCATGGAGACCTGACTTCCCTGGCGCCGCACGAGAGGCTCCCTGAGATCCTCGTCGTGCCTCGGGAGAAAACCCCCACGGGCGCCGCAGCTCGAGGAAACCCCTGAGACGCCCCCGTCCTCGCGAGCTGAGGGCCTTCTTTTCCTGCATGGCCTGGAGAGCAATCCCGGGTCCTCTCTCCAAACGGAAGAGGAGGCTGGACTCCCTTGAGGCCGCTCAGGGGGCTCCAAGAGACCCGCGTCGCGACTCGAGAGGAGAGCGGAGTCCTTGGCTTCCCCTCGAGACGAGGCCTGACTCCCCGGGGGAGCCTGGAATGCAACCCCGAGATCCCTGCCTTCCCTGGAGAGGAAAATTAGGTCCCGGACACACGCTTAGGTGAGGTCTCTTAGGCCCTGCAGTGACTCGAGCGCCACCCCCAGCGTTCCCTCGCAACCCGAGGGGAAGATTGGGCTTCCCAGGGCCAACCCAAGGGGAAGGCTGAGATCCCCGTCGTAACTCGAGAATGCCGCCGCAACTCGAGAAAAACCACGTGGTTCCCACCGCTTGGCAAGATGAGGCCCTTGCCCGCGACGGCGTCTCAAGGGAAGTCCCCTGTTCCGCCCTGAAGGGCGAGACGGTCCCTGACAGCCTTCCTGCGACCCCCAGAAGTCCCCCGACACGCCGGGTTCCCCCGAGGGGAACACCGAGGGTCCCGGCACCGCTTCCTCTGAGCCCCTTCTCCCCTCCTGATCGCGACAGGAGAGGCGATTCCCCTGCGTGGTCTGGAAGGGGTTCCCGGCCTTCCCGGCGCACCTCAGGATGAGGCCGGTCTCACGAGGAAATTCGAGACGAGCCACGTGGGTGGGGCCACAGGCCGAACGCCCCCGATTCCCCGGTCCGCTCTTGAGAAGGACCCGAGGCCCGGACCCCTCTTCGAAGGCAACCCTGTGGGTGAAGGCACAACACGAAGGGGCACTGCCACCCCCGTGCATCGTCCGCAAAGACCCGCGGGTTCCACACACAGCTCGACGAGGGGCCTGAGACCCCCTGAGCAACTCGAGAGGCCAGCGGGGTTCCCTTCCTCAGACAAGACGAGGCCTGACTCTCCTGTCCCAACTCTGCAGGGACCCTGCGGTCGGAGTCCGAAACGCAGAGGAAGCCTGAGGTGCCTGCCTCCCCTCGAGGTGAGGCCCTCTTCTGTTGCGCCAGACCCAGCGGAGTCCCGAGGGGCCCCGCCACCTCCACAGGATCCCTCGCCTCTCAGAGGCACCCTGGGAAGTTCCCTAAGGTCCCCGGCAGAAGGCGAGGGACACGAGGGTTTCCCGCCGCCCCCCGACAAAGACCTCGAGAGTCCTTCTTCAACGCGTCTCGAGGCCCTAGTCCCCTCCCGTGACTCGAGAGCCAGGACGCGCTCCCCCTCGCCACGCGCATGGAGACCTGACTTCCCTGGCGCCGCACGAGAGGCTCCCTGAGATCCTCGTCGTGCCTCGGGAGAAAACCCCCACGGGCGCCGCAGCTCGAGGAAACCCCTGAGACGCCCCCGTCCTCGCGAGCTGAGGGCCTTCTTTTCCTGCATGGCCTGGAGAGCAATCCCGGGTCCTCTCTCCAAACGGAAGAGGAGGCTGGACTCCCTTGAGGCCGCTCAGGGGGCTCCAAGAGACCCGCGTCGCGACTCGAGAGGAGAGCGGAGTCCTTGGCTTCCCCTCGAGACGAGGCCTGACTCCCCGGGGGAGCCTGGAATGCAACCCCGAGATCCCTGCCTTCCCTGGAGAGGAAAATTAGGTCCCGGACACACGCTTAGGTGAGGTCTCTTAGGCCCTGCAGTGACTCGAGCGCCACCCCCAGCGTTCCCTCGCAACCCGAGGGGAAGATTGGGCTTCCCAGGGCCAACCCAAGGGGAAGGCTGAGATCCCCGTCGTAACTCGAGAATGCCGCCGCAACTCGAGAAAAACCACGTGGTTCCCACCGCTTGGCAAGATGAGGCCCTTGCCCGCGACGGCGTCTCAAGGGAAGTCCCCTGTTCCGCCCTGAAGGGCGAGACGGTCCCTGACAGCCTTCCTGCGACCCCCAAAAGTCCCCCGACACGCCGGGTTCCCCCGAGGGGAACACCGAGGGTCCCGGCACCGCTTCCTCTGAGCCCCTTCTCCCCTCCTGATCGCGACAGGAGAGGCGATTCCCCTGCGTGGTCTGGAAGGGGTTCCCGGCCTTCCCGGCGCACCTCAGGATGAGGCCGGTCTCACGAGGAAATTCGAGACGAGCCACGTGGGTGGGGCCACAGGCCGAACGCCCCCGATTCCCCGGTCCGCTCTTGAGAAGGACCCGAGGCCCGGACCCCTCTTCGAAGGCAACCCTGTGGGTGAAGGCACAACACGAAGGGGCACTGCCACCCCCGTGCATCGTCCGCAAAGACCCGCGGGTTCCACACACAGCTCGACGAGGGGCCTGAGACCCCCTGAGCAACTCGAGAGGCCAGCGGGGTTCCCTTCCTCAGACAAGACGAGGCCTGACTCTCCTGTCCCAACTCTGCAGGGACCCTGCGGTCGGAGTCCGAAACGCAGAGGAAGCCTGAGGTGCCTGCCTCCCCTCGAGGTGAGGCCCTCTTCCGTTGCGCCAGACCCAGCGGAGTCCCGAGGGGCCCCGCCACCTCCACAGGATCCCTCGCCTCTCAGAGGCACCCTGGGAAGTTCCCTAAGGTCCCCGGCAGAAGGCGAGGGACACGAGGGTTTCCCGCCGCCCCCCGACAAAGACCTCGAGAGTCCTTCTTCAACGCGTCTCGAGGCCCTAGTCCCCTCCCGTGACTCGAGAGCCAGGACGCGCTCCCCCTCGCCACGCGCATGGAGACCTGACTTCCCTGGCGCCGCACGAGAGGCTCCCTGAGATCCTCGTCGTGCCTCGGGAGAAAACCCCCACGGGCGCCGCAGCTCGAGGAAACCCCTGAGACGCCCCCGTCCTCGCGAGCTGAGGGCCTTCTTTTCCTGCATGGCCTGGAGAGCAATCCCGGGTCCTCTCTCCAAACGGAAGAGGAGGCTGGACTCCCTTGAGGCCGCTCAGGGGGCTCCAAGAGACCCGCGTCGCGACTCGAGAGGAGAGCGGAGTCCTTGGCTTCCCCTCGAGACGAGGCCTGACTCCCCGGGGGAGCCTGGAATGCAACCCCGAGATCCCTGCCTTCCCTGGAGAGGAAAATTAGGTCCCGGACACACGCTTAGGTGAGGTCTCTTAGGCCCTGCAGTGACTCGAGCGCCACCCCCAGCGTTCCCTCGCAACCCGAGGGGAAGATTGGGCTTCCCAGGGCCAACCCAAGGGGAAGGCTGAGATCCCCGTCGTAACTCGAGAATGCCGCCGCAACTCGAGAAAAACCACGTGGTTCCCACCGCTTGGCAAGATGAGGCCCTTGCCCGCGACGGCGTCTCAAGGGAAGTCCCCTGTTCCGCCCTGAAGGGCGAGACGGTCCCTGACAGCCTTCCTGCGACCCCCAAAAGTCCCCCGACACGCCGGGTTCCCCCGAGGGGAACACCGAGGGTCCCGGCACCGCTTCCTCTGAGCCCCTTCTCCCCTCCTGATCGCGACAGGAGAGGCGATTCCCCTGCGTGGTCTGGAAGGGGTTCCCGGCCTTCCCGGCGCACCTCAGGATGAGGCCGGTCTCACGAGGAAATTCGAGACGAGCCACGTGGGTGGGGCCACAGGCCGAACGCCCCCGATTCCCCGGTCCGCTCTTGAGAAGGACCCGAGGCCCGGACCCCTCTTCGAAGGCAACCCTGTGGGTGAAGGCACAACACGAAGGGGCACTGCCACCCCCGTGCATCGTCCGCAAAGACCCGCGGGTTCCACACACAGCTCGACGAGGGGCCTGAGACCCCCTGAGCAACTCGAGAGGCCAGCGGGGTTCCCTTCCTCAGACAAGACGAGGCCTGACTCTCCTGTCCCAACTCTGCAGGGACCCTGCGGTCGGAGTCCGAAACGCAGAGGAAGCCTGAGGTGCCTGCCTCCCCTCGAGGTGAGGCCCTCTTCCGTTGCGCCAGACCCAGCGGAGTCCCGAGGGGCCCCGCCACCTCCACAGGATCCCTCGCCTCTCAGAGGCACCCTGGGAAGTTCCCTAAGGTCCCCGGCAGAAGGCGAGGGAAACGAGGGTTTCCCGCCGCCCCCCGACAAAGACCTCGAGAGTCCTTCTTCAACGCGTCTCGAGGCCCTAGTCCCCTCCCGTGACTCGAGAGCCAGGACGCGCTCCCCCTCGCCACGCGCATGGAGACCTGACTTCCCTGGCGCCGCACGAGAGGCTCCCTGAGATCCTCGTCGTGCCTCGGGAGAAAACCCCCACGGGCGCCGCAGCTCGAGGAAACCCCTGAGACGCCCCCGTCCTCGCGAGCTGAGGGCCTTCTTTTCCTGCATGGCCTGGAGAGCAATCCCGGGTCCTCTCTCCAAACGGAAGAGGAGGCTGGACTCCCTTGAGGCCGCTCAGGGGGCTCCAAGAGACCCGCGTCGCGACTCGAGAGGAGAGCGGAGTCCTTGGCTTCCCCTCGAGACGAGGCCTGACTCCCCGGGGGAGCCTGGAATGCAACCCCGAGATCCCTGCCTTCCCTGGAGAGGAAAATTAGGTCCCGGACACACGCTTAGGTGAGGTCTCTTAGGCCCTGCAGTGACTCGAGCGCCACCCCCAGCGTTCCCTCGCAACCCGAGGGGAAGATTGGGCTTCCCAGGGCCAACCCAAGGGGAAGGCTGAGATCCCCGTCGTAACTCGAGAATGCCGCCGCAACTCGAGAAAAACCACGTGGTTCCCACCGCTTGGCAAGATGAGGCCCTTGCCCGCGACGGCGTCTCAAGGGAAGTCCCCTGTTCCGCCCTGAAGGGCGAGACGGTCCCTGACAGCCTTCCTGCGACCCCCAAAAGTCCCCCGACACGCCGGGTTCCCCCGAGGGGAACACCGAGGGTCCCGGCACCGCTTCCTCTGAGCCCCTTCTCCCCTCCTGATCGCGACAGGAGAGGCGATTCCCCTGCGTGGTCTGGAAGGGGTTCCCGGCCTTCCCGGCGCACCTCAGGATGAGGCCGGTCTCACGAGGAAATTCGAGACGAGCCACGTGGGTGGGGCCACAGGCCGAACGCCCCCGATTCCCCGGTCCGCTCTTGAGAAGGACCCGAGGCCCGGACCCCTCTTCGAAGGCAACCCTGTGGGTGAAGGCACAACACGAAGGGGCACTGCCACCCCCGTGCATCGTCCGCAAAGACCCGCGGGTTCCACACACAGCTCGACGAGGGGCCTGAGACCCCCTGAGCAACTCGAGAGGCCAGCGGGGTTCCCTTCCTCAGACAAGACGAGGCCTGACTCTCCTGTCCCAACTCTGCAGGGACCCTGCGGTCGGAGTCCGAAACGCAGAGGAAGCCTGAGGTGCCTGCCTCCCCTCGAGGTGAGGCCCTCTTCCGTTGCGCCAGACCCAGCGGAGTCCCGAGGGGCCCCGCCACCTCCACAGGATCCCTCGCCTCTCAGAGGCACCCTGGGAAGTTCCCTAAGGTCCCCGGCAGAAGGCGAGGGACACGAGGGTTTCCCGCCGCCCCCCGACAAAGACCTCGAGAGTCCTTCTTCAACGCGTCTCGAGGCCCTAGTCCCCTCCCGTGACTCGAGAGCCAGGACGCGCTCCCCCTCGCCACGCGCATGGAGACCTGACTTCCCTGGCGCCGCACGAGAGGCTCCCTGAGATCCTCGTCGTGCCTCGGGAGAAAACCCCCACGGGCGCCGCAGCTCGAGGAAACCCCTGAGACGCCCCCGTCCTCGCGAGCTGAGGGCCTTCTTTTCCTGCATGGCCTGGAGAGCAATCCCGGGTCCTCTCTCCAAACGGAAGAGGAGGCTGGACTCCCTTGAGGCCGCTCAGGGGGCTCCAAGAGACCCGCGTCGCGACTCGAGAGGAGAGCGGAGTCCTTGGCTTCCCCTCGAGACGAGGCCTGACTCCCCGGGGGAGCCTGGAATGCAACCCCGAGATCCCTGCCTTCCCTGGAGAGGAAAATTAGGTCCCGGACACACGCTTAGGTGAGGTCTCTTAGGCCCTGCAGTGACCCGAGCGCCACCCCCAGCGTTCCCTCGCAACCCGAGGGGAAGATTGGGCTTCCCAGGGCCAACCCAAGGGGAAGGCTGAGATCCCCGTCGTAACTCGAGAATGCCGCCGCAACTCGAGAAAATCCACGTGGTTCCCACCGCTTGGCAAGATGAGGCCCTTGCCCGCGACGGCGTCTCAAGGGAAGTCCCCTGTTCCGCCCTGAAGGGCGAGACGGTCCCTGACAGCCTTCCTGCGACCCCCAAAAGTCCCCCGACACGCCGGGTTCCCCCGAGGGGAACACCGAGGGTCCCGGCACCGCTTCCTCTGAGCCCCTTCTCCCCTCCTGATCGCGACAGGAGAGGCGATTCCCCTGCGTGGTCTGGAAGGGGTTCCCGGCCTTCCCGGCGCACCTCAGGATGAGGCCGGTCTCACGAGGAAATTCGAGACGAGCCACGTGGGTGGGGCCACAGGCCGAACGCCCCCGATTCCCCGGTCCGCTCTTGAGAAGGACCCGAGGCCCGGACCCCTCTTCGAAGGCAACCCTGTGGGTGAAGGCACAACACGAAGGGGCACTGCCACCCCCGTGCATCGTCCGCAAAGACCCGCGGGTTCCACACACAGCTCGACGAGGGGCCTGAGACCCCCTGAGCAACTCGAGAGGCCAGCGGGGTTCCCTTCCTCAGACAAGACGAGGCCTGACTCTCCTGTCCCAACTCTGCAGGGACCCTGCGGTCGGAGTCCGAAACGCAGAGGAAGCCTGAGGTGCCTGCCTCCCCTCGAGGTGAGGCCCTCTTCCGTTGCGCCAGACCCAGCGGAGTCCCGAGGGGCCCCGCCACCTCCACAGGATCCCTCGCCTCTCAGAGGCACCCTGGGAAGTTCCCTAAGGTCCCCGGCAGAAGGCGAGGGACACGAGGGTTTCCCGCCGCCCCCCGACAAAGACCTCGAGAGTCCTTCTTCAACGCGTCTCGAGGCCCTAGTCCCCTCCCGTGACTCGAGAGCCAGGACGCGCTCCCCCTCGCCACGCGCATGGAGACCTGACTTCCCTGGCGCCGCACGAGAGGCTCCCTGAGATCCTCGTCGTGCCTCGGGAGAAAACCCCCACGGGCGCCGCAGCTCGAGGAAACCCCTGAGACGCCCCCGTCCTCGCGAGCTGAGGGCCTTCTTTTCCTGCATGGCCTGGAGAGCAATCCCGGGTCCTCTCTCCAAACGGAAGAGGAGGCTGGACTCTCTTGAGGCCGCTCAGGGGGCTCCAAGAGACCCGCGTCGCGACTCGAGAGGAGAGCGGAGTCCTTGGCTTCCCCTCGAGACGAGGCCTGACTCCCCGGGGGAGCCTGGAATGCAACCCCGAGATCCCTGCCTTCCCTGGAGAGGAAAATTAGGTCCCGGACACACGCTTAGGTGAGGTCTCTTAGGCCCTGCAGTGACTCGAGCGCCACCCCCAGCGTTCCCTCGCAACCCGAGGGGAAGATTGGGCTTCCCAGGGCCAACCCAAGGGGAAGGCTGAGATCCCCGTCGTAACTCGAGAATGCCGCCGCAACTCGAGAAAATCCACGTGGTTCCCACCGCTTGGCAAGATGAGGCCCTTGCCCGCGACGGCGTCTCAAGGGAAGTCCCCTGTTCCGCCCTGAAGGGCGAGACGGTCCCTGACAGCCTTCCTGCGACCCCCAAAAGTCCCCCGACACGCCGGGTTCCCCCGAGGGGAACACCGAGGGTCCCGGCACCGCTTCCTCTGAGCCCCTTCTCCCCTCCTGATCGCGACAGGAGAGGCGATTCCCCTGCGTGGTCTGGAAGGGGTTCCCGGCCTTCCCGGCGCACCTCAGGATGAGGCCGGTCTCACGAGGAAATTCGAGACGAGCCACGTGGGTGGGGCCACAGGCCGAACGCCCCCGATTCCCCGGTCCGCTCTTGAGAAGGACCCGAGGCCCGGACCCCTCTTCGAAGGCAACCCTGTGGGTGAAGGCACAACACGAAGGGGCACTGCCACCCCCGTGCATCGTCCGCAAAGACCCGCGGGTTCCACACACAGCTCGACGAGGGGCCTGAGACCCCCTGAGCAACTCGAGAGGCCAGCGGGGTTCCCTTCCTCAGACAAGACGAGGCCTGACTCTCCTGTCCCAACTCTGCAGGGACCCTGCGGTCGGAGTCCGAAACGCAGAGGAAGCCTGAGGTGCCTGCCTCCCCTCGAGGTGAGGCCCTCTTCCGTTGCGCCAGACCCAGCGGAGTCCCGAGGGGCCCCGCCACCTCCACAGGATCCCTCGCCTCTCAGAGGCACCCTGGGAAGTTCCCTAAGGTCCCCGGCAGAAGGCGAGGGACACGAGGGTTTCCCGCCGCCCCCCGACAAAGACCTCGAGAGTCCTTCTTCAACGCGTCTCGAGGCCCTAGTCCCCTCCCGTGACTCGAGAGCCAGGACGCGCTCCCCCTCGCCACGCGCATGGAGACCTGACTTCCCTGGCGCCGCACGAGAGGCTCCCTGAGATCCTCGTCGTGCCTCGGGAGAAAACCCCCACGGGCGCCGCAGCTCGAGGAAACCCCTGAGACGCCCCCGTCCTCGCGAGCTGAGGGCCTTCTTTTCCTGCATGGCCTGGAGAGCAATCCCGGGTCCTCTCTCCAAACGGAAGAGGAGGCTGGACTCCCTTGAGGCCGCTCAGGGGGCTCCAAGAGACCCGCGTCGCGACTCGAGAGGAGAGCGGAGTCCTTGGCTTCCCCTCGAGACGAGGCCTGACTCCCCGGGGGAGCCTGGAATGCAACCCCGAGATCCCTGCCTTCCCTGGAGAGGAAAATTAGGTCCCGGACACACGCTTAGGTGAGGTCTCTTAGGCCCTGCAGTGACTCGAGCGCCACCCCCAGCGTTCCCTCGCAACCCGAGGGGAAGATTGGGCTTCCCAGGGCCAACCCAAGGGGAAGGCTGAGATCCCCGTCGTAACTCGAGAATGCCGCCGCACCTCGAGAAAAACCACGTGGTTCCCACCGCTTGGCAAGATGAGGCCCTTGCCCGCGACGGCGTCTCAAGGGAAGTCCCCTGTTCCGCCCTGAAGGGCGAGACGGTCCCTGACAGCCTTCCTGCGACCCCCAAAAGTCCCCCGACACGCCGGGTTCCCCCGAGGGGAACACCGAGGGTCCCGGCACCGCTTCCTCTGAGCCCCTTCTCCCCTCCTGATCGCGACAGGAGAGGCGATTCCCCTGCGTGGTCTGGAAGGGGTTCCCGGCCTTCCCGGCGCACCTCAGGATGAGGCCGGTCTCACGAGGAAATTCGAGACGAGCCACGTGGGTGGGGCCACAGGCCGAACGCCCCCGATTCCCCGGTCCGCTCTTGAGAAGGACCCGAGGCCCGGACCCCTCTTCGAAGGCAACCCTGTGGGTGAAGGCACAACACGAAGGGGCACTGCCACCCCCGTGCATCGTCCGCAAAGACCCGCGGGTTCCACACACAGCTCGACGAGGGGCCTGAGACCCCCTGAGCAACTCGAGAGGCCAGCGGGGTTCCCTTCCTCAGACAAGACGAGGCCTGACTCTCCTGTCCCAACTCTGCAGGGACCCTGCGGTCGGAGTCCGAAACGCAGAGGAAGCCTGAGGTGCCTGCCTCCCCTCGAGGTGAGGCCCTCTTCCGTTGCGCCAGACCCAGCGGAGTCCCGAGGGGCCCCGCCACCTCCACAGGATCCCTCGCCTCTCAGAGGCACCCTGGGAAGTTCCCTAAGGTCCCCGGCAGAAGGCGAGGGAAACGAGGGTTTCCCGCCGCCCCCCGACAAAGACCTCGAGAGTCCTTCTTCAACGCGTCTCGAGGCCCTAGTCCCCTCCCGTGACTCGAGAGCCAGGACGCGCTCCCCCTCGCCACGCGCATGGAGACCTGACTTCCCTGGCGCCGCACGAGAGGCTCCCTGAGATCCTCGTCGTGCCTCGGGAGAAAACCCCCACGGGCGCCGCAGCTCGAGGAAACCCCTGAGACGCCCCCGTCCTCGCGAGCTGAGGGCCTTCTTTTCCTGCATGGCCTGGAGAGCAATCCCGGGTCCTCTCTCCAAACGGAAGAGGAGGCTGGACTCCCTTGAGGCCGCTCAGGGGGCTCCAAGAGACCCGCGTCGCGACTCGAGAGGAGAGCGGAGTCCTTGGCTTCCCCTCGAGACGAGGCCTGACTCCCCGGGGGAGCCTGGAATGCAACCCCGAGATCCCTGCCTTCCCTGGAGAGGAAAATTAGGTCCCGGACACACGCTTAGGTGAGGTCTCTTAGGCCCTGCAGTGACTCGAGCGCCACCCCCAGCGTTCCCTCGCAACCCGAGGGGAAGATTGGGCTTCCCAGGGCCAACCCAAGGGGAAGGCTGAGATCCCCGTCGTAACTCGAGAATGCCGCCGCAACTCGAGAAAAACCACGTGGTTCCCACCGCTTGGCAAGATGAGGCCCTTGCCCGCGACGGCGTCTCAAGGGAAGTCCCCTGTTCCGCCCTGAAGGGCGAGACGGTCCCTGACAGCCTTCCTGCGACCCCCAAAAGTCCCCCGACACGCCGGGTTCCCCCGAGGGGAACACCGAGGGTCCCGGCACCGCTTCCTCTGAGCCCCTTCTCCCCTCCTGATCGCGACAGGAGAGGCGATTCCCCTGCGTGGTCTGGAAGGGGTTCCCGGCCTTCCCGGCGCACCTCAGGATGAGGCCGGTCTCACGAGGAAATTCGAGACGAGCCACGTGGGTGGGGCCACAGGCCGAACGCCCCCGATTCCCCGGTCCGCTCTTGAGAAGGACCCGAGGCCCGGACCCCTCTTCGAAGGCAACCCTGTGGGTGAAGGCACAACACGAAGGGGCACTGCCACCCCCGTGCATCGTCCGCAAAGACCCGCGGGTTCCACACACAGCTCGACGAGGGGCCTGAGACCCCCTGAGCAACTCGAGAGGCCAGCGGGGTTCCCTTCCTCAGACAAGACGAGGCCTGACTCTCCTGTCCCAACTCTGCAGGGACCCTGCGGTCGGAGTCCGAAACGCAGAGGAAGCCTGAGGTGCCTGCCTCCCCTCGAGGTGAGGCCCTCTTCCGTTGCGCCAGACCCAGCGGAGTCCCGAGGGGCCCCGCCACCTCCACAGGATCCCTCGCCTCTCAGAGGCACCCTGGGAAGTTCCCTAAGGTCCCCGGCAGAAGGCGAGGGACACGAGGGTTTCCCGCCGCCCCCCGACAAAGACCTCGAGAGTCCTTCTTCAACGCGTCTCGAGGCCCTAGTCCCCTCCCGTGACTCGAGAGCCAGGACGCGCTCCCCCTCGCCACGCGCATGGAGACCTGACTTCCCTGGCGCCGCACGAGAGGCTCCCTGAGATCCTCGTCGTGCCTCGGGAGAAAACCCCCACGGGCGCCGCAGCTCGAGGAAACCCCTGAGACGCCCCCGTCCTCGCGAGCTGAGGGCCTTCTTTTCCTGCATGGCCTGGAGTGCAATCCCGGGTCCTCTCTCCAAACGGAAGAGGAGGCTGGACTCCCTTGAGGCCGCTCAGGGGGCTCCAAGAGACCCGCGTCGCGACTCGAGAGGAGAGCGGAGTCCTTGGCTTCCCCTCGAGACGAGGCCTGACTCCCCGGGGGAGCCTGGAATGCAACCCCGAGATCCCTGCCTTCCCTGGAGAGGAAAATTAGGTCCCGGACACACGCTTAGGTGAGGTCTCTTAGGCCCTGCAGTGACTCGAGCGCCACCCCCAGCGTTCCCTCGCAACCCGAGGGGAAGATTGGGCTTCCCAGGGCCAACCCAAGGGGAAGGCTGAGATCCCCGTCGTAACTCGAGAATGCCGCCGCACCTCGAGAAAATCCACGTGGTTCCCACCGCTTGGCAAGATGAGGCCCTTGCCCGCGACGGCGTCTCAAGGGAAGTCCCCTGTTCCGCCCTGAAGGGCGAGACGGTCCCTGACAGCCTTCCTGCGACCCCCAAAAGTCCCCCGACACGCCGGGTTCCCCCGAGGGGAACACCGAGGGTCCCGGCACCGCTTCCTCTGAGCCCCTTCTCCCCTCCTGATCGCGACAGGAGAGGCGATTCCCCTGCGTGGTCTGGAAGGGGTTCCCGGCCTTCCCGGCGCACCTCAGGATGAGGCCGGTCTCACGAGGAAATTCGAGACGAGCCACGTGGGTGGGGCCACAGGCCGAACGCCCCCGATTCCCCGGTCCGCTCTTGAGAAGGACCCGAGGCCCGGACCCCTCTTCGAAGGCAACCCTGTGGGTGAAGGCACAACACGAAGGGGCACTGCCACCCCCGTGCATCGTCCGCAAAGACCCGCGGGTTCCACACACAGCTCGACGAGGGGCCTGAGACCCCCTGAGCAACTCGAGAGGCCAGCGGGGTTCCCTTCCTCAGACAAGACGAGGCCTGACTCTCCTGTCCCAACTCTGCAGGGACCCTGCGGTCGGAGTCCGAAACGCAGAGGAAGCCTGAGGTGCCTGCCTCCCCTCGAGGTGAGGCCCTCTTCCGTTGCGCCAGACCCAGCGGAGTCCCGAGGGGCCCCGCCACCTCCACAGGATCCCTCGCCTCTCAGAGGCACCCTGGGAAGTTCCCTAAGGTCCCCGGCAGAAGGCGAGGGACACGAGGGTTTCCCGCCGCCCCCCGACAAAGACCTCGAGAGTCCTTCTTCAACGCGTCTCGAGGCCCTAGTCCCCTCCCGTGACTCGAGAGCCAGGACGCGCTCCCCCTCGCCACGCGCATGGAGACCTGACTTCCCTGGCGCCGCACGAGGGGCTCCCTGAGATCCTCGTCGTGCCTCGGGAGAAAACCCCCACGGGCGCCGCAGCTCGAGGAAACCCCTGAGACGCCCCCGTCCTCGCGAGCTGAGGGCCTTCTTTTCCTGCATGGCCTGGAGAGCAATCCCGGGTCCTCTCTCCAAACGGAAGAGGAGGCTGGACTCCCTTGAGGCCGCTCAGGGGGCTCCAAGAGACCCGCGTCGCGACTCGAGAGGAGAGCGGAGTCCTTGGCTTCCCCTCGAGACGAGGCCTGACTCCCCGGGGGAGCCTGGAATGCAACCCCGAGATCCCTGCCTTCCCTGGAGAGGAAAATTAGGTCCCGGACACACGCTTAGGTGAGGTCTCTTAGGCCCTGCAGTGACTCGAGCGCCACCCCCAGCGTTCCCTCGCAACCCGAGGGGAAGATTGGGCTTCCCAGGGCCAACCCAAGGGGAAGGCTGAGATCCCCGTCGTAACTCGAGAATGCCGCCGCAACTCGAGAAAAACCACGTGGTTCCCACCGCTTGGCAAGATGAGGCCCTTGCCCGCGACGGCGTCTCAAGGGAAGTCCCCTGTTCCGCCCTGAAGGGCGAGACGGTCCCTGACAGCCTTCCTGCGACCCCCAAAAGTCCCCCGACACGCCGGGTTCCCCCGAGGGGAACACCGAGGGTCCCGGCACCGCTTCCTCTGAGCCCCTTCTCCCCTCCTGATCGCGACAGGAGAGGCGATTCCCCTGCGTGGTCTGGAAGGGGTTCCCGGCCTTCCCGGCGCACCTCAGGATGAGGCCGGTCTCACGAGGAAATTCGAGACGAGCCACGTGGGTGGGGCCACAGGCCGAACGCCCCCGATTCCCCGGTCCGCTCTTGAGAAGGACCCGAGGCCCGGACCCCTCTTCGAAGGCAACCCTGTGGGTGAAGGCACAACACGAAGGGGCACTGCCACCCCCGTGCATCGTCCGCAAAGACCCGCGGGTTCCACACACAGCTCGACGAGGGGCCTGAGACCCCCTGAGCAACTCGAGAGGCCAGCGGGGTTCCCTTCCTCAGACAAGACGAGGCCTGACTCTCCTGTCCCAACTCTGCAGGGACCCTGCGGTCGGAGTCCGAAACGCAGAGGAAGCCTGAGGTGCCTGCCTCCCCTCGAGGTGAGGCCCTCTTCCGTTGCGCCAGACCCAGCGGAGTCCCGAGGGGCCCCGCCACCTCCACAGGATCCCTCGCCTCTCAGAGGCACCCTGGGAAGTTCCCTAAGGTCCCCGGCAGAAGGCGAGGGACACGAGGGTTTCCCGCCGCCCCCCGACAAAGACCTCGAGAGTCCTTCTTCAACGCGTCTCGAGGCCCTAGTCCCCTCCCGTGACTCGAGAGCCAGGACGCGCTCCCCCTCGCCACGCGCATGGAGACCTGACTTCCCTGGCGCCGCACGAGAGGCTCCCTGAGATCCTCGTCGTGCCTCGGGAGAAAACCCCCACGGGCGCCGCAGCTCGAGGAAACCCCTGAGACGCCCCCGTCCTCGCGAGCTGAGGGCCTTCTTTTCCTGCATGGCCTGGAGAGCAATCCCGGGTCCTCTCTCCAAACGGAAGAGGAGGCTGGACTCCCTTGAGGCCGCTCAGGGGGCTCCAAGAGACCCGCGTCGCGACTCGAGAGGAGAGCGGAGTCCTTGGCTTCCCCTCGAGACGAGGCCTGACTCCCCGGGGGAGCCTGGAATGCAACCCCGAGATCCCTGCCTTCCCTGGAGAGGAAAATTAGGTCCCGGACACACGCTTAGGTGAGGTCTCTTAGGCCCTGCAGTGACTCGAGCGCCACCCCCAGCGTTCCCTCGCAACCCGAGGGGAAGATTGGGCTTCCCAGGGCCAACCCAAGGGGAAGGCTGAGATCCCCGTCGTAACTCGAGAATGCCGCCGCAACTCGAGAAAAACCACGTGGTTCCCACCGCTTGGCAAGATGAGGCCCTTGCCCGCGACGGCGTCTCAAGGGAAGTCCCCTGTTCCGCCCTGAAGGGCGAGACGGTCCCTGACAGCCTTCCTGCGACCCCCAAAAGTCCCCCGACACGCCGGGTTCCCCCGAGGGGAACACCGAGGGTCCCGGCACCGCTTCCTCTGAGCCCCTTCTCCCCTCCTGATCGCGACAGGAGAGGCGATTCCCCTGCGTGGTCTGGAAGGGGTTCCCGGCCTTCCCGGCGCACCTCAGGATGAGGCCGGTCTCACGAGGAAATTCGAGACGAGCCACGTGGGTGGGGCCACAGGCCGAACGCCCCCGATTCCCCGGTCCGCTCTTGAGAAGGACCCGAGGCCCGGACCCCTCTTCGAAGGCAACCCTGTGGGTGAAGGCACAACACGAAGGGGCACTGCCACCCCCGTGCATCGTCCGCAAAGACCCGCGGGTTCCACACACAGCTCGACGAGGGGCCTGAGACCCCCTGAGCAACTCGAGAGGCCAGCGGGGTTCCCTTCCTCAGACAAGACGAGGCCTGACTCTCCTGTCCCAACTCTGCAGGGACCCTGCGGTCGGAGTCCGAAACGCAGAGGAAGCCTGAGGTGCCTGCCTCCCCTCGAGGTGAGGCCCTCTTCCGTTGCGCCAGACCCAGCGGAGTCCCGAGGGGCCCCGCCACCTCCACAGGATCCCTCGCCTCTCAGAGGCACCCTGGGAAGTTCCCTAAGGTCCCCGGCAGAAGGCGAGGGACACGAGGGTTTCCCGCCGCCCCCCGACAAAGACCTCGAGAGTCCTTCTTCAACGCGTCTCGAGGCCCTAGTCCCCTCCCGTGACTCGAGAGCCAGGACGCGCTCCCCCTCGCCACGCGCATGGAGACCTGACTTCCCTGGCGCCGCACGAGAGGCTCCCTGAGATCCTCGTCGTGCCTCGGGAGAAAACCCCCACGGGCGCCGCAGCTCGAGG
Organism: Bubalus kerabau; assembly: GCF_029407905.1. Taxonomy (NCBI): domain Eukaryota; kingdom Metazoa; phylum Chordata; class Mammalia; order Artiodactyla; family Bovidae; genus Bubalus; species Bubalus kerabau. Next base: position 1,541,685 of record NW_026577919.1, on the reverse strand, counting down.
AAACCCCTGAGACGCCCCCGTCCTCGCGAGCTGAGGGCCTTCTTTTCCTGCATGGCCTGGAGAGCAATCCCGGGTCCTCTCTCCAAACGGAAGAGGAGGCTGGACTCCCTTGAGGCCGCTCAGGGGGCTCCAAGAGACCCGCGTCGCGACTCGAGAGGAGAGCGGAGTCCTTGGCTTCCCCTCGAGACGAGGCCTGACTCCCCGGGGGAGCCTGGAATGCAACCCCGAGATCCCTGCCTTCCCTGGAGAGGAAAATTAGGTCCCGGACACACGCTTAGGTGAGGTCTCTTAGGCCCTGCAGTGACTCGAGCGCCACCCCCAGCGTTCCCTCGCAACCCGAGGGGAAGATTGGGCTTCCCAGGGCCAACCCAAGGGGAAGGCTGAGATCCCCGTCGTAACTCGAGAATGCCGCCCCAACTCGAGAAAAACCACGTGGTTCCCACCGCTTGGCAAGATGAGGCCCTTGCCCGCGACGGCATCTCAAGGGAAGTCCCCTGTTCCGCCCTGAAGGGCGAGACGGTCCCTGACAGCCTTCCTGCGACCCCCAAAAGTCCCCCGACACGCCGGGTTCCCCCGAGGGGAACACCGAGGGTCCCGGCACCGCTTCCTCTGAGCCCCTTCTCCCCTCCTGATCGCGACAGGAGAGGCGATTCCCCTGCGTGGTCTGGAAGGGGTTCCCGGCCTTCCCGGCGCACCTCAGGATGAGGCCGGTCTCACGAGGAAATTCGAGACGAGCCACGTGGGTGGGGCCACAGGCCGAACGCCCCCGATTCCCCGGTCCGCTCTTGAGAAGGACCCGAGGCCCGGACCCCTCTTCGAAGGCAACCCTGTGGGTGAAGGCACAACACGAAGGGGCACTGCCACCCCCGTGCATCGTCCGCAAAGACCCGCGGGTTCCACACACAGCTCGACGAGGGGCCTGAGACCCCCTGAGCAACTCGAGAGGCCAGCGGGGTTCCCTTCCTCAGACAAGATGAGGCCTGACTCTCCTGTCCCAACTCTGCAGGGACCCTGCGGTCGGAGTCCGAAACGCAGAGGAAGCCTGAGGTGCCTGCCTCCCCTCGAGGTGAGGCCCTCTTCCGTTGCGCCAGACCCAGCGGAGTCCCGAGGGGCCCCGCCACCTCCACAGGATCCCTCGCCTCTCAGAGGCACCCTGGGAAGTTCCCTAAGGTCCCCGGCAGAAGGCGAGGGAAACGAGGGTTTCCCGCCGCCCCCCGACAAAGACCTCGAGAGTCCTTCTTCAACGCGTCTCGAGGCCCTAGTCCCCTCCCGTGACTCGAGAGCCAGGACGCGCTCCCCCTCGCCACGCGCATGGAGACCTGACTTCCCTGGCGCCGCACGAGAGGCTCCCTGAGATCCTCGTCGTGCCTCGGGAGAAAACCCCCACGGGCGCCGCAGCTCGAGGAAACCCCTGAGACGCCCCCGTCCTCGCGAGCTGAGGGCCTTCTTTTCCTGCATGGCCTGGAGAGCAATCCCGGGTCCTCTCTCCAAACGGAAGAGGAGGCTGGACTCCCTTGAGGCCGCTCAGGGGGCTCCAAGAGACCCGCGTCGCGACTCGAGAGGAGAGCGGAGTCCTTGGCTTCCCCTCGAGACGAGGCCTGACTCCCCGGGGGAGCCTGGAATGCAACCCCGAGATCCCTGCCTTCCCTGGAGAGGAAAATTAGGTCCCGGACACATGCTTAGGTGAGGTCTCTTAGGCCCTGCAGTGACTCGAGCGCCACCCCCAGCGTTCCCTCGCAACCCGAGGGGAAGATTGGGCTTCCCAGGGCCAACCCAAGGGGAAGGCTGAGATCCCCGTCGTAACTCGAGAATGCCGCCGCAACTCGAGAAAAACCACGTGGTTCCCACCGCTTGGCAAGATGAGGCCCTTGCCCGCGACGGCGTCTCAAGGGAAGTCCCCTGTTCCGCCCTGAAGGGCGAGACGGTCCCTGACAGCCTTCCTGCGACCCCCAAAAGTCCCCCGACACGCCGGGTTCCCCCGAGGGGAACACCGAGGGTCCCGGCACCGCTTCCTCTGAGCCCCTTCTCCCCTCCTGATCGCGACAGGAGAGGCGATTCCCCTGCGTGGTCTGGAAGGGGTTCCCGGCCTTCCCGGCGCACCTCAGGATGAGGCCGGTCTCACGAGGAAATTCGAGACGAGCCACGTGGGTGGGGCCACAGGCCGAACGCCCCCGATTCCCCGGTCCGCTCTTGAGAAGGACCCGAGGCCCGGACCCCTCTTCGAAGGCAACCCTGTGGGTGAAGGCACAACACGAAGGGGCACTGCCACCCCCGTGCATCGTCCGCAAAGACTCGCGGGTTCCACACACAGCTCGACGAGGGCCCTGAGACCCCCTGAGCAACTCGAGAGGCCAGCGGGGTTCCCTTCCTCAGACAAGACGAGGCCTGACTCTCCTGTCCCAACTCTGCAGGGACCCTGCGGTCGGAGTCCGAAACGCAGAGGAAGCCTGAGGTGCCTGCCTCCCCTCGAGGTGAGGCCCTCTTCCGTTGCGCCAGACCCAGCGGAGTCCCGAGGGGCCCCGCCACCTCCACAGGATCCCTCGCCTCTCAGAGGCACCCTGGGAAGTTCCCTAAGGTCCCCGGCAGAAGGCGAGGGACACGAGGGTTTCCCGCCGCCCCCCGACAAAGACCTCGAGAGTCCTTCTTCAACGCGTCTCGAGGCCCTAGTCCCCTCCCGTGACTCGAGAGCCAGGACGCGCTCCCCCTCGCCACGCGCATGGAGACCTGACTTCCCTGGCGCCGCACGAGAGGCTCCCTGAGATCCTCGTCGTGCCTCGGGAGAAAACCCCCACGGGCGCCGCAGCTCGAGGAAACCCCTGAGACGCCCCCGTCCTCGCGAGCTGAGGGCCTTCTTTTCCTGCATGGCCTGGAGAGCAATCCCGGGTCCTCTCTCCAAACGGAAGAGGAGGCTGGACTCCCTTGAGGCCGCTCAGGGGGCTCCAAGAGACCCGCGTCGCGACTCGAGAGGAGAGCGGAGTCCTTGGCTTCCCCTCGAGACGAGGCCTGACTCCCCGGGGGAGCCTGGAATGCAACCCCGAGATCCCTGCCTTCCCTGGAGAGGAAAATTAGGTCCCGGACACACGCTTAGGTGAGGTCTCTTAGGCCCTGCAGTGACTCGAGCGCCACCCCCAGCGTTCCCTCGCAACCCGAGGGGAAGATTGGGCTTCCCAGGGCCAACCCAAGGGGAAGGCTGAGATCCCCGTCGTAACTCGAGAATGCCGCCGCAACTCGAGAAAAACCACGTGGTTCCCACCGCTTGGCAAGATGAGGCCCTTGCCCGCGACGGCGTCTCAAGGGAAGTCCCCTGTTCCGCCCTGAAGGGCGAGACGGTCCCTGACAGCCTTCCTGCGACCCCCAAAAGTCCCCCGACACGCCGGGTTCCCCCGAGGGGAACACCGAGGGTCCCGGCACCGCTTCCTCTGAGCCCCTTCTCCCCTCCTGATCGCGACAGGAGAGGCGATTCCCCTGCGTGGTCTGGAAGGGGTTCCCGGCCTTCCCGGCGCACCTCAGGATGAGGCCGGTCTCACGAGGAAATTCGAGACGAGCCACGTGGGTGGGGCCACAGGCCGAACGCCCCCGATTCCCCGGTCCGCTCTTGAGAAGGACCCGAGGCCCGGACCCCTCTTCGAAGGCAACCCTGTGGGTGAAGGCACAACACGAAGGGGCACTGCCACCCCCGTGCATCGTCCGCAAAGACCCGCGGGTTCCACACACAGCTCGACGAGGGGCCTGAGACCCCCTGAGCAACTCGAGAGGCCAGCGGGGTTCCCTTCCTCAGACAAGACGAGGCCTGACTCTCCTGTCCCAACTCTGCAGGGACCCTGCGGTCGGAGTCCGAAACGCAGAGGAAGCCTGAGGTGCCTGCCTCCCCTCGAGGTGAGGCCCTCTTCCGTTGCGCCAGACCCAGCGGAGTCCCGAGGGGCCCCGCCACCTCCACAGGATCCCTCGCCTCTCAGAGGCACCCTGGGAAGTTCCCTAAGGTCCCCGGCAGAAGGCGAGGGACACGAGGGTTTCCCGCCGCCCCCCGACAAAGACCTCGAGAGTCCTTCTTCAACGCGTCTCGAGGCCCTAGTCCCCTCCCGTGACTCGAGAGCCAGGACGCGCTCCCCCTCGCCACGCGCATGGAGACCTGACTTCCCTGGCGCCGCACGAGAGGCTCCCTGAGATCCTCGTCGTGCCTCGGGAGAAAACCCCCACGGGCGCCGCAGCTCGAGGAAACCCCTGAGACGCCCCCGTCCTCGCGAGCTGAGGGCCTTCTTTTCCTGCATGGCCTGGAGAGCAATCCCGGGTCCTCTCTCCAAACGGAAGAGGAGGCTGGACTCCCGTGAGGCCGCTCAGGGGGCTCCAAGAGACCCGCGTCGCGACTCGAGAGGAGAGCGGAGTCCTTGGCTTCCCCTCGAGACGAGGCCTGACTCCCCGGGGGAGCCTGGAATGCAACCCCGAGATCCCTGCCTTCCCTGGAGAGGAAAATTAGGTCCCGGACACACGCTTAGGTGAGGTCTCTTAGGCCCTGCAGTGACTCGAGCGCCACCCCCAGCGTTCCCTCGCAACCCGAGGGGAAGATTGGGCTTCCCAGGGCCAACCCAAGGGGAAGGCTGAGATCCCCGTCGTAACTCGAGAATGCCGCCGCAACTCGAGAAAAACCACGTGGTTCCCACCGCTTGGCAAGATGAGGCCCTTGCCCGCGACGGCGTCTCAAGGGAAGTCCCCTGTTCCGCCCTGAAGGGCGAGACGGTCCCTGACAGCCTTCCTGCGACCCCCAAAAGTCCCCCGACACGCCGGGTTCCCCCGAGGGGAACACCGAGGGTCCCGGCACCGCTTCCTCTGAGCCCCTTCTCCCCTCCTGATCGCGACAGGAGAGGCGATTCCCCTGCGTGGTCTGGAAGGGGTTCCCGGCCTTCCCGGCGCACCTCAGGATGAGGCCGGTCTCACGAGGAAATTCGAGACGAGCCACGTGGGTGGGGCCACAGGCCGAACGCCCCCGATTCCCCGGTCCGCTCTTGAGAAGGACCCGAGGCCCGGACCCCTCTTCGAAGGCAACCCTGTGGGTGAAGGCACAACACGAAGGGGCACTGCCACCCCCGTGCATCGTCCGCAAAGACCCGCGGGTTCCACACACAGCTCGACGAGGGGCCTGAGACCCCCTGAGCAACTCGAGAGGCCAGCGGGGTTCCCTTCCTCAGACAAGACGAGGCCTGACTCTCCTGTCCCAACTCTGCAGGGACCCTGCGGTCGGAGTCCGAAACGCAGAGGAAGCCTGAGGTGCCTGCCTCCCCTCGAGGTGAGGCCCTCTTCCGTTGCGCCAGACCCAGCGGAGTCCCGAGGGGCCCCGCCACCTCCACAGGATCCCTCGCCTCTCAGAGGCACCCTGGGAAGTTCCCTAAGGTCCCCGGCAGAAGGCGAGGGACACGAGGGTTTCCCGCCGCCCCCCAACAAAGACCTCGAGAGTCCTTCTTCAACGCGTCTCGAGGCCCTAGTCCCCTCCCGTGACTCGAGAGCCAGGACGCGCTCCCCCTCGCCACGCGCATGGAGACCTGACTTCCCTGGCGCCGCACGAGAGGCTCCCTGAGATCCTCGTCGTGCCTCGGGAGAAAACCCCCACGGGCGCCGCAGCTCGAGGAAACCCCTGAGACGCCCCCGTCCTCGCGAGCTGAGGGCCTTCTTTTCCTGCATGGCCTGGAGAGCAATCCCGGGTCCTCTCTCCAAACGGAAGAGGAGGCTGGACTCCCTTGAGGCCGCTCAGGGGGCTCCAAGAGACCCGCGTCGCGACTCGAGAGGAGAGCGGAGTCCTTGGCTTCCCCTCGAGACGAGGCCTGACTCCCCGGGGGAGCCTGGAATGCAACCCCGAGATCCCTGCCTTCCCTGGAGAGGAAAATTAGGTCCCGGACACACGCTTAGGTGAGGTCTCTTAGGCCCTGCAGTGACTCGAGCGCCACCCCCAGCGTTCCCTCGCAACCCGAGGGGAAGATTGGGCTTCCCAGGGCCAACCCAAGGGGAAGGCTGAGATCCCCGTCGTAACTCGAGAATGCCGCCCCAACTCGAGAAAAACCACGTGGTTCCCACCGCTTGGCAAGATGAGGCCCTTGCCCGCGACGGCGTCTCAAGGGAAGTCCCCTGTTCCGCCCTGAAGGGCGAGACGGTCCCTGACAGCCTTCCTGCGACCCCCAAAAGTCCCCCGACACGCCGGGTTCCCCCGAGGGGAACACCGAGGGTCCCGGCACCGCTTCCTCTGAGCCCCTTCTCCCCTCCTGATCGCGACAGGAGAGGCGATTCCCCTGCGTGGTCTGGAAGGGGTTCCCGGCCTTCCCGGCGCACCTCAGGATGAGGCCGGTCTCACGAGGAAATTCGAGACGAGCCACGTGGGTGGGGCCACAGGCCGAACGCCCCCGATTCCCCGGTCCGCTCTTGAGAAGGACCCGAGGCCCGGACCCCTCTTCGAAGGCAACCCTGTGGGTGAAGGCACAACACGAAGGGGCACTGCCACCCCCGTGCATCGTCCGCAAAGACCCGCGGGTTCCACACACAGCTCGACGAGGGGCCTGAGACCCCCTGAGCAACTCGAGAGGCCAGCGGGGTTCCCTTCCTCAGACAAGACGAGGCCTGACTCTCCTGTCCCAACTCTGCAGGGACCCTGCGGTCGGAGTCCGAAACGCAGAGGAAGCCTGAGGTGCCTGCCTCCCCTCGAGGTCAGGCCCTCTTCCGTTGCGCCAGACCCAGCGGAGTCCCGAGGGGCCCCGCCACCTCCACAGGATCCCTCGCCTCTCAGAGGCACCCTGGGAAGTTCCCTAAGGTCCCCGGCAGAAGGCGAGGGACACGAGGGTTTCCCGCCGCCCCCCGACAAAGACCTCGAGAGTCCTTCTTCAACGCGTCTCGAGGCCCTAGTCCCCTCCCGTGACTCGAGAGCCAGGACGCGCTCCCCCTCGCCACGCGCATGGAGACCTGACTTCCCTGGCGCCGCACGAGAGGCTCCCTGAGATCCTCGTCGTGCCTCGGGAGAAAACCCCCACGGGCGCCGCAGCTCGAGGAAACCCCTGAGACGCCCCCGTCCTCGCGAGCTGAGGGCCTTCTTTTCCTGCATGGCCTGGAGAGCAATCCCGGGTCCTCTCTCCAAACGGAAGAGGAGGCTGGACTCCCTTGAGGCCGCTCAGGGGGCTCCAAGAGACCCGCGTCGCGACTCGAGAGGAGAGCGGAGTCCTTGGCTTCCCCTCGAGACGAGGCCTGACTCCCCGGGGGAGCCTGGAATGCAACCCCGAGATCCCTGCCTTCCCTGGAGAGGAAAATTAGGTCCCGGACACACGCTTAGGTGAGGTCTCTTAGGCCCTGCAGTGACTCGAGCGCCACCCCCAGCTTTCCCTCGCAACCCGAGGGGAAGATTGGGCTTCCCAGGGCCAACCCAAGGGGAAGGCTGAGATCCCCGTCGTAACTCGAGAATGCCGCCGCAACTCGAGAAAAACCACGTGGTTCCCACCGCTTGGCAAGATGAGGCCCTTGCCCGCGACGGCGTCTCAAGGGAAGTCCCCTGTTCCGCCCTGAAGGGCGAGACGGTCCCTGACAGCCTTCCTGCGACCCCCAAAAGTCCCCCGACATGCCGGGTTCCCCCGAGGGGAACACCGAGGGTCCCGGCACCGCTTCCTCTGAGCCCCTTCTCCCCTCCTGATCGCGACAGGAGAGGCGATTCCCCTGCGTGGTCTGGAAGGGGTTCCCGGCCTTCCCGGCGCACCTCAGGATGAGGCCGGTCTCACGAGGAAATTCGAGACGAGCCACGTGGGTGGGGCCACAGGCCGAACGCCCCCGATTCCCCGGTCCGCTCTTGAGAAGGACCCGAGGCCCGGACCCCTCTTCGAAGGCAACCCTGTGGGTGAAGGCACAACACGAAGGGACACTGCCACCCCCGTGCATCGTCCGCAAAGACCCGCGGGTTCCACACACAGCTCGACGAGGGGCCTGAGACCCCCTGAGCAACTCGAGAGGCCAGCGGGGTTCCCTTCCTCAGACAAGACGAGGCCTGACTCTCCTGTCCCAACTCTGCAGGGACCCTGCGGTCGGAGTCCGAAACGCAGAGGAAGCCTGAGGTGCCTGCCTCCCCTCGAGGTGAGGCCCTCTTCCGTTGCGCCAGACCCAGCGGAGTCCCGAGGGGCCCCGCCACCTCCACAGGATCCCTCGCCTCTCAGAGGCACCCTGGGAAGTTCCCTAAGGTCCCCGGCAGAAGGCGAGGGACACGAGGGTTTCCCGCCGCCCCCCGACAAAGACCTCGAGAGTCCTTCTTCAACGCGTCTCGAGGCCCTAGTCCCCTCCCGTGACTCGAGAGCCAGGACGCGCTCCCCCTCGCCACGCGCATGGAGACCTGACTTCCCTGGCGCCGCACGAGAGGCTCCCTGAGATCCTCGTCGTGCCTCGGGAGAAAACCCCCACGGGCGCCGCAGCTCGAGGAAACCCCTGAGACGCCCCCGTCCTCGCGAGCTGAGGGCCTTCTTTTCCTGCATGGCCTGGAGAGCAATCCCGGGTCCTCTCTCCAAACGGAAGAGGAGGCTGGACTCCCTTGAGGCCGCTCAGGGGGCTCCAAGAGCCCCGCGTCGCGACTCGAGAGGAGAGCGGAGTCCTTGGCTTCCCCTCGAGACGAGGCCTGACTCCCCGGGGGAGCCTGGAATGCAACCCCGAGATCCCTGCCTTCCCTGGAGAGGAAAATTAGGTCCCGGACACACGCTTAGGTGAGGTCTCTTAGGCCCTGCAGTGACTCGAGCGCCACCCCCAGCTTTCCCTCGCAACCCGAGGGGAAGATTGGGCTTCCCAGGGCCAACCCAAGGGGAAGGCTGAGATCCCCGTCGTAACTCGAGAATGCCGCCGCAACTCGAGAAAAACCACGTGGTTCCCACCGCTTGGCAAGATGAGGCCCTTGCCCGCGACGGCGTCTCAAGGGTAGTCCCCTGTTCCGCCCTGAAGGGCGAGACGGTCCCTGACAGCCTTCCTGCGACCCCCAAAAGTCCCCCGACACGCCGGGTTCCCCCGAGGGGAACACCGAGGGTCCCGGCACCGCTTCCTCTGAGCCCCTTCTCCCCTCCTGATCGCGACAGGAGAGGCGATTCCCCTGCGTGGTCTGGAAGGGGTTCCCGGCCTTCCCGGCGCACCTCAGGATGAGGCCGGTCTCACGAGGAAATTCGAGACGAGCCACGTGGGTGGGGCCACAGGCCGAACGCCCCCGATTCCCCGGTCCGCTCTTGAGAAGGACCCGAGGCCCGGACCCCTCTTCGAAGGCAACCCTGTGGGTGAAGGCACAACACGAAGGGGCACTGCCACCCCCGTGCATCGTCCGCAAAGACCCGCGGGTTCCACACACAGCTCGACGAGGGGCCTGAGACCCCCTGAGCAACTCGAGAGGCCAGCGGGGTTCCCTTCCTCAGACAAGACGAGGCCTGACTCTCCTGTCCCAACTCTGCAGGGACCCTGCGGTCGGAGTCCGAAACGCAGAGGAAGCCTGAGGTGCCTGCCTCCCCTCGAGGTGAGGCCCTCTTCCGTTGCGCCAGACCCAGCGGAGTCCCGAGGGGCCCCGCCACCTCCACAGGATCCCTCGCCTCTCAGAGGCACCCTGGGAAGTTCCCTAAGGTCCCCGGCAGAAGGCGAGGGAAACGAGGGTTTCCCGCCGCCCCCCGACAAAGACCTCGAGAGTCCTTCTTCAACGCGTCTCGAGGCCCTAGTCCCCTCCCGTGACTCGAGAGCCAGGACGCGCTCCCCCTCGCCACGCGCATGGAGACCTGACTTCCCTGGCGCCGCACGAGAGGCTCCCTGAGATCCTCGTCGTGCCTCGGGAGAAAACCCCCACGGGCGCCGCAGCTCGAGGAAACCCCTGAGACGCCCCCGTCCTCGCGAGCTGAGGGCCTTCTTTTCCTGCATGGCCTGGAGAGCAATCCCGGGTCCTCTCTCCAAACGGAAGAGGAGGCTGGACTCCCTTGAGGCCGCTCAGGGGGCTCCAAGAGACCCGCGTCGCGACTCGAGAGGAGAGCGGAGTCCTTGGCTTCCCCTCGAGACGAGGCCTGACTCCCCGGGGGAGCCTGGAATGCAACCCCGAGATCCCTGCCTTCCCTGGAGAGGAAAATTAGGTCCCGGACACACGCTTAGGTGAGGTCTCTTAGGCCCTGCAGTGACTCGAGCGCCACCCCCAGCGTTCCCTCGCAACCCGAGGGGAAGATTGGGCTTCCCAGGGCCAACCCAAGGGGAAGGCTGAGATCCCCGTCGTAACTCGAGAATGCTGCCGCAACTCGAGAAAAACCACGTGGTTCCCACCGCTTGGCAAGATGAGGCCCTTGCCCGCGACGGCGTCTCAAGGGAAGTCCCCTGTTCCGCCCTGAAGGGCGAGACGGTCCCTGACAGCCTTCCTGCGACCCCCAAAAGTCCCCCGACACGCCGGGTTCCCCCGAGGGGAACACCGAGGGTCCCGGCACCGCTTCCTCTGAGCCCCTTCTCCCCTCCTGATCGCGACAGGAGAGGCGATTCCCCTGCGTGGTCTGGAAGGGGTTCCCGGCCTTCCCGGCGCACCTCAGGATGAGGCCGGTCTCACGAGGAAATTCGAGACGAGCCACGTGGGTGGGGCCACAGGCCGAACGCCCCCGATTCCCCGGTCCGCTCTTGAGAAGGACCCGAGGCCCGGACCCCTCTTCGAAGGCAACCCTGTGGGTGAAGGCACAACACGAAGGGGCACTGCCACCCCCGTGCATCGTCCGCAAAGACCCGCGGGTTCCACACACAGCTCGACGAGGGGCCTGAGACCCCCTGAGCAACTCGAGAGGCCAGCGGGGTTCCCTTCCTCAGACAAGACGAGGCCTGACTCTCCTGTCCCAACTCTGCAGGGACCCTGCGGTCGGAGTCCGAAACGCAGAGGAAGCCTGAGGTGCCTGCCTCCCCTCGAGGTGAGGCCCTCTTCCGTTGCGCCAGACCCAGCGGAGTCCCGAGGGGCCCCGCCACCTCCACAGGATCCCTCGCCTCTCAGAGGCACCCTGGGAAGTTCCCTAAGGTCCCCGGCAGAAGGCGAGGGAAACGAGGGTTTCCCGCCGCCCCCCGACAAAGACCTCGAGAGTCCTTCTTCAACGCGTCTCGAGGCCCTAGTCCCCTCCCGTGACTCGAGAGCCAGGACGCGCTCCCCCTCGCCACGCGCATGGAGACCTGACTTCCCTGGCGCCGCACGAGAGGCTCCCTGAGATCCTCGTCGTGCCTCGGGAGAAAACCCCCACGGGCGCCGCAGCTCGAGGAAACCCCTGAGACGCCCCCGTCCTCGCGAGCTGAGGGCCTTCTTTTCCTGCATGGCCTGGAGAGCAATCCCGGGTCCTCTCTCCAAACGGAAGAGGAGGCTGGACTCCCTTGAGGCCGCTCAGGGGGCTCCAAGAGACCCGCGTCGCGACTCGAGAGGAGAGCAGAGTCCTTGGCTTCCCCTCGAGACGAGGCCTGACTCCCCGGGGGAGCCTGGAATGCAACCCCGAGATCCCTGCCTTCCCTGGAGAGGAAAATTAGGTCCCGGACACACGCTTAGGTGAGGTCTCTTAGGCCCTGCAGTGACTCGAGCGCCACCCCCAGCGTTCCCTCGCAACCCGAGGGGAAGATTGGGCTTCCCAGGGCCAACCCAAGGGGAAGGCTGAGATCCCCGTCGTAACTCGAGAATGCCGCCGCAACTCGAGAAAAACCACGTGGTTCCCACCGCTTGGCAAGATGAGGCCCTTGCCCGCGACGGCGTCTCAAGGGAAGTCCCCTGTTCCGCCCTGAAGGGCGAGACGGTCCCTGACAGCCTTCCTGCGACCCCCAAAAGTCCCCCGACACGCCGGGTTCCCCCGAGGGGAACACCGAGGGTCCCGGCACCGCTTCCTCTGAGCCCCTTCTCCCCTCCTGATCGCGACAGGAGAGGCGATTCCCCTGCGTGGTCTGGAAGGGGTTCCCGGCCTTCCCGGCGCACCTCAGGATGAGGCCGGTCTCACGAGGAAATTCGAGACGAGCCACGTGGGTGGGGCCACAGGCCGAACGCCCCCGATTCCCCGGTCCGCTCTTGAGAAGGACCCGAGGCCCGGACCCCTCTTCGAAGGCAACCCTGTGGGTGAAGGCACAACACGAAGGGGCACTGCCATGCCCGTGCATCGTCCGCAAAGACCCGCGGGTTCCACACACAGCTCGACGAGGGGCCTGAGACCCCCTGAGCAACTCGAGAGGCCAGCGGGGTTCCCTTCCTCAGACAAGACGAGGCCTGACTCTCCTGTCCCAACTCTGCAGGGACCCTGCGGTCGGAGTCCGAAACGCAGAGGAAGCCTGAGGTGCCTGCCTCCCCTCGAGGTGAGGCCCTCTTCCGTTGCGCCAGACCCAGCGGAGTCCCGAGGGGCCCCGCCACCTCCACAGGATCCCTCGCCTCTCAGAGGCACCCTGGGAAGTTCCCTAAGGTCCCCGGCAGAAGGCGAGGGACACGAGGGTTTCCCGCCGCCCCCCGACAAAGACCTCGAGAGTCCTTCTTCAACGCGTCTCGAGGCCCTAGTCCCCTCCCGTGACTCGAGAGCCAGGACGCGCTCCCCCTCGCCACGCGCATGGAGACCTGACTTCCCTGGCGCCGCACGAGAGGCTCCCTGAGATCCTCGTCGTGCCTCGGGAGAAAACCCCCACGGGCGCCGCAGCTCGAGGAAACCCCTGAGACGCCCCCGTCCTCGCGAGCTGAGGGCCTTCTTTTCCTGCATGGCCTGGAGAGCAATCCCGGGTCCTCTCTCCAAACGGAAGAGGAGGCTGGACTCCCTTGAGGCCGCTCAGGGGGCTCCAAGAGACCCGCGTCGCGACTCGAGAGGAGAGCGGAGTCCTTGGCTTCCCCTCGAGACGAGGCCTGACTCCCCGGGGGAGCCTGGAATGCAACCCCGAGATCCCTGCCTTCCCTGGAGAGGAAAATTAGGTCCCGGACACACGCTTAGGTGAGGTCTCTTAGGCCCTGCAGTGACTCGAGCGCCACCCCCAGCGTTCCCTCGCAACCCGAGGGGAAGATTGGGCTTCCCAGGGCCAACCCAAGGGGAAGGCTGAGATCCCCGTCGTAACTCGAGAATGCCGCCGCAACTCGATGAAAACCACGTGGTTCCCACCGCTTGGCAAGATGAGGCCCTTGCCCGCGACGGCGTCTCAAGGGAAGTCCCCTGTTCCGCCCTGAAGGGCGAGACGGTCCCTGACAGCCTTCCTGCGACCCCCAAAAGTCCCCCGACACGCCGGGTTCCCCCGAGGGGAACACCGAGGGTCCCGGCACCGCTTCCTCTGAGCCCCTTCTCCCCTCCTGATCGCGACAGGAGAGGCGATTCCCCTGCGTGGTCTGGAAGGGGTTCCCGGCCTTCCCGGCGCACCTCAGGATGAGGCCGGTCTCACGAGGAAATTCGAGACGAGCCACGTGGGTGGGGCCACAGGCCGAACGCCCCCGATTCCCCGGTCCGCTCTTGAGAAGGACCCGAGGCCCGGACCCCTCTTCGAAGGCAACCCTGTGGGTGAAGGCACAACACGAAGGGGCACTGCCACGCCCGTGCATCGTCCGCAAAGACCCGCGGGTTCCACACACAGCTCGACGAGGGGCCTGAGACCCCCTGAGCAACTCGAGAGGCCAGCGGGGTTCCCTTCCTCAGACAAGACGAGGCCTGACTCTCCTGTCCCAACTCTGCAGGGACCCTGCGGTCGGAGTCCGAAACGCAGAGGAAGCCTGAGGTGCCTGCCTCCCCTCGAGGTGAGGCCCTCTTCCGTTGCGCCAGACCCAGCGGAGTCCCGAGGGGCCCCGCCACCTCCACAGGATCCCTCGCCTCTCAGAGGCACCCTGGGAAGTTCCCTAAGGTCCCCGGCAGAAGGCGAGGGAAACGAGGGTTTCCCGCCGCCCCCCGACAAAGACCTCGAGAGTCCTTCTTCAACGCGTCTCGAGGCCCTAGTCCCCTCCCGTGACTCGAGAGCCAGGACGCGCTCCCCCTCGCCACGCGCATGGAGACCTGACTTCCCTGGCGCCGCACGAGAGGCTCCCTGAGATCCTCGTCGTGCCTCGGGAGAAAACCCCCACGGGCGCCGCAGCTCGAGGAAACCCCTGAGACGCCCCCGTCCTCGCGAGCTGAGGGCCTTCTTTTCCTGCATGGCCTGGAGAGCAATCCCGGGTCCTCTCTCCAAACGGAAGAGGAGGCTGGACTCCCTTGAGGCCGCTCAGGGGGCTCCAAGAGACCCGCGTCGCGACTCGAGAGGAGAGCGGAGTCCTTGGCTTCCCCTCGAGACGAGGCCTGACTCCCCGGGGGAGCCTGGAATGCAACCCCGAGATCCCTGCCTTCCCTGGAGAGGAAAATTAGGTCCCGGACACACGCTTAGGTGAGGTCTCTTAGGCCCTGCAGTGACTCGAGCGCCACCCCCAGCGTTCCCTCGCAACCCGAGGGGAAGATTGGGCTTCCCAGGGCCAACCCAAGGGGAAGGCTGAGATCCCCGTCGTAACTCGAGAATGCCGCCGCAACTCGATGAAAACCACGTGGTTCCCACCGCTTGGCAAGATGAGGCCCTTGCCCGCGACGGCGTCTCAAGGGAAGTCCCCTGTTCCGCCCTGAAGGGCGAGACGGTCCCTGACAGCCTTCCTGCGACCCCCAAAAGTCCCCCGACACGCCGGGTTCCCCCGAGGGGAACACCGAGGGTCCCGGCACCGCTTCCTCTGAGCCCCTTCTCCCCTCCTGATCGCGACAGGAGAGGCGATTCCCCTGCGTGGTCTGGAAGGGGTTCCCGGCCTTCCCGGCGCACCTCAGGATGAGGCCGGTCTCACGAGGAAATTCGAGACGAGCCACGTGGGTGGGGCCACAGGCCGAACGCCCCCGATTCCCCGGTCCGCTCTTGAGAAGGACCCGAGGCCCGGACCCCTCTTCGAAGGCAACCCTGTGGGTGAAGGCACAACACGAAGGGGCACTGCCACCCCCGTGCATCGTCCGCAAAGACCCGCGGGTTCCACACACAGCTCGACGAGGGGCCTGAGACCCCCTGAGCAACTCGAGAGGCCAGCGGGGTTCCCTTCCTCAGACAAGACGAGGCCTGACTCTCCTGTCCCAACTCTGCAGGGACCCTGCGGTCGGAGTCCGAAACGCAGAGGAAGCCTGAGGTGCCTGCCTCCCCTCGAGGTGAGGCCCTCTTCCGTTGCGCCAGACCCAGCGGAGTCCCGAGGGGCCCCGCCACCTCCACAGGATCCCTCGCCTCTCAGAGGCACCCTGGGAAGTTCCCTAAGGTCCCCGGCAGAAGGCGAGGGAAACGAGGGTTTCCCGCCGCCCCCCGACAAAGACCTCGAGAGTCCTTCTTCAACGCGTCTCGAGGCCCTAGTCCCCTCCCGTGACTCGAGAGCCAGGACGCGCTCCCCCTCGCCACGCGCATGGAGACCTGACTTCCCTGGCGCCGCACGAGAGGCTCCCTGAGATCCTCGTCGTGCCTCGGGAGAAAACCCCCACGGGCGCCGCAGCTCGAGGAAACCCCTGAGACGCCCCCGTCCTCGCGAGCTGAGGGCCTTCTTTTCCTGCATGGCCTGGAGAGCAATCCCGGGTCCTCTCTCCAAACGGAAGAGGAGGCTGGACTCCCTTGAGGCCGCTCAGGGGGCTCCAAGAGACCCGCGTCGCGACTCGAGAGGAGAGCGGAGTCCTTGGCTTCCCCTCGAGACGAGGCCTGACTCCCCGGGGGAGCCTGGAATGCAACCCCGAGATCCCTGCCTTCCCTGGAGAGGAATATTAGGTCCCGGACACACGCCTAGGTGAGGTCTCTTCGGCCCTGCGGTGACTCGAGCGCAACCCCCAGCTTTCCCTCGCAACCCGAGGGGAAGATTGGGCTTCCCAGGGCCAACCCAAGGGGAAGGCTGAGATCCCCGTCGTAACTCGAGAATGCCGCCGCAACTCGAGAAAAACCACGTGGTTCCCACCGCTTGGCAAGATGAGGCCCTTGCCCGCGACGGCGTCTCAAGGGAAGTCCCCTGTTCCGCCCTGAAGGGCGAGACGGTCCCTGACAGCCTTCCTGCGACCCCCAAAAGTCCCCCGACACGCCGGGTTCCCCCGAGGGGAACACCGAGGGTCCCGGCACCGCTTCCTCTGAGCCCCTTCTCCCCTCCTGATCGCGACAGGAGAGGCGATTCCCCTGCGTGGTCTGGAAGGGGTTCCCGGCCTTCCCGGCGCACCTCAGGATGAGGCCGGTCTCACGAGGAAATTCGAGACGAGCCACGTGGGTGGGGCCACAGGCCGAACGCCCCCGATTCCCCGGTCCGCTCTTGAGAAGGACCCGAGGCCCGGACCCCTCTTCGAAGGCAACCCTGTGGGTGAAGGCACAACACGAAGGGGCACTGCCACCCCCGTGCATCGTCCGCAAAGACCCGCGGGTTCCACACACAGCTCGACGAGGGGCCTGAGACCCCCTGAGCAACTCGAGAGGCCAGCGGGGTTCCCTTCCTCAGACAAGACGAGGCCTGACTCTCCTGTCCCAACTCTGCAGGGACCCTGCGGTCGGAGTCCGAAACGCAGAGGAAGCCTGAGGTGCCTGCCTCCCCTCGAGGTGAGGCCCTCTTCCGTTGCGCCAGACCCAGCGGAGTCCCGAGGGGCCCCGCCACCTCCACAGGATCCCTCGCCTCTCAGAGGCACCCTGGGAAGTTCCCTAAGGTCCCCGGCAGAAGGCGAGGGACACGAGGGTTTCCCGCCGCCCCCCGACAAAGACCTCGAGAGTCCTTCTTCAACGCGTCTCGAGGCCCTAGTCCCCTCCCGTGACTCGAGAGCCAGGACGCGCTCCCCCTCGCCACGCGCATGGAGACCTGACTTCCCTGGCGCCGCACGAGAGGCTCCCTGAGATCCTCGTCGTGCCTCGGGAGAAAACCCCCACGGGCGCCGCAGCTCGAGGAAACCCCTGAGACGCCCCCGTCCTCGCGAGCTGAGGGCCTTCTTTTCCTGCATGGCCTGGAGAGCAATCCCGGGTCCTCTCTCCAAACGGAAGAGGAGGCTGGACTCCCTTGAGGCCGCTCAGGGGGCTCCAAGAGACCCGCGTCGCGACTCGAGAGGAGAGCGGAGTCCTTGGCTTCCCCTCGAGACGAGGCCTGACTCCCCGGGGGAGCCTGGAATGCAACCCCGAGATCCCTGCCTTCCCTGGAGAGGAAAATTAGGTCCCGGACACACGCTTAGGTGAGGTCTCTTAGGCCCTGCAGTGACTCGAGCGCCACCCCCAGCGTTCCCTCGCAACCCGAGGGGAAGATTGGGCTTCCCAGGGCCAACCCAAGGGGAAGGCTGAGATCCCCGTCGTAACTCGAGAATGCCGCCGCAACTCGAGAAAAACCACGTGGTTCCCACCGCTTGGCAAGATGAGGCCCTTGCCCGCGACGGCGTCTCAAGGGAAGTCCCCTGTTCCGCCCTGAAGGGCGAGACGGTCCCTGACAGCCTTCCTGCGACCCCCAAAAGTCCCCCGACACGCCGGGTTCCCCCGAGGGGAACACCGAGGGTCCCGGCACCGCTTCCTCTGAGCCCCTTCTCCCCTCCTGATCGCGACAGGAGAGGCGATTCCCCTGCGTGGTCTGGAAGGGGTTCCCGGCCTTCCCGGCGCACCTCAGGATGAGGCCGGTCTCACGAGGAAATTCGAGACGAGCCACGTGGGTGGGGCCACAGGCCGAACGCCCCCGATTCCCCGGTCCGCTCTTGAGAAGGACCCGAGGCCCGGACCCCTCTTCGAAGGCAACCCTGTGGGTGAAGGCACAACACGAAGGGGCACTGCCACGCCCGTGCATCGTCCGCAAAGACCCGCGGGTTCCACACACAGCTCGACGAGGGGCCTGAGACCCCCTGAGCAACTCGAGAGGCCAGCGGGGTTCCCTTCCTCAGACAAGACGAGGCCTGACTCTCCTGTCCCAACTCTGCAGGGACCCTGCGGTCGGAGTCCGAAACGCAGAGGAAGCCTGAGGTGCCTGCCTCCCCTCGAGGTGAGGCCCTCTTCCGTTGCGCCAGACCCAGCGGAGTCCCGAGGGGCCCCGCCACCTCCACAGGATCCCTCGCCTCTCAGAGGCACCCTGGGAAGTTCCCTAAGGTCCCCGGCAGAAGGCGAGGGAAACGAGGGTTTCCCGCCGCCCCCCGACAAAGACCTCGAGAGTCCTTCTTCAACGTGTCTCGAGGCCCTAGTCCCCTCCCGTGACTCGAGAGCCAGGACGCGCTCCCCCTCGCCACGCGCATGGAGACCTGACTTCCCTGGCGCCGCACGAGAGGCTCCCTGAGATCCTCGTCGTGCCTCGGGAGAAAACCCCCACGGGCGCCGCAGCTCGAGGAAACCCCTGAGACGCCCCCGTCCTCGCGAGCTGAGGGCCTTCTTTTCCTGCATGGCCTGGAGAGCAATCCCGGGTCCTCTCTCCAAACGGAAGAGGAGGCTGGACTCCCTTGAGGCCGCTCAGGGGGCTCCAAGAGACCCGCGTCGCGACTCGAGAGGAGAGCGGAGTCCTTGGCTTCCCCTCGAGACGAGGCCTGACTCCCCGGGGGAGCCTGGAATGCAACCCCGAGATCCCTGCCTTCCCTGGAGAGGAAAATTAGGTCCCGGACACACGCTTAGGTGAGGTCTCTTAGGCCCTGCAGTGACTCGAGCGCCACCCCCAGCGTTCCCTCGCAACCCGAGGGGAAGATTGGGCTTCCCAGGGCCAACCCAAGGGGAAGGCTGAGATCCCCGTCGTAACTCGAGAATGCCGCCGCAACTCGATGAAAACCACGTGGTTCCCACCGCTTGGCAAGATGAGGCCCTTGCCCGCGACGGCGTCTCAAGGGAAGTCCCCTGTTCCGCCCTGAAGGGCGAGACGGTCCCTGACAGCCTTCCTGCGACCCCCAAAAGTCCCCCGACACGCCGGGTTCCCCCGAGGGGAACACCGAGGGTCCCGGCACCGCTTCCTCTGAGCCCCTTCTCCCCTCCTGATCGCGACAGGAGAGGCGATTCCCCTGCGTGGTCTGGAAGGGGTTCCCGGCCTTCCCGGCGCACCTCAGGATGAGGCCGGTCTCACGAGGAAATTCGAGACGAGCCACGTGGGTGGGGCCACAGGCCGAACGCCCCCGATTCCCCGGTCCGCTCTTGAGAAGGACCCGAGGCCCGGACCCCTCTTCGAAGGCAACCCTGTGGGTGAAGGCACAACACGAAGGGGCACTGCCACCCCCGTGCATCGTCCGCAAAGACCCGCGGGTTCCACACACAGCTCGACGAGGGGCCTGAGACCCCCTGAGCAACTCGAGAGGCCAGCGGGGTTCCCTTCCTCAGACAAGACGAGGCCTGACTCTCCTGTCCCAACTCTGCAGGGACCCTGCGGTCGGAGTCCGAAACGCAGAGGAAGCCTGAGGTGCCTGCCTCCCCTCGAGGTGAGGCCCTCTTCCGTTGCGCCAGACCCAGCGGAGTCCCGAGGGGCCCCGCCACCTCCACAGGATCCCTCGCCTCTCAGAGGCACCCTGGGAAGTTCCCTAAGGTCCCCGGCAGAAGGCGAGGGACACGAGGGTTTCCCGCCGCCCCCCGACAAAGACCTCGAGAGTCCTTCTTCAACGCGTCTCGAGGCCCTAGTCCCCTCCCGTGACTCGAGAGCCAGGACGCGCTCCCCCTCGCCACGCGCATGGAGACCTGACTTCCCTGGCGCCGCACGAGAGGCTCCCTGAGATCCTCGTCGTGCCTCGGGAGAAAACCCCCACGGGCGCCGCAGCTCGAGGAAACCCCTGAGACGCCCCCGTCCTCGCGAGCTGAGGGCCTTCTTTTCCTGCATGGCCTGGAGAGCAATCCCGGGTCCTCTCTCCAAACGGAAGAGGAGGCTGGACTCCCTTGAGGCCGCTCAGGGGGCTCCAAGAGACCCGCGTCGCGACTCGAGAGGAGAGCGGAGTCCTTGGCTTCCCCTCGAGACGAGGCCTGACTCCCCGGGGGAGCCTGGAATGCAACCCCGAGATCCCTGCCTTCCCTGGAGAGGAATATTAGGTCCCGGACACACGCCTAGGTGAGGTCTCTTCGGCCCTGCGGTGACTCGAGCGCAACCCCCAGCTTTCCCTCGCAACCCGAGGGGAAGTTTGGGCTTCCCAGGGCCAACCCAAGGGGAAGGCTGAGATCCCCGTCGTAACTCGAGAATGCCGCCGCAACTCGAGAAAAACCACGTGGTTCCCACCGCTTGGCAAGATGAGGCCCTTGCCCGCGACGGCGTCTCAAGGGAAGTCCCCTGTTCCGCCCTGAAGGGCGAGACGGTCCCTGACAGCCTTCCTGCGACCCCCAAAAGTCCCCCGACACGCCGGGTTCCCCCGAGGGGAACACCGAGGGTCCCGGCACCGCTTCCTCTGAGCCCCTTCTCCCCTCCTGATCGCGACAGGAGAGGCGATTCCCCTGCGTGGTCTGGAAGGGGTTCCCGGCCTTCCCGGCGCACCTCAGGATGAGGCCGGTCTCACGAGGAAATTCGAGACGAGCCACGTGGGTGGGGCCACAGGCCGAACGCCCCCGATTCCCCGGTCCGCTCTTGAGAAGGACCCGAGGCCCGGACCCCTCTTCGAAGGCAACCCTGTGGGTGAAGGCACAACACGAAGGGGCACTGCCACCCCCGTGCATCGTCCGCAAAGACCCGCGGGTTCCACACACAGCTCGACGAGGGGCCTGAGACCCCCTGAGCAACTCGAGAGGCCAGCGGGGTTCCCTTCCTCAGACAAGACGAGGCCTGACTCTCCTGTCCCAACTCTGCAGGGACCCTGCGGTCGGAGTCCGAAACGCAGAGGAAGCCTGAGGTGCCTGCCTCCCCTCGAGGTGAGGCCCTCTTCCGTTGCGCCAGACCCAGCGGAGTCCCGAGGGGCCCCGCCACCTCCACAGGATCCCTCGCCTCTCAGAGGCACCCTGGGAAGTTCCCTAAGGTCCCCGGCAGAAGGCGAGGGACACGAGGGTTTCCCGCCGCCCCCCGACAAAGACCTCGAGAGTCCTTCTTCAACGCGTCTCGAGGCCCTAGTCCCCTCCCGTGACTCGAGAGCCAGGACGCGCTCCCCCTCGCCACGCGCATGGAGACCTGACTTCCCTGGCGCCGCACGAGAGGCTCCCTGAGATCCTCGTCGTGCCTCGGGAGAAAACCCCCACGGGCGCCGCAGCTCGAGGAAACCCCTGAGACGCCCCCGTCCTCGCGAGCTGAGGGCCTTCTTTTCCTGCATGGCCTGGAGAGCAATCCCGGGTCCTCTCTCCAAACGGAAGAGGAGGCTGGACTCCCTTGAGGCCGCTCAGGGGGCTCCAAGAGACCCGCGTCGCGACTCGAGAGGAGAGCGGAGTCCTTGGCTTCCCCTCGAGACGAGGCCTGACTCCCCGGGGGAGCCTGGAATGCAACCCCGAGATCCCTGCCTTCCCTGGAGAGGAAAATTAGGTCCCGGACACACGCTTAGGTGAGGTCTCTTAGGCCCTGCAGTGACTCGAGCGCCACCCCCAGCGTTCCCTCGCAACCCGAGGGGAAGATTGGGCTTCCCAGGGCCAACCCAAGGGGAAGGCTGAGATCCCCGTCGTAACTCGAGAATGCCGCCGCAACTCGAGAAAAACCACGTGGTTCCCACCGCTTGGCAAGATGAGGCCCTTGCCCGCGACGGCGTCTCAAGGGAAGTCCCCTGTTCCGCCCTGAAGGGCGAGACGGTCCCTGACAGCCTTCCTGCGACCCCCAAAAGTCCCCCGACACGCCGGGTTCCCCCGAGGGGAACACCGAGGGTCCCGGCACCGCTTCCTCTGAGCCCCTTCTCCCCTCCTGATCGCGACAGGAGAGGCGATTCCCCTGCGTGGTCTGGAAGGGGTTCCCGGCCTTCCCGGCGCACCTCAGGATGAGGCCGGTCTCACGAGGAAATTCGAGACGAGCCACGTGGGTGGGGCCACAGGCCGAACGCCCCCGATTCCCCGGTCCGCTCTTGAGAAGGACCCGAGGCCCGGACCCCTCTTCGAAGGCAACCCTGTGGGTGAAGGCACAACACGAAGGGGCACTGCCACCCCCGTGCATCGTCCGCAAAGACCCGCGGGTTCCACACACAGCTCGACGAGGGGCCTGAGACCCCCTGAGCAACTCGAGAGGCCAGCGGGGTTCCCTTCCTCAGACAAGACGAGGCCTGACTCTCCTGTCCCAACTCTGCAGGAACCCTGCGGTCGGAGTCCGAAACGCAGAGGAAGCCTGAGGTGCCTGCCTCCCCTCGAGGTGAGGCCCTCTTCCGTTGCGCCAGACCCAGCGGAGTCCCGAGGGGCCCCGCCACCTCCACAGGATCCCTCGCCTCTCAGAGGCACCCTGGGAAGTTCCCTAAGGTCCCCGGCAGAAGGCGAGGGAAACGAGGGTTTCCCGCCGCCCCCCGACAAAGACCTCGAGAGTCCTTCTTCAACGCGTCTCGAGGCCCTAGTCCCCTCCCGTGACTCGAGAGCCAGGACGCGCTCCCCCTCGCCACGCGCATGGAGACCTGACTTCCCTGGCGCCGCACGAGAGGCTCCCTGAGATCCTCGTCGTGCCTCGGGAGAAAACCCCCACGGGCGCCGCAGCTCGAGGAAACCCCTGAGACGCCCCCGTCCTCGCGAGCTGAGGGCCTTCTTTTCCTGCATGGCCTGGAGAGCAATCCCGGGTCCTCTCTCCAAACGGAAGAGGAGGCTGGACTCCCTTGAGGCCGCTCAGGGGGCTCCAAGAGCCCCGCGTCGCGACTCGAGAGGAGAGCGGAGTCCTTGGCTTCCCCTCGAGACGAGGCCTGACTCCCCGGGGGAGCCTGGAATGCAACCCCGAGATCCCTGCCTTCCCTGGAGAGGAAAATTAGGTCCCGGACACACGCTTAGGTGAGGTCTCTTAGGCCCTGCAGTGACTCGAGCGCCACCCCCAGCGTTCCCTCGCAACCCGAGGGGAAGATTGGGCTTCCCAGGGCCAACCCAAGGGGAAGGCTGAGATCCCCGTCGTAACTCGAGAATGCCGCCGCAACTCGAGAAAAACCACGTGGTTCCCACCGCTTGGCAAGATGAGGCCCTTGCCCGCGACGGCGTCTCAAGGGAAGTCCCCTGTTCCGCCCTGAAGGGCGAGACGGTCCCTGACAGCCTTCCTGCGACCCCCGAAAGCCCCCCGACACGCCGGGATCCCCCGAGGGGAACACCGAGGGTCCCGGCACCGCTTCCTCTGAGCCCCTTCTCCCCTCCTGATCGCGACAGGAGAGGCGATTCCCCTGCGTGGTCTGGAAGGGGTTCCCGGCCTTCCCGGCGCACCTCAGGATGAGGCCGGTCTCACGAGGAAATTCGAGACGAGCCACGTGGGTGGGGCCACAGGCCGAACGCCCCCGATTCCCCGGTCCGCTCTTGAGAAGGCCCCGAGGCCCGGACCCCTCTTTGAAGGCAACCCTGTGGGTGAAGGCACAACACGAAGGGGCACTGCCACCCCCGTGCATCGTCCGCAAAGACCCGCGGGTTCCACACACAGCTCGACGAGGGGCCTGAGACCCCCTGAGCAACTCGAGAGGCCAGCGGGGTTCCCTTCCTCAGACAAGACGAGGCCTGACTCTCCTGTCCCAACTCTGCAGGGACCCTGCGGTCGGAGTCCGAAACGCAGAGGAAGCCTGAGGTGCCTGCCTCCCCTCGAGGTGAGGCCCTCTTCCGTTGCGCCAGACCCAGCGGAGTCCCGAGGGGCCCCGCCACCTCCACAGGATCCCTCGCCTCTCAGAGGCACCCTGGGAAGTTCCCTAAGGTCCCCGGCAGAAGGCGAGGGAAACGAGGGTTTCCCGCCGCCCCCCGACAAAGACCTCGAGAGTCCTTCTTCAACGCGTCTCGAGGCCCTAGTCCCCTCCCGTGACTCGAGAGCCAGGACGCGCTCCCCCTCGCCACGCGCATGGAGACCTGACTTCCCTGGCGCCGCACGAGAGGCTCCCTGAGATCCTCGTCGTGCCTCGGGAGAAAACCCCCACGGGCGCCGCAGCTCGAGGAAACCCCTGAGACGCCCCCGTCCTCGCGAGCTGAGGGCCTTCTTTTCCTGCATGGCCTGGAGAGCAATCCCGGGTCCTCTCTCCAAACGGAAGAGGAGGCTGGACTCCCTTGAGGCCGCTCAGGGGGCTCCAAGAGCCCCGCGTCGCGACTCGAGAGGAGAGCGGAGTCCTTGGCTTCCCCTCGAGACGAGGCCTGACTCCCCGGGGGAGCCTGGAATGCAACCCCGAGATCCCTGCCTTCCCTGGAGAGGAAAATTAGGTCCCGGACACACGCTTAGGTGAGGTCTCTTAGGCCCTGCAGTGACTCGAGCGCCACCCCCAGCTTTCCCTCGCAACCCGAGGGGAAGATTGGGCTTCCCAGGGCCAACCCAAGGGGAAGGCTGAGATCCCCGTCGTAACTCGAGAATGCCGCCGCAACTCGAGAAAAACCACGTGGTTCCCACCGCTTGGCAAGATGAGGCCCTTGCCCGCGACGGCGTCTCAAGGGAAGTCCCCTGTTCCGCCCTGAAGGGCGAGACGGTCCCTGACAGCCTTCCTGCGACCCCCAAAAGTCCCCGGACACGCCGGGTTCCCCCGAGGGGAACACCGAGGGTCCCGGCACCGCTTCCTCTGAGCCCCTTCTCCCCTCCTGATCGCGACAGGAGAGGCGATTCCCCTGCGTGGTTTGGAAGGGGTTCCCGGCCTTCCCGGCGCACCTCAGGATGAGGCCGGTCTCACGAGGAAATTCGAGGCGAGCCACGTGGGTGGGGCCACAGGCCGAACGCCCCCGATTCCCCGGTCCGCTCTTGAGAAGGACCCGAGGCCCGGACCCCTCTTCGAAGGCAACCCTGTGGGTGAAGGCACAACACGAAGGGGCACTGCCACCCCCGTGCATCGTCCGCAAAGACCCGCGGGTTCCACACACAGCTCGACGAGGGGCCTGAGACCCCCTGAGCAACTCGAGAGGCCAGCGGGGTTCCCTTCCTCAGACAAGACGAGGCCTGACTCTCCTGTCCCAACTCTGCAGGGACCCTGCGGTCGGAGTCCGAAACGCAGAGGAAGCCTGAGGTGCCTGCCTCCCCTCGAGGTGAGGCCCTCTTCCGTTGCGCCAGACCCAGCGGAGTCCCGAGGGGCCCCGCCACCTCCACAGGATCCCTCGCCTCTCAGAGGCACCCTGGGAAGTTCCCTAAGGTCCCCGGCAGAAGGCGAGGGACACGAGGGTTTCCCGCCGCCCCCCGACAAAGACCTCGAGAGTCCTTCTTCAACGCGTCTCGAGGCCCTAGTCCCCTCCCGTGACTCGAGAGCCAGGACGCGCTCCCCCTCGCCACGCGCATGGAGACCTGACTTCCCTGGCGCCGCACGAGAGGCTCCCTGAGATCCTCGTCGTGCCTCGGGAGAAAACCCCCACGGGCGCCGCAGCTCGAGGAAACCCCTGAGACGCCCCCGTCCTCGCGAGCTGAGGGCCTTCTTTTCCTGCATGGCCTGGAGAGCAATCCCGGGTCCTCTCTCCAAACGGAAGAGGAGGCTGGACTCCCTTGAGGCCGCTCAGGGGGCTCCAAGAGACCCGCGTCGCGACTCGAGAGGAGAGCGGAGTCCTTGGCTTCCCCTCGAGACGAGGCCTGACTCCCCGGGGGAGCCTGGAATGCAACCCCGAGATCCCTGCCTTCCCTGGAGAGGAAAATTAGGTCCCGGACACACGCTTAGGTGAGGTCTCTTAGGCCCTGCAGTGACTCGAGCGCCACCCCCAGCTTTCCCTCGCAACCCGAGGGGAAGATTGGGCTTCCCAGGGCCAACCCAAGGGGAAGGCTGAGATCCCCGTCGTAACTCGAGAATGCCGCCGCAACTCGAGAAAAACCACGTGGTTCCCACCGCTTGGCAAGATGAGGCCCTTGCCCGCGACGGCGTCTCAAGGGAAGTCCCCTGTTCCGCCCTGAAGGGCGAGACGGTCCCTGACAGCCTTCCTGCGACCCCCAAAAGTCCCCCGACACGCCGGGGTCCCCCGAGGGGAACACCGAGGGTCCCGGCACCGCTTCCTCTGAGCCCCTTCTCCCCTCCTGACCGCGACAGGAGAGGCGATTCCCCTGCGTGGTCTGGAAGGCGTTCCCGGCCTTCCCGGCGCACCTCAGGATGAGGCCGGTCTCACGAGGAAATTCGAGACGAGCCACGTGGGTGGGGCCACATGCCGAACGCCCCCGATTCCCCGGTCCGCTCTTGAGAAGGACCCGAGGCCCGGACCCCTCTTCGAAGGCAACCCTGTGGGTGAAGGCACAACACGAAGGGGCACTGCCACCCCCGGGCATCGTCCGCAAAGACCCGCGGGTTCCACACACGGCTCGATGAGGGGCTTGAGACCCCCTGAGCAACTCGAGAGGCCAGCGGGGTTCCCTTCCTCAGACAAGACGAGGCCTGACTCTCCTGTCCCAACTCTGCAGGGACCCTGCGGTCGGAGTCCGAAACGGAGAGGAAGCCTGAGGTTCCTGCCTCCCCGCGAGGTGAGGCCCTCTTCCGTTGCGCCAGACCCAGCGGAGTCCCGAGGGGCCCCGCCACCTCCACAGGACCCCTCGCCTCTCAGAGGCACCCTGGGAAGTTCCCTAATGTCCCCGGCAGAAGGCGAGGGAAACGAGGGTTTCCCGCCGCCCCCCGACAAAGACCTCGAGAGTCCTTCTTCAACGCGTCTCGAGGCCCTAGTTCCCTCCCGTGACTCGAGAGCCCGGACGCGCTCCCCCTCGCCACGCGCATGGAGACCTGACTTCCCTGGCGCCGCACGAGAGGCTCCCTGAGATCCTCGTCGTGCCTCGGGAGAAAACCCCCACGGGCGCCGCAGCTCGAGGAAACCCCTGAGACGCCCCCGTCCTCGCGAGCCGAGGGCCTTCTTTTCCTGTATGGCCTGGAGAGCAATCCCGGGTCCGCTCTCCAAACGGAAGAGGAGGCTGGACTCCCTTGAGGCCGCTCAGGGGGCTCCAAGAGACCCGCGTCGCGACTCGAGAGCAGAGCCGAGTCCTTGGCTTCCCCTCGAGACGAGGCCTGACTCCCCGGGGGAGCCTGGAATGCAACCCCGAGATCCCTGCCTTCCCTGGAGAAGAACATTAGGTCCCGGACACACGCCTAGGTGAGGTCTCTTCGGCCCTGCAGTGACTCGAGCGCAACCCCCAGCTTTCCCTCGCAACCCGAGGGGAAGATTGGGCTTCCCAGGTCCAACCCAAGTGGAAGGCTGAGATCCCCGTCGTAACTCGAGAATCCGCCACAACTAGAGAAAACCCACGTGGTTCCCACCTCTTGGCAAGATGAGGCCCTTGCCCGCGACAGCTTCTCAAGGGGGGTCCCCTGTTCCACCCTGAAGGGCGAAACGCTCCCTGACAGCCTTCCTGCGACCCCCAAAAGTCCCCCGACACGCCGGGTTCCCTCGAGGGGAACACCGAGTGTCCTGGCACCGCTTCCTCTGAGCCCCTTCTCCCCTCCTGATCGCGACAGGAGAGGCGATTCCCCTGCGTAGTCTGGAAGGTGTTCCCGGCCTTCCCGGCGCACCTCAGGATGAGGCCGGTCTCACGAGGAAATTCGAGACGAGCCACGTGGGTGGTGCAACATCCCGAATGCCCCCGATTCCCCGGTCTGCCCTTTAGAAGGACCCGGGGCCCGGACCCCTCTTCGAAGGCAACCCTGTGGGTGAAGGCACAACACGAAGTGGCAATGCCACCCCCGTGCATCGTCCGCAAAGACCCGCGGGTTCCATACACAGCTCGACGAGGGGCCTGAGACCCCCTGAGCAACTCGAGAGGCCAGCGGGGTTCCCTTCCTCAGACAAGACGAGGCCTGACTCTCCTGTCCCAACTCTGCAGGGACCCTGCGGTCGGAGTCCGAAACGGAGAGGAAGCCTGAGGTTCCTGCCTCCCCTCGAGGTGAGGCCCTCTTCCGTTGCGCCAGACCCAGCGGAGTCCCGAGGGGCCCCGCCACCTCCACAGGATCCCTCGCCTCTCAGAGGCACCCTGGGAAGTTCCCTAAGGTCCCCGGCAGAAGGCGAGGGAAACGAGGGTTTCCCGCCGCCCCCCGACAAAGACCTCGAGAGTCCTTCTTCAACGCGTCTCGAGGCCCTAGTCCCCTCCCGTGACTCGAGAGCCAGGACGCGCTCCCCCTCGCCACGCGCATGGAGACCTGACTTCCCTGGCGCCGCACGAGAGGCTCCCTGAGATCCTCGTCGTGCCTCGGGAGAAAACCCCCACGGGCGCCACAGCTCGAGGAAACCCCTGAGACGCCCCCGTCCTCGCGAGCTGAGGGCCTTCTTTTCCTGCATGGCCTGAAGAGCAATCCCGGGTCCTCTCTCCAAACGGAAGAGGAGGCTGGATTCCCCTGAGGCCGCTCAGGTGGCTCCAAGAGACCCGCGTCGCGACTCGAGAGGAGAGCGCAGTCCTTGGCTTCCCCTCGAGACGAGGCCTGACTCCCCGGGGGAGCCTGGAATGCAACCCCGAGATCCCTGCCTTCCCTGGAGAGGAATATTAGGTCCCGGACACACGCCTAGGTGAGGTCTCTTCGGCCCTGCAGTGACTCGAGCGCAACCCCCAGCTTTCCCTCGCAACCCGAGGGGAAGATTGGGCTTCCCAGGGCCAACCCAAGGGGAAGGCTGAGATCCCCTTCGTAACTCGAGAATCCCGCCGCAACTCGAAAAAACCCACGTGGTTCCCACCTCTTAGCAAGATGAGGCCCTTGCCCGCGACGGCGTCTCAAGGGAAGTCCCCTGTTCCGCCCTGAAGAGGGAAACGGTCCCTGAAAGCCTTCCTGCAACCCCCAAAAGTCCCCCGACACGCCGGGTTCCCTCGAGGGGAACACCGAGGGTCCCGGCACCGCTTCCTCTGAGCCCCTTCTCCCCTCCTGATCGCGACAGGAGAGGCGATTCCCCTGCGTGGTCTGGAAGGGGTTCCCGGCCTTCCCGGCACACCTCAGGATGAGGCCGGTCTCACGAGGAAATTCGAGACGAGCCACGTGGGTGGGGCCACATGCCGAGCGCCCCCGATTCCCCGGTCCGCCCTTGAGAAGGACCCGAGGCCCGGACCCCTCTTCGAAGGCAACCCTGTGGGTGAAGGCACAACACGAAGGGGCACTGCCACCCCCGTGCATCGTCCGCAAAGACCCGCGGGTTCCACACACAGCTCGACGAGGGGCCTGAGACCCCCTGAGCAACTCGAGAGGGCAGCGGGGTTCCCTTCCTCAGGCAAGACGAGGCCTGACTCTCCTGTCCCAACTCTGCAGGGACCCTGCGGTCGGAGTCTGAAACGGAGAGGAAGCCTGAGGTTCCTGCCTCCCCTCGAGGTGAGGCCCTCTTCCGTTGCGCCAGACCCAGCGGTGTCCCGAGAGGCCCCTCTAACTCCTCAGTATCCCTCACCTCTCAGAGGCACCTGGGAAGTTCCCTAAGGTCCCCTGTAGAGGTCGATGGAAACGAGTGTTTCCCGCCCCAACCCAAGAAAGACCTTGAGAGTCCTTCTTAAATGCCTCTTGAGGCCCTAGTCCCTCCCATGACTCGAGAGCAATGACGCGATCTGCCTGGCCACACGCATGGAGTCAGGCTTCTCTGGCGCCGCACGAGAGGCTCCCTGAACTCCCCATCATATCTCGTGAGAAACCCCACACTGGCGCCGCAGCTCGAGAAAACCCATGAGACGCTCCCGTCATCATGAGAGGAGGGCCATCATTAACTGCATGGTATGCAGATCAAGCGTGAACCTTCTATCCAAGCTACACAGGACGCTTGACTCCCTTTAGGCCACTCATTGGGCTCCAAGAGTTACGCGTCCCGACTCGAGAGGATAGTGGAGTCCTTTGCTTCCACTCGAGACGAGGCGTGACCCACCGGGTGAGACTGGAATGCGACCCTGATATCCCTGTTGGCCCTGGAGAGGAACATTACGTCCTGGACCCAAGCCTAGATGAGGACTCTTTGCCCTGAAGTGACTCGAGAGCAACCCCCAGCTCTCTCTGACAAGTTGAATGGAAGACTGGAATTCCTGGGCCAACACAAGAGGAAGCCTGAATTCCCCATTGTAACTCGAGAATCCCGCCTCAACTCGAGAAAAACCACGTGTTTCCCTCGTCATCGCAATATGAGGCCTTTGCCCGCTACAGCATCTCCAGAGAATTCCCACGTTCCGTCTTGAAGTGCGAAACTGTACTTGGCACCCTTGATGCGACCTCAAAAGTGCCGTGACATACCGGTCTCACTCGAGGGGACCACCGAGGTTCCCGGCACCACTTCATCTGAGCCCCTTCTCCCCTTCTGATCGCGACCGGTGGTTCGATTCCCCTGCTTTGTCTGCAAGGGGTTCCCGAGCTTCCCGGCGCACCTCAGGATGAGGCCGGTCTCCCGAGGAAATTCGAGACGTAGCCTCGTGGGTGGTACCACATGCTGAAAGACCCCAATTTTCCGGTACGCTCTTGAAAAGAATCCGATGCCCAGACACCTCTTTGAAGGCAACCCTGTGGATGAAGGCACAACACGAAGGGGCACTGACACCCCCGTGCATCGTCCGGAAAAACCCGAAGGTTCCACACTCAGCTCAACAAGTGGCCTGTCACTCCGTGAACAACTCGAAAGGCAAGGGGAAGTCCATTCCTCCACAGAAGACGAGGCGTGACTCTCTTGTCCATACTCTGCAGGTACCCTGCGACCCGAGTCAGATATGGAGAGGACCCCTGAGGTTCCTGCCTCCATTCGAGATGAGGCCCTCTTCGATTGCACCAAACCCAGTTGAGTAACGAAAGGCCCCTCCCAAATCCACAGTGTCCCTGACTTCTCAGAGGCACCCTTAGAAGTTGCCTGAGGTCACCGACACAAATCAAGGGAACCCAGGGTTCCCTGCCGCAACCCGAGAAAGACCTCAAGAGTCCTTCTTCAATGCGTCTTGAGGCCCGATTCGCCTACTATGACTCGAGAGCAATCACGCACTCCCCTTCACCACAGGCACGGAGACCTGACGTCCCGAGCACCACACGAGAGGGTCTCTGAGCTCCCCGTTGTACCTCGTGAGAAATCTGATACTGGCGCCGCAGCTGGAGAAAACCCACGAGACGCCCCCGTCATCGTGAGATGAGGGCCTTTTTTCCTGTATGGCCAGGAAAACAATCCTGAGTCATCTCCAAACTCCATAGGAGGCTTCCCTCCCTTTACGCCATGCAGTGGGCTCCAAGAGATACCCGTCGCGACTCGACAGGAGAGCGGAGTCCTTTTTTTCCCCTCAAGACGAGGCCTGACTCTCCGGGTGAGTCGAGAATGCAACCCTGAGATCCCTGTTGGCCCAGTAGTGGAACACTAGGTCCTGGACACAAGCGTAGATGAGATCTATTTTGCCCTGCAGTGACTGGAGAGCAATCCCCAGTTCTAACTTGCAACTCGAATGGAATACTGGATTTTCCTGGCGCCACACAAGAGGCTCCCTGAGATCCCCGTGGTACTTCATGAGACACCCCACACTGGCGCCGCAGCTCGAGAAAACCCACGAGACGCCACCGTCATCTCGAGATGAGGGCCTTCTTTTCCTGCATGGCCTGGAGTCCAATCCCGAGTCCTCTCTCCAAACTCCACAGGAGGCTTGGCTCCCTTTAGTACACACAGTGGGCTCCAAGAGATACCCATCGCGACTCGAGACGAGAGCGGAATTCTTTGCTTACCCTCGAGGTGAGAACTGACTCCCCGGATGAGTCTGGAATGCAAACCCGAGATCCCTGTCGCCCCTGGAGAGCAACGTTAGATCCTGGACACAAGCCTAGATTAGGTCTCTTTTGCCCTGCAGTGACTCTAGCGCAATCCCCAGCTGCCCCTCGCAACCCGAATGGAAGATTGGATTTCAAGGCCAACAAGAAGAAGCCTAAATTCCCGGTCATAACTCGAGAATCCCGCCGCAACTCGAGCAAAACCACGTGGTTCTCCCGTCATCGCAAGATGAGTCCCTTGCCCGCTACAGCGTTTCAAAAGATGTCCCAGGTTCCGTCTTGAAATGCGAAACGGTACTTGGCACCCTTGATGCGACCCCAAAAGTCCCCCAACACGCCGGTCTCACTCAAGGGGAACACCGAGGTTCCCGGCACCACTTCATTTAAGCCCCTTCTCCCCTCCTGATCGTGACCGGTGGGTCGATTCCCCTGCTTTGTCTGCAAGGGGGCCTGACCTTCCCTGCACAACTCAGGATGAGGCCGGTCTCATGGGGAAATTCGATACGTAGCTTTGTGGGTGGTGCCACTTGCTGAAAGACTCCAATTTCCCGGTCCGCTCTTGATAAGAATCCGATGCTCGGACACCTCTTGGAAGGCAGCCTTGAGTATGAAGGTACAACACGAAGGGGCACTAACACACCTGTGCATCATCCGGAAAAACGGGCAGGTTACACACACAGCTCGACAAGTGGCCTGTCACCTCGAGAACAACTCGAGAGGCAAGAGGAGTCCCATCCTCCAGAAAAGACGAGGCCTGACTCTCCTGTACCAACATGCAGGGACCTTGCGATCTGAGTCAGAAATGGAGAGGAACACTGAGGTTCCTGCTTCAAATTGAGATGAGCCCCTCTTACATTCCACCAAATGCAGAGGAGTCTCGAGAGGCCCCTCCAAACTGCACAGTATCCCTGACTTCTCAGAGGCACTCTGAGAAACTCCCTGAGGTCGCAGGCACAAGTCAAGGGAACCCTGGGTTTTATGCAGTGACCCGAGAAAGACCTCGAGAGTCCTTCTTCAACCCGTCTTGAGGCCCGATTACCCTACCATGACTTGAGAGCAATGACGAGCTCCCCCTAGCCATCTCATGGGGACCTGACTTCCCTGGTGCCACACGAGAGGCTCCCTGAGCTCCCTCTCGTACCTCGTCAGAAACCCGGCACTAGCGCAGCAGTCTAGAAAACCCACGAGACGCCGCCATCATCGCGAGATGAGGGCCTTCTTTTCCTGCATGGCCTGGAGAGGAATCCCGAGTCCTCTATCCAAACACCACAGGAGGCTTGACTCCCTTTAGGGCACACAGTGGGTTCCAAGAAATACCCATCGCGACTCAAAAGGACAGCGGAGTTCTTTGCTTCCCCTCGAGACGAGGCCTGATTCCCCGGGTGAGTCTGGTATGCAACCCCAAGATCCCTGTCGCCCCTAGGGACGAGCATTAAGTCCTGGACACAAGCCTAGATGAGGTCTATTTTGCCCTGCAGTGACTCGAGAGCAATCCCCAGCTCTCCCTTTAAACTCGAATGGAAGATAGGACTTCCCTGGCCCAACACATGAGGAAGACTGTATTCCCCGTCGAAACTCGAGAATCCCGCCACAACTCGAGAAATGCCACGTGGTTCCCCCGTCATCCCAAGATGAGGCCCTTGCCCCCTACAGCGTCTCAAGAGAAGTCCCACGTTCTGTCTTGAAGTGCGAAACGGTATTGGCACCCTTGATGCGCCCTCAAAAGTTCCTCGACACACCAGTCTGACTCGAGGAGAACACCGAGGTTCCCGGCACCACTACATCTGGGTCCCTTCTCCCCTCCTGATCGCGACAGGAGGGTCGATTCCCCTGTTTTGTCTTGAAGGGGTTCCCACCTTTCCCGGTGCATCTCAGGATGAGGCCGGTCTCACGAGGATATTCGAGACATAGCCACGTGGATGGTGAAACATGCCGAAAGACCCCGATTTCCCGGTCCGCTCTTGATAAGATCCTGATGCCCGGACACCTCTTTGAAGATAACCCTTTTGATGAAGGCACAACACTTAGGGGCACTGACACCCCTGGGTATCGTCCGGAGAAACCCGCAGGTACCACACACAGCTCGAGAAGTGACCTGTCACCCCGTGAACAACTGGAGAGGCAAGCAGAGTTCCATTCCTCCACACAAGACGAGGCCTGACTCTCCTGTTCGAACTCTGCAGCGAAACTGCGATCCGAGTCAGATCTGGCCCAGGGGAAGTCAGGAGAGGAAACATGAGTTTCCTGCCTCCACTCGAGATGAGGCCCTCTTCCATTGCACCGAACCCAGTGGAGTCCCGAGAGGCCCCTCCCAACTGCACAGTATCCCTGACTTCTCAGAGGCACCCTTAGACCTTCCTGAGATCACCGGCACAAGTCGAGGGAACCAAGGGTTTCCTGCCCCAACCCGTAAAAGACCTCGAGAGTCCTTCTTCAACGCGTCTTGAGGTGCGATTCCCCTACCATGACTCGAGAGCAATGACGCGCTCCCCCTAGCCACGCGCATAGAAACCTGACTTCCCTGGCGCCACAGGAGAGGCTCCCTGAGCTCCCCATTATACCTCGTGAGCAACACCACACTGGAGCCGCAGCTCGAGAATACACATGAGACGCCCCAGTCCTCACGAGATGAGGGCCTTCTGTTGCTGTATGGCCTGGAGAGCAATCCTGAGTCCTCTCTCCAAACTCCACAGGAGGCTTGACTCATTTTAGGCCACACAGTGAGCTCCAAGATATACCCGTCGCGACTTGACAGGAGAGCGGTGTCCTTGGCTTCCCCTCGAGACGAGGCCTGACTCCCCGGGTGAGTCGAGAATGCAATGCTGAGATCGCTTTCGCCCCAGCAGAGAACATTAGGTCCTGCACACAAGCCTAGATGAGGTCTATTTGGCCCTGCAGTGTCTCGAGAGCAATCCCCAGTTCTAACTCGCAATTCGAATGAAAACTGGACTTCCCTGGGCCAGTTGAAGAGGAAGCCTGAATTCCCGGTTGTAACTCGAGAATCCCGCCCCAACTCAAGAAAAACCACGTGGTTCCCCCGTCATCGAAAGATGAGGCCCTTGCCCGCTACAGCGTCTCAAGAGAAGTCCCACGTTCCGTATTGAAGAGCGAAAAGTTACTTGGAACCCTTGATGCGACCCCAAAAGTTCCCCGACATACCAGTCTCACTTGAGGAGAACACCGAGGTTCCCGGCACCACTTCATCTGAGACTCTTCTCCCCTCTTGATCGCGACAGGAGGTTCGATTCCCCTGCTTTGTCTGGAAGGCGTTCCCGACCTTCCTGGCGCACATCAAGATGAGGCCAGTCTCACGAGGAAATTCGAGACATAGCCTCGTGGGTGGTGCGGCATGCCAAAAGACCCCGATTCCCTGGTCCGCTCTTGATAAGAACCCGATGGCAGAACCCAACTCGAAGGCAATCCTGTGGAACAAGGCACAACACGAAGGGGCAGTGACACCCCAGTGCATCGTCCAGAAAAACCCGCAAGTTCCACATACAAATCGACAAGTGGCCTGTCACCCCATGAACAACGCGAGAGTCAAGCGGAGTTCCATTCCTCCACACAAGACGAGGCCTGACTCTCCTGTCCCAACTCTGCAGGGACTCTGCGATCCGAGTCAGATCCGGCGCATTCAAAGCCAGGAGAGGAACCCTGTGGTTCCTGCCTCAACTTGTCATGAGGCCCTCTTCCATTGCACCAAACCCAGTGGAGTTCCGAGAGGCCCCTCCCAACTCCACAGTGACCCTGACTTCTCAGAGGCACGCTGAGAAGCTTCCTGAGGTCACTGGCACAAGTCGATGGAACCCAGGGTTTCCTGCTGCAACCCAAGAAAGACCTCGAGAGTCCTTCTTTAACACGTTTTCAGGCCCAATTCCCCTACCATGACTCGAGAACAATGACGGGCTCCCTCTCACCACGTGCATAGAGACCTGACTGCCCTGGCACCACATGAGAGGCTCACTGAGCTCCCAGTCTTACTTCGTGAGAAACCCCACACTAGCGCCACAGCTCGAGAAAACCTACGAGACGCCCCAGTCATCGGGAGATGAGGGCCTTCATTTCCTGCATTGCCTGGAGAGCAATCCCGTGTCCTCCCTCCAAACACCAGAGGAGGTTTGACTCCCTTTAAGCCACTCAGTGGGCTCCAAGACATACCCGTCCGACTCGAGAGGAGAGCAGAGTCCTTTGCTTCCCCTCGAGACGAGGCCTGACTCCAGGGTGAGTCTGGAATGCAACCCCGAGATTCCTGTCGCCCCTTGACATGAACATTAGGTCCTGCACACAAGCCTTGGTGGGGTCTCTTTTGCCTTCAGTGACTAGAGCGCACCTCCAGCTCTTCCTCGAATCTCAAATGGAAGATAAGACTTTTGTGGGCCAACACAAGAGGAAGCATGAATTCCCTGTGGTAACTCAAATATCCCACCGCAACTAGAGAAAAACCAAGTGGTTCCCCAGTCATTCCAAGATGAGGCCCTTGCCCGCTGGAGCACCCCAAGAGAAGTCCCACGTTCCAATTTGAAGAGCGAAACGGTACTTGGAACGCGTTATGCGACCCCAAAAGTTACCCGACATACCTGTCTCACTTGAGGGAAACACCGAGGTTCCCAGCAGCACGTCATCTGAGCCACTTCTCCCCTCCTGATCGCCACAGGAGGGTCGATTCCTCTGCTTTGTCTGGAAGGGTTTCATGACCTTCGCGGCACACCTCAGGATGAGGCCGGTTTCATGAGGAAATTCGAGATTAGCCACGTGGGTGGTGCCAAATGCTGAACGACCCCGATTTCCCAGTCCGCTCTTCATAAGAACACGATGCCCGGACACCTCTTCCGAGGCAACCCTGTGGATGAAGACACAAAACGAAGGGTCACTGACACCCCCATGCATCGTCTGGAAAAACCTGCAGATTCCACACACAGTTTGACAAGGGGCCTGAAACCCCATGAACAACTCGCGAGGCAAGCGGAGTTCCATTCCTCAGAAAAGACATAGCCTGACTCTCCTGTCCCAACTCTGCAGGGACACTACGATCAGAGTCAGTATTGGAGAGGAAGCCTGAGGTTCCTGCCTCCACTCGAGATGAGGCCCTCTACCATTGCGACAAACCCAGTGGAGTCCCGAGAGGCCCCGCCAAATCCACAGCGTCCCTCACCTCTCAGAGGCACCCTGGGAAGTTCCCTCAGGTCTCCGGCAGAAGTCGGGGGAAAGGAGGGTTTCCCGCTGCAACCCGAGAAAGACATCGAGAGTCCTTCTTCAACGCGTCTTGAGGCCCTAGTCCCCTCCCATGACTCGAGAACAATGACGCGCTCCTTCTCGCCACGTGCATGGAGACATGACTTCCCCGGCGCCGCACGAGAGGCTCCCTGAGATCCTCGTCGTGCCTCGGGAGAAAACCCCCACGGGTTCCGCAGCTCGAGGAAACCCCTGAGATGCCCCCGTCCTCGCGAGGTGAGGGCCTTCTTTTCCTGCCTGGCCTGGACAGTAATCACGAGTCCTCTTTCAAAAGTGAAGAGGAGGCTGGACTCCCTTGAGGCCACTCATGGGGCACCAAGATATCCGCGTCGCAACTCGGGAGGAGAGCGGAGTCCTTTGCTTCCCCTCGAGGCGAGGCCTGACTCCCCGGGGGAGCATGGGATGCAACCCCGAGATGCTTGTCTTCCCTGGAGAGGAGCATTAGGTCCTGGACACACGCCTAGATGAGGTCTCTTTGGCCCTGCAGTGACTCGAGCGCACCCCCCAGCTTTCCCTCGGCACTAGAATAGAAGATTGGGCTACCCAGGGCCGACACAAGAGGAAGCCTGTAATCCCCCGTCGTAACACGAGAATCCCGCCGCAACTCGAGAAAAACCACGTGGTTCCCACCGCTTGGCAAGATGAGGCCCTTGCCCGCCACGGCGTCTCAAGGGAAGTCCCCTGTTCCGCCCTGAAGGGCGAAACGGTCCCTGACAGCCTTCCTGCGACCCCCAAAAGTCCCCCGACACGCCGGGTTCCCTCGAGGGGAACACCGAGGGTCCCGGCACCGCTTCCTCTGAGCCCCTTCTCCCCTCCTGATCGCGACAGGAGAGGCGATTCCCCTGCGTGGTCTGGAAGGGGTTCCCGGCCTTCCCGGCGCACCTCAGGAGGAGGCCGGTCTCACGAGGAAATTCGAGACGAGCCACGTGGGTGGGGCCACATGCCAAACGCCCCCGATTCCCCGGTCCGCCCTTGAGAAGGACCCGAGGCCCGGACCCCTCTTCTAAGGCAACCCTGTGGGTGAAGGCACAACACGAAGGGGCACTGCCACCCCCGTGCATCGTCCGCAAAGGCCCGCGGGTTCCACACACAGCTCGACGAGGGGCCTGAGACCCCCTGAGCAACTCGAGAGGCCAGCGGGGTTCCCTTCCTCAGACAAGACGAGGCCTGACTCTCCTGTCCCAACTCTGCAGGGACCCTGCGGTCGGAGTCCGAAACGGAGAGGAAGCCTGAGGTTCCTGCCTCCCCTCGAGGTGAGGCCCTCTTCCGTTGCGCCAGACCCAGCGGTGTCCCGAGAGGCCCCTCTAACTCCTCAGTATCCCTCACCTCTCAGAGGCACCTGGGAAGTTCCCTAAGGTCCCCTGTAGAGGTCGATGGAAACGAGTGTTTCCCGCCCCAACCCAAGAAAGACCTTGAGAGTCCTTCTTAAATGCCTCTTGAGGCCCTAGTCCCTCCCATGACTCGAGAGCAATGACGCGATCTGCCTGGCCACACGCATGGAGTCAGGCTTCTCTGGCGCCGCACGAGAGGCTCCCTGAACTCCCCATCATATCTCGTGAGAAACCCCACACTGGCGCCGCAGCTCGAGAAAACCCATGAGACGCTCCCGTCATCATGAGAGGAGGGCCATCTTTAACTGCATGGTATGCAGATCAAGCGTGAACCTTCTGTCCAAGCTACACAGGACGCTTGACTCCCTTTAGGCCACTCATTGGGCTCCAAGAGTTACGCGTCCCGACTCGAGAGGATAGTGGAGTCCTTTGCTTCCACTCGAGACGAGGCGTGACCCACCGGGTGAGACTGGAATGCGACCCTGATATCCCTGTCGGCCCTGGAGAGGAACATTACGTCCTGGACCCAAGCCTAGATGAGGACTCTTTGCCCGGAAGTGACTCGAGAGCAACCCCCAGCTCTCTCTGACAAGTTGAATGGAAGACTGGACTTCCTGGGCCAACACAAGAGGAAGCCTGAATTCCCCATTGTAACTCGAGAATCCCGCCTCAACTCGAGAAAAACCACGTGTTTCCCTCGTCATCGCAATATGAGGCCTTTGCCCGCTACAGCATCTCCAGAGAATTCCCACGTTCCGTCTTGAAGTGCGAAACTGTACTTGGCACCCTTGATGCGACCTCAAAAGTGCCGTGACATACCGGTCTCACTCGAGGGGACCACCGAGGTTCCCGGCACCACTTCATCTGAGCCCCTTCTCCCCTTCTGATCGCGACCGGTGGTTCGATTCCCCTGCTTTGTCTGCAAGGGGTTCCCGAGCTTCCCGGCGCACCTCAGGATGAGGCCGGTCTCCCGAGGAAATTCGAGACGTAGCCTCGTGGGTGGTACCACATGCTGAAAGACCCCAATTTTCCGGTACGCTCTTGAAAAGAATCCGATGCCCAGACACCTCTTTGAAGGCAACCCTGTGGATGAAGGCACAACACGAAGGGGCACTGACACCCCCGTGCATCGTCCGGAAAAACCCGAAGGTTCCACACTCAGCTCAACAAGTGGCCTGTCACTCCGTGAACAACTCGAAAGGCAAGGGGAAGTCCATTCCTCCACAGAAGACGAGGCGTGACTCTCTTGTCCATACTCTGCAGGTACCCTGCGACCCGAGTCAGATATGGAGAGGACCCCTGAGGTTCCTGCCTCCATTCGAGATGAGGCCCTCTTCGATTGCACCAAACCCAGTTGAGTAACGAAAGGCCCCTCCCAAATCCACAGTGTCCCTGACTTCTCAGAGGCACCCTTAGAAGTTGCCTGAGGTCACCGACACAAATCAAGGGAACCCAGGGTTCCCTGCCGCAACCCGAGAAAGACCTCAAGAGTCCTTCTTCAATGCGTCTTGAGGCCCGATTCGCCTACTATGACTCGAGAGCAATCACGCACTCCCCTTCACCACAGGCACGGAGACCTGACGTCCCGAGCACCACACGAGAGGGTCTCTGAGCTCCCCGTTGTACCTCGTGAGAAATCTGATACTGGCGCCGCAGCTGGAGAAAACCCACGAGACGCCCCCGTCATCGTGAGATGAGGGCCTTTTTTCCTGTATGGCCAGGAAAACAATCCTGAGTCATCTCCAAACTCCATAGGAGGCTTCCCTCCCTTTACGCCACGCAGTGGGCTCCAAGAGATACCCGTCGCGACTCGACAGGAGAGCGGAGTCCTTTTTTTCCCCTCAAGACGAGGCCTGACTCTCCGGGTGAGTCGAGAATGCAACCCTGAGATCCCTGTTGGCCCAGTAGTGGAACACTAGGTCCTGGACACAAGCGTAGATGAGATCTATTTTGCCCTGCAGTGACTGGAGAGCAATCCCCAGTTCTAACTTGCAACTCGAATGGAATACTGGATTTTCCTGGCGCCACACAAGAGGCTCCCTGAGATCCCTGTGGTACTTCATGAGACACCCCACACTGGCGCCGCAGCTCGAGAAAACCCACGAGACGCCACCGTCATCTCGAGATGAGGGCCTTCTTTTCCTGCATGGCCTGGAGTCCAATCCCGAGTCCTCTCTCCAAACTCCACAGGAGGCTTGGCTCCCTTTAGTACACACAGTGGGCTCCAAGAGATACCCATCGCGACTCGAGACGAGAGCAGAATTCTTTGCTTACCCTCGAGGTGAGAACTGACTCCCCGGATGAGTCTGGAATGCAAACCCGAGATCCCTGTCGCCCCTGGAGAGCAACGTTAGATCCTGGACACAAGCCTAGATTAGGTCTCTTTTGCCCTGCAGTGACTCTAGCGCAATCCCCAGCTGCCCCTCGCAACCCGAATGGAAGATTGGATTTCAAGGCCAACAAGAGGAAGCCTAAATTCCCGGTCATAACTCGAGAATCCCGCCGCAACTCGAGCAAAACCACGTGGTTCTCCCGTCATCGCAAGATGAGGCCCTTGCCCGCTACAGCGTTTCAAAAGATGTCCCAGGTTCCGTCTTGAAATGCGAAACGGTACTTGGCACCCTTGATGCGACCCCAAAAGTCCCCCAACACGCCGGTCTCACTCAAGGGGAACACCGAGGTTCCCGGCACCACTTCATTTAAGCCCCTTCTCCCCTCCTGATCGTGACCGGTGGGTCGATTCCCCTGCTTTGTCTGCAAGGGGGCCTGACCTTCCCTGCACAACTCAGGATGAGGCCGGTCTCATGGGGAAATTCGATACGTAGCTTTGTGGGTGGTGCCACTTGCTGAAAGACTCCAATTTCCCGGTCCGCTCTTGATAAGAATCCGATGCTCGGACACCTCTTGGAAGGCAGCCTTGAGTATGAAGGTACAACACGAAGGGGCACTAACACACCTGTGCATCATCCGGAAAAACGGGCAGGTTACACACACAGCTCGACAAGTGGCCTGTCACCTCGAGAACAACTCGAGAGGCAAGAGGAGTCCCATCCTCCAGAAAAGACGAGGCCTGACTCTCCTGTACCAACATGCAGGGACCTTGCGATCTGAGTCAGAAATGGAGAGGAACACTGAGGTTCCTGCTTCAAATTGAGATGAGCCCCTCTTACATTCCACCAAATGCAGAGGAGTCTCGAGAGGCCCCTCCAAACTGCACAGTATCCCTGACTTCTCAGAGGCACTCTGAGAAGCTCCCTGAGGTCGCAGGCACAAGTCAAGGGAACCCTGGGTTTTATGCAGTGACCCGAGAAAGACCTCGAGAGTCCTTCTTCAACCCGTCTTGAGGCCCGATTACCCTACCATGACTTGAGAGCAATGACGAGCTCCCCCTAGCCATCTCATGGGGACCTGACTTCCCTGGTGCCACACGAGAGGCTCCCTGAGCTCCCTCTCGTACCTCGTCAGAAACCCGGCACTAGCGCAGCAGTCTAGAAAACCCACGAGACGCCGCCATCATCGCGAGATGAGGGCCTTCTTTTCCTGCATGGCCTGGAGAGGAATCCCGAGTCCTCTATCCAAACACCACAGGAGGCTTGACTCCCTTTAGGGCACACAGTGGGTTCCAAGAAATACCCATCGCGACTCAAAAGGACAGCGGAGTTCTTTGCTTCCCCTCGAGACGAGGCCTGATTCCCCGGGTGAGTCTGGTATGCAACCCCAAGATCCCTGTCGCCCCTAGGGACGAGCATTAAGTCCTGGACACAAGCCTAGATGAGGTCTATTTTGCCCTGCAGTGACTCGAGAGCAATCCCCAGCTCTCCCTTTAAACTCGAATGGAAGATAGGACTTCCCTGGCCCAACACATGAGGAAGACTGTATTCCCCGTCGAAACTCGAGAATCCCGCCACAACTCGAGAAATGCCACGTGGTTCCCCCGTCATCCCAAGATGAGGCCCTTGCCCCCTACAGCGTCTCAAGAGAAGTCCCACGTTCTGTCTTGAAGTGCGAAACGGTATTGGCACCCTTGATGCGCCCTCAAAAGTTCCTCCACACACCAGTCTGACTCGAGGAGAACACCGAGGTTCCCGGCACCACTACATCTGGGCCCCTTCTCCCCTCCTGATCGCGACAGGAGGGTCGATTCCCCTGTTTTGTCTTGAAGGGGTTCCCACCTTTCCCGGTGCATCTCAGGATGAGGCCGGTCTCACGAGGATATTCGAGACATAGCCACGTGGATGGTGAAACATGCCGAAAGACCCCGATTTCCCGGTCCGCTCTTGATAAGATCCTGATGCCCGGACACCTCTTTGAAGATAACCCTTTTGATGAAGGCACAACACTTAGGGGCACTGACACCCCTGGGTATCGTCCGGAGAAACCCGCAGGTACCACACACAGCTCGAGAAGTGACCTGTCACCCCGTGAACAACTGGAGAGGCAAGCAGAGTTCCATTCCTCCACACAAGACGAGGCCTGACTCTCCTGTTCGAACTCTGCAGCGAAACTGCGATCCGAGTCAGATCTGGCCCAGGGGAAGTCAGGAGAGGAAACATGAGTTTCCTGCCTCCACTCGAGATGAGGCCCTCTTCCATTGCACCGAACCCAGTGGAGTCCCGAGAGGCCCCTCCCAACTGCACAGTATCCCTGACTTCTCAGAGGCACCCTTAGACCTTCCTGAGATCACCGGCACAAGTCGAGGGAACCAAGGGTTTCCTGCCCCAACCCGTAAAAGACCTCGAGAGTCCTTCTTCAACGCGTCTTGAGGTGCGATTCCCCTACCATGACTCGAGAGCAATGACGCGCTCCCCCTAGCCACGCGCATAGAAACCTGACTTCCCTGGCGCCACAGGAGAGGCTCCCTGAGCTCCCCATTATACCTCGTGAGCAACACCACACTGGAGCCGCAGCTCGAGAATACCCATGAGACGCCCCAGTCCTCACGAGATGAGGGCCTTCTGTTGCTGTATGGCCTGGAGAGCAATCCTGAGTCCTCTCTCCAAACTCCACAGGAGGCTTGACTCATTTTAGGCCACACAGTGAGCTCCAAGATATACCCGTCGCGACTTGACAGGAGAGCGGTGTCCTTGGCTTCCCCTCGAGACGAGGCCTGACTCCCCGGGTGAGTCGAGAATGCAATGCTGAGATCGCTTTCGCCCCAGCAGAGAACATTAGGTCCTGCACACAAGCCTAGATGAGGTCTATTTGGCCCTGCAGTGTCTCGAGAGCAATCCCCAGTTCTAACTCACAATTCGAATGAAAACTGGACTTCCCTGGGCCAGTTGAAGAGGAAGCCTGAATTCCCGGTTGTAACTCGAGAATCCCGCCCCAACTCAAGAAAAACCACGTGGTTCCCCCGTCATCGAAAGATGAGGCCCTTGCCCGCTACAGCGTCTCAAGAGAAGTCCCACGTTCCGTATTGAAGAGCGAAAAGTTACTTGGAACCCTTGATGCGACCCCAAAAGTTCCCCGACATACCAGTCTCACTTGAGGAGAACACCGAGGTTCCCGGCACCACTTCATCTGAGACTCTTCTCCCCTCTTGATCGCGACAGGAGGTTCGATTCCCCTGCTTTGTCTGGAAGGCGTTCCCGACCTTCCTGGCGCACATCAAGATGAGGCCAGTCTCACGAGGAAATTCGAGACATAGCCTCGTGGGTGGTGCGGCATGCCAAAAGACCCCGATTCCCTGGTCCGCTCTTGATAAGAACCCGATGGCAGAACCCAACTCGAAGGCAATCCTGTGGAACAAGGCACAACACGAAGGGGCAGTGACACCCCAGTGCATCGTCCAGAAAAACCCGCAAGTTCCACATACAAATCGACAAGTGGCCTGTCACCCCATGAACAACGCGAGAGTCAAGCGGAGTTCCATTCCTCCACACAAGACGAGGCCTGACTCTCCTGTCCCAACTCTGCAGGGACTCTGCGATCCGAGTCAGATCCGGCGCATTCGAAGCCAGGAGAGGAACCCTGTGGTTCCTGCCTCAACTTGTCATGAGGCCCTCTTCCATTGCACCAAACCCAGTGGAGTTCCGAGAGGCCCCTCCCAACTCCACAGTGACCCTGACTTCTCAGAGGCACGCTGAGAAGCTTCCT
Source organism: Bubalus kerabau (assembly GCF_029407905.1). Lineage (NCBI taxonomy): Eukaryota > Metazoa > Chordata > Mammalia > Artiodactyla > Bovidae > Bubalus > Bubalus kerabau. The sequence continues at coordinate 1,497,467 of NW_026577919.1, read as the reverse complement.
GAGGTCACTGGCACAAGTCGATGGAACCCAGGGTTTCCTGCTGCAACCCAAGAAAGACCTCGAGAGTCCTTCTTTAACACGTTTTCAGGCCCAATTCCCCTACCATGACTCGAGAACAATGACGGGCTCCCTCTCACCACGTGCATAGAGACCTGACTGCCCTGGCACCACATGAGAGGCTCACTGAGCTCCCAGTCTTACTTCGTGAGAAACCCCACACTAGCGCCACAGCTCGAGAAAACCTACGAGACGCCCCAGTCATCGGGAGATGAGGGCCTTCATTTCCTGCATTGCCTGGAGAGCAATCCCGTGTCCTCCCTCCAAACACCAGAGGAGGTTTGACTCCCTTTAAGCCACTCAGTGGGCTCCAAGACATACCCGTCCGACTCGAGAGGAGAGCAGAGTCCTTTGCTTCCCCTCGAGACGAGGCCTGACTCCAGGGTGAGTCTGGAATGCAACCCCGAGATTCCTGTCGCCCCTTGACATGAACATTAGGTCCTGCACACAAGCCTTGGTGGGGTCTCTTTTGCCTTCAGTGACTAGAGCGCACCTCCAGCTCTTCCTCGAATCTCAAATGGAAGATAAGACTTTTGTGGGCCAACACAAGAGGAAGCATGAATTCCCTGTGGTAACTCAAATATCCCACCGCAACTAGAGAAAAACCAAGTGGTTCCCCAGTCATTCCAAGATGAGGCCCTTGCCCGCTGGAGCACCCCAAGAGAAGTCCCACGTTCCAATTTGAAGAGCGAAACGGTACTTGGAACGCGTTATGCGACCCCAAAAGTTACCCGACATACCTGTCTCACTTGAGGGAAACACCGAGGTTCCCAGCAGCACGTCATCTGAGCCACTTCTCCCCTCCTGATCGCCACAGGAGGGTCGATTCCTCTGCTTTGTCTGGAAGGGTTTCATGACCTTCGCGGCACACCTCAGGATGAGGCCGGTTTCATGAGGAAATTCGAGATTAGCCACGTGGGTGGTGCCAAATGCTGAACGACCCCGATTTCCCAGTCCGCTCTTCATAAGAACACGATGCCCGGACACCTCTTCCGAGGCAACCCTGTGGATGAAGACACAAAACGAAGGGTCACTGACACCCCCATGCATCGTCTGGAAAAACCTGCAGATTCCACACACAGTTTGACAAGGGGCCTGAAACCCCATGAACAACTCGCGAGGCAAGCGGAGTTCCATTCCTCAGAAAAGACATAGCCTGACTCTCCTGTCCCAACTCTGCAGGGACACTACGATCAGAGTCAGTATTGGAGAGGAAGCCTGAGGTTCCTGCCTCCACTCGAGATGAGGCCCTCTACCATTGCGACAAACCCAGTGGAGTCCCGAGAGGCCCCGCCAAATCCACAGCGTCCCTCACCTCTCAGAGGCACCCTGGGAAGTTCCCTCAGGTCTCCGGCAGAAGTCGGGGGAAAGGAGGGTTTCCCGCTGCAACCCGAGAAAGACATCGAGAGTCCTTCTTCAACGCGTCTTGAGGCCCTAGTCCCCTCCCATGACTCGAGAACAATGACGCGCTCCTTCTCGCCACGTGCATGGAGACATGACTTCCCCGGCGCCGCACGAGAGGCTCCCTGAGATCCTCGTCGTGCCTCGGGAGAAAACCCCCACGGGTTCGCAGCTCGAGGAAACCCCTGAGATGCCCCCGTCCTCGCGAGGTGAGGGCCTTCTTTTCCTGCCTGGCCTGGACAGTAATCACGAGTCCTCTTTCAAAAGTGAAGAGGAGGCTGGACTCCCTTGAGGCCACTCATGGGGCACCAAGATATCCGCGTCGCAACTCGGGAGGAGAGCGGAGTCCTTTGCTTCCCCTCGAGGCGAGGCCTGACTCCCCGGGGGAGCATGGGATGCAACCCCGAGATGCTTGTCTTCCCTGGAGAGGAGCATTAGGTCCTGGACACACGCCTAGATGAGGTCTCTTTGGCCCTGCAGTGACTCGAGCGCAACCCCCAGCTTTCCCTCGGCACTAGAATAGAAGATTGGGCTACCCAGGGCCGACACAAGAGGAAGCCTGTAATCCCCCGTCGTAACACGAGAATCCCGCCGCAACTCGAGAAAAACCACGTGGTTCCCACCTCTTCGCAAGATGAGGCCCTTGCCCGTGACGGCGTCTCAAGGGATGTCCCCTCTTCCGCCCTGAAGTGCGAAAAGGGAACTGACAGCCTTCATGCGACCCCAAAAGTTCCCCGACACGCCTGGTTCCCTCGAGGGGAACACCGAGGGTCCCGGCACCGCTTCATCTGAGCCCCTTCTCCGCTCCTGATCGCGACAGGAGAGTCGATTCCCCTGCGTGGTCTGGAAGGGGTTCCCGGCCTTCCCGGCGCACCTCAGGAGGAGGCCGGTCTCACAAGGACATTTGAAATGAGCCACGTGGGTGGTGCCACTCGCCGAACGACCCCGATTCCCCGAACCGCTCTTGAGAAGAACCCGATGACGTACCCCTCTTCGAAGGCAACCCTGTGGGTGAAGGCACAGACCTAAGCAGCACTGACATCCCCGTGCATCGTCCGGAAACACCCGCGGGTTTCACACACAGTTCGACGAGGGGCCTGTGGCCCCCTGAACAACTCGAGAGGCAAGCGGGGTTCCCTTCCTCAGACAAGACGAGGCCTGACTCTCCAGTCCCAACTCTGCAGGGACCTTGCGGTCGTTGTCCGAAATGGAGAGGAAGCCTGAGGTTCCTGCCTCCCCTCGAGGTGAGGCCCTCTTCCGTTGCGCCAGACCCAGTGGAGTCCCGAGGGACCCCGCCACCTCCACAGGATCCCTCGCCTCTCAGAGGCACCCTGGGAAGTTCCCTAAGGTCCCCGGCAGAAGGCGAGGGAAACGAGGGTTTCCCGCCACCCCCGAGAAAGACCTCGAGAGTCCTTCTTCAACGCGTCTCGAGGCCCTAGTCCCCTCCCGTGACTCGAGAGCCAGGACGCGCTCCCCCTCGCCACGCGCATGGAGACCTGACTTCCCTGGCGCCGCACGAGAGGCTCCCTGAGATCCTCGTCGTGCTTCGGGAGAAAACCCCCACGGGCGCCGCAGCTCGAGGAAACCCCTGAGACGCCCCCGTCCTCGCGAGCTGAGGGCCTTCTTTTCCTGCATGGCCTGGAGAGCAATCCCGGGTCCTCTCTCCAAACGGAAGAGGAGGCTGGACTCCCTTGAGGCCGCTCAGGGGGCTCCAAGAGACCCGCGTCGCGACTCGAGAGGAGAGCGGAGTCCTTGGCTTCCCCTCGAGACGATGCCTGACTCCCCGGGGGAGCCTGGAATGCAACCCCGAGATCCCTGCCTTCCCTGGAGAGGAATATTAGGTCCCGGACACACGCCTAGGTGAGGTCTCTTCGGCCCTGCAGTGACTCGAGTGCAACCCCCAGCTTTCCCTCGCAACCCGAGGGGAAGATTGGGCTTCCCAGGGCCAACCCAAGGGGAAGGCTGAGATCCCCGTCGGAACTCGAGAATCCCGCCGCAACTCGAAAAAACCCACGTGGTTCCCACCTCTTGGCAAGATGAGGCCCTTGCCCGCGACGGCGTCTCAAGGGAAGTCCCCTCCTCCGCCCTGAAGGGCGAAACGGTCCCTGACAGCCTTCCTGCGACCCCTAAGAGTCCCCTGACACGCCGCGTTCCCCCGAGGGGAACACCGAGGGTCCTGGCACCGCTTCCTCTGAGCCCCTCCTCCCCTCCTGATCGTGACAGGAGAGGCGATTCCCCTGCGTGGTCTGGAAGGGGTTCCCGGCCTTCCCGGCGCACCTCAGGATGAGGCCGGTCTCACGAGGAAATTCGAGACGAGCCACGTGGGTGGGGCCACATGCCGAACGCCCCCGATTCCCCGGTCCGCTCTTGAGAAGGACCCGAGGCCGGGACCCCTCTTTGAAGGCAACCCTGTGGGTGAAGGCACAACACGAAGGGGCACTGCTACCCCCGCGCATCGTCCGCAAAGACCCGCGGGTTCCACACACAGCTCGACGAGGGGCCTGAGACCCCCTGAGCAACTCGAGAGGCCAGCGGGGTTCCCTTCCTCAGACAAGACGAGGCCTGACTCTCCTGTCCCAACTCTGCAGGGACCCTGCGGTCGGAGTCCGAAATAGAGAGGAAGCCTGAGATTCCTGCCTCCCATCGAGGTGAGGCCCTCTTCCGTTGCGCCAGACCCAGCGGGGTCCCGAGGGGCCCCGCCACCTCCACAGGATCTCTCGCCTTCAGAGGCACCCTGGAAGTTGGCTAAGGTCCCCGGCAGAAGGCGAGGGAAACGAGGGTTTCCCGCCTCCCCCCGAGAAAGACCTCGAGAGTCCTTCTTCAACGCGTCTCGAGGCCCTAGTCCCCTCCCATGACTCGAGAGCCAGGACGCGCTCCCCCTCGCCACGCGCATGGAGACCTGACTTCCCTGGCGCCGCATGAGAGGCTCCCTGAGATCCTCGTCGTGCCTCGGGAGAAAACCCCCACGGGCGCCGCAGCTCGAGGAAACCCCTGAGACGCCCCCGTCCTCGCGAGCTGAGGGCCTTCTTTTCCTGCATGGCCTGGAGAGCAATCCCGGGTCTTCTCTCCAAACGGAAGAGGAGGCTGGACTCCCTTGAGGCCGCTCAGAGGGATCCAAGAGACCCGCGTCGGGTCTCGAGAGGAGAGCGGAGTCCTTGGCTACCCCTCGAGACGAGGCCTGACTCCCCGGGGGAGCCTGGAATGCAACCCCGAGATCCCTGCCTTCCCTGGAGAGGAATATTAGGTCCCGGACACACGCCTAGGTGAGGTCTCTTCGGCCCTGCAGTGACTCGAGCGCATCCCCCCGCTTTCCCTCGCAACCCGAGGGGAAGATTGGGCTTCCCAGGGCCAACCCAAGGGGAAGGCTGAGATCCCAATCGTAACTCGAGAATGCCGCCGCAACTCGAGAAAAATCACATGGTTCCCACCTCTTGGCAAGATGAGGCCCTTGCCCGCCACGGCGTCTCAAGGGAAGTCCCCTGTTCCGCCCTGAAGGGTGAAACGGTCCCTGACAGCCTTCCTGCGACACCCAAAAGTCCCCCGACACGCCGGGTTCCCCCGAGGGGAACACCGAGGGTCCCTGCACCGCTTCCCTGAGCCCCTTCTCCCCTCCTGATCGCGAGAGGAGAGGCGATTCCCCTGCGCGGTCTGGAAGGGGTTCCCGGCCTTCCCGGCGTACCTCAGGATGAGACCGGTCTTACGAGGAAATTAAAGACGAGCCACGTGGGTGGTGCCACATGCCGAACGCCCCCGATTCCCCGGTCCGCTCTTGAGAAGGACCCGAGGCCCGGACCCCTCTTCGAAGGCAACCCTGTGGGTGAAGGCACAACACGAAGGGGCACTGCCCCCCCGTGCATCGTCCGCAAAGACCCGCGGGTTCCACACACAGCTCGACGAGGGGCCTGAGACCCCCTGAGCAACTCGAGATGCCAGCGGGGTTCCCTTCCTCAGACAATACGAGGCCTGACTCTCCTGTCCCAACTCTGCAGGGACCCTGCCGTCGGAGTCCGAAACGCAGAGGAAGCCTGAGGATCCTGCCTCCCCTCGAGGTGAGGCCCTCTTCCGTTGCGCCAGACCCAGCGGTGTCCCGAGGGGCCCCGCCACCTCCACAGGATCTCTCGCCTCTCAGAGGCACCCTGGGAAGTTCCCTAAGATCCCCGGCAGAAGGCGAGGGAAACGAGGGTTTCCCGCCGCCCCCCGAGAAAGACCTCGAGAGTCCTTCTTCAACGCGTATCGAGGCCCTAGTCCCCTCCCGTGACTCGAGAGCCAGGACGCGCTCCCCCTCGCAACGCGCATGGAGACCTAACTTCCCTGGCAGCGAACGAGTGGCTCCCTGAGATCCTCGTCTTGCCTCGGGAGAAAACCCCCACGGACGCCGCAGCTCGAGGAAACCCCTGAGACGCCCCCGTCCTCGCGAGCTGAGGGCCTTCTTTTCCTGCATGGCCTGGAGAGCAATCCCGGGTCCTCGCTCCAAACGGAAGAGGAGGCTGGACTCCCTTGAGGCCGCTCAGGGGGCTCCAAGAGACCCGCGTCGCGGCTCGAGAGGAGAGCGGAGTCCTTGGCTTCCCCTCGAGACGAGGCCTGACTCCCCGGGGGAGCCTGGAATGCAACCCCGAGATCCCTGCCTTCCCTGGAGAGGAATATTAGGTCCCGGACACACGCCTAGGTGAGGTCTCTTCGGCCCTGCAGTGACCCGAGCGCAACCCCCAGCTTTCCCTCACAACCCGAGGGGAAGATTGGGCTTCCCAGGGCCAACCCAAGGGGAAGGCTGAGATCCCCGTCGTAACTCGAGAATCCCGCCGCAACTCGAGAAAAACCACGTGGTTCACACCTCTTGGCAAGATGAAGCCCTTGCCCGCGACGGCGTCTCAAGGGAAGTCCCCTGTTCCGCCCTGAAGGGCGAAACGGTCCCTGACAGCCTTCCTGCAACCCCCAAGAGTGCCCCGACACGCCGGGGTCCCCCGAGGGGAACACCGAGGGTCCCTGCACCGCTTCCTCTGAGCCCCTTCTCCCCTCCTGATCGCGACAGGAGAGGCGATTCCCCTGCGTGGTCTGGAAGGGGTTCCCGGCCTTCCCGGCGCACCTCAGGATGAGGCCGGTCTCACGAGGAAATTCGAGACGAGCCACGTGGGTGGGGCCACATGCCGAACGCCCCCGATTCCCCGGTCCGCTCTTGAGAAGGACCCGAGGCCCGGACCCCTCTTCGAAGGCAACCCTGTGGGTGAAGGCACAACACGTAGGGGCACTGCCACCCCCGTGCATCGTCGGCAATCACCCGCGGGTTCCACACACAGCTCGACGAGCGGCCTGAGACCCCCTGAGCAACTCGAGAGGCAAGCGGGGTTCCCTTCCTCAGACAAGACGAGGCCTGACTCTCCTGTCCCAACTCTGCAGGGACCCTGAAGTTGGAGTCTGTAACGGAGAGGAAGCCTGAGGTTCCTGCCTCCCCTCGAGATGAGGCCCTCTTCCAGTGCGCCAAACCCAGCTTAGTCCCCAGAGGCCCCGCCAACTCCACAGCATCCCTCACCTCTCAGAGGCTCCCTGGGAAGTTCCCTCAGGTCTCCGGCAGAAGTCGAGGGAATCGAGGGTTTCCCGTCGCCACCCGAGAAAGACCTCGAGAGTCCTTCTTCAACGTGTCTTGAGGCCCTAGTCCCCTCCCTGGAGTAGAAAGCAAAGACGCGCTCCCCCTCGCCTCCCCCATGGAGACCTGGCTTCCCTAGCGCCGCACGAGAGGCTCCTGAGATCCTCGTCGTGCCTTGTGAGAAAACCCCCACGGGCGCCGCAGCTCGAGGAAACCCCTGAGACGCACCCGTCCTCTCGAGGTGAGGGCCTTCTTTTCCTGTCTGGCCTGGAGAGCAATTCCGAGTCCTCTCTCCAAACTGAAGAGGAGGCTTGACTCCCTTGAGGCCACTCAGTGGGCTCCAAGAGATCCGCGTCGTGGCTCGAGAGGAGAGCCCAGTCCTTTGCTTCCCCTCGAGGCGAGGCCTGACTCCCCGGGGGAGTCTGGAGTGCGATCCCGAGATCCTTGTCTTTCCATGAGAGGACTATTAGGTCCTGGACCCATGCCTAGATGAGGTCTCTTTGGCCCTGCAGTGACTCGAGCACAACCCCCAGCTTTCACTCGCAACTCGAAGGGAAGTTTGGGCTTCCCAGGGCCAACACAAGAGGAAGCCTGAAATCCCCATCATAACTCGAGAATCCCGCCACAACTCGAGAAAAACCACGTGGTTCCATCGTCTTCGTAGCATGAGCCCCTTGCCCTCCACAGCGTCTCAAAAGATGTCCACGTTCCCACTGAAGTGCAAAACAGTACTTGGCACCCATGATGGCACCCCCAAAGTTCCCCAACATACATGCCTCACTCGAGGGGAACACCCATGTTCCCCACACCACATCATTTGAGCCCCTTCTCCCCTCCTGATTGCAACAGGAGTGTCGATTCTCCTGCTTTGTCTGGAAGGCGTTACCGATCTTCCCAGCGCACCTCAGGATGAGGCCGGTCTCACGAGGAAATTGGAGATGTAGCCTCGTGGGTGGTGCCACATACGGAAAGACCCCATTTCCTGGTCCGCTATTAATAAGAACCCGATGCCCGTACACTTCTTCGAATGCATCCCGTTGGATGAAGGCACAACAAGGAGGGGCCCTGCACACCCGTGCATCTTTTGGAAAATTCTGCAGGTTCCACATACAGCTCGACAAGTGACCTGTTACCTCGTGAACAACTCGAGAGGCAAGCTAAGTTTCATTTCTCCACAGAATACGAGGCCTGACTCTCCTGTCCCAACTCTGCAGGAATCCTGAGATCGGAGTCTGAAATGGAGAGGAACCCTGAGGTTCCTTCCTCAACACGAGATGAGGCCCTCTTGCATTATACCACACCCAGTGGTGTCCCGAGTGGCCCCTCCCAACTCCACAGAATCCCTGACTTCTCAGAGGCACCATGTTAAGCTCCCTGAGGTCACCAGCACAAGTCGAGAAAAACCAGGGTTTCCTGCCGCAACCGGAAAAAGACCTTGAGAGTCGTTCTTCAACGCCTCTTGAGGCCCGATTCCCCTACCATGACTCGAGAGCAATGACGCGCTCCCCCTCCACACGTGCATGGAGACCTGTCTTTCCTGTCACCATACGAGAGACTCCCTGAGCTCCCCATCGTATCTTGTGAGAAACCCCATCCTTGCACCGCACCTCGAGAAAATGCACAAGACGCCCCCGTCATCACGTTATGAGGGCCTTCTTTTCCTGCATGGCCTGGAGAGCAATCCCGAGTCCTCTCTCCAATCTCCACAGGAGGCTTGACTCCCTTTAGGCCACACAATGGGCTCTAAGAGATACCCGTCGCGACTCAAGAGGAGAGGGGAGTCCATTCATTACCCTCTTGAAGAGGCCTGACTCCTCGGGAGGATCTGGAATGCAACTCCGAGATCCCTGTTGCCCCTTGAAAGGAACATTAGGTCCTAGACACAAGCCTAGATGAGGTCTCTTTTGCCCTGCAATAACTCGAGCCAACCCCCAGCTCTAGCTCTCAACTCGTATGGAAATTTGGACTTCCCTGGGCCAACACAAGAGGAAGCCTGAATTCCCTGCCGCAACTCGAGAAAAACCACGTGGTTCCCCCGTCATCACAAGATGGGGCCCGTGCTCACTACGGTGTCTCAAGAGAAGTCCCACGTTCTGTGTTGAAGTGCAAAACGTTACTTGGCACCCTTAATGCGACCCCAAATGTTCCCCGACACACCGGTTTCATTTGAGGGGAACACCGAGGTTCCCGGCACCACTTCTTTTGAGCCCCTTCTCCCCTCCTGATAGCGACAAGAGGGTCGATTCCCCTGCTTTGACTTAAAGGAGTTCCCGACATTCACGGCGCACCTCAGGATGAAGCCAGACTCATGGGAAATTTCGAGACGTGGCCTCATGGGGGGTGCCACATGCCGAAAGACCCCGATTTCCCAGTACACTCTTGAGAAGAACCCGATGACCAGACACCTCTTTGAAGACAACCCTGTGGATGAAGGTACAACAAAAGGGGCACTGACACCCCTGTGCATCGTCTGGAAAAACCCGCAGGTTCCACATACAGCTCTACAAGAGGCCTGTCACCCCGTGAACAACTCGAGATGCAAGCGGATTTCCATTCCTCCACACAAGATGAGTCCTGACTCTCCTCTCCCAACTCTGCAGGAACATGCGATCCAAGGCAGAAATGAAGAGGAAACCTGATGTTCCTGCTTTATCTAAAGATGATGCCTTTTTCCATTTCACCAAACCCAGTGGAGTTCCGAGAGGTCACTCCCAACTCCACAGTATCCCTGATTTCACATAGGCACCTGAGAAGCTCCCTGACGTAACATGCATGAGTCGAGGGAACCCATGGTTTCCTGCCACAACCTGAGAAAGACCTTGAGAGTCCTTCTTCAATGCGTCTTGAGGTCAAAATCCCCTATCATGACAAGAGAGCAATGACGCACTCCCCCTCGCCACGCGCATGGAGACCTGACTTCCCTGGCACCGCACAAGATGCTCCCTGAGCTCCCAGCCTTACCACGAGGGAAACACCACACTTGTGCCTCAGCTCGAGAAAACCAACGAGATGCCCCTGTCATCGCGAGATGAGGGCCTTCTTTTTCTGCATGGCCTGGAGAGCAATACCGAGTCCTCTCTCCAAAATCCACAGGAAGCTTGGCTCCCTGTAGGCCACTCAGTGGGCTCCAAGAGATATCCGTCGCGACTCGAGAGGAGAGTGGAGTCATTTGCTTCCCCTCGAGACGAGGCCTGACTCCCCGGGTGAGTCTGGAATGCAACCCCGAGATCCCTGTCGCCCCTGGAGAGGAACATTAGATCCTGGACACAAGCCAAGATGAGGTCTCTTTTTCCCTACAGTGACTTGTGCGCAATCCCCAGCTCTCCCTCGCAACTCGAATTGAAGATTGGACTTCCCTGGGCCAACACAAGAGGAAGCCTGAAATCCCCGTCGTAACTCGAGAATCCCGCCGTAACTGGAGAAAAACCAAGTGGTTGCCCCATCATCGCAATATGAGGCACTTTCCCGCTACAGCGTCTCAAGAGTAGTCCCACGTTCCATCTTGAAGTGCGAAACAGTACTTGGCACCCTTGATGCGACCCCAAAAGTTCCCCAACATACCGGTCTCACTTGAGGGGAACACCGAAGTTCCCGGCACCATTTCTTTTGAGCGCCTTCTCCCCTCCTGATCACGACAGGAGGGTCGATTCCCCTGCTTTGTCTGCAAGGGTTTCCCGACCTTAACGGCGCACCTCAGGATGATGCCGGTCTCACGAGGAAGTTCGAGACGTAGCCTCGTGGGTGGTGCCACATGCCGAAAGACTCCGATTGCCCGGTCCGCTCTTGATAAGAACCTGATGCCTGGACACCCCTTAGAAGGCAACCCTGTGGATGAAGGCACAACACGAAGGGGCACAGACACACCCGTGCATCGTCTGGAAAAACCTACAGGTTCCACACACAGCTCGACACGTGGTCTGTCACCCCGTGCACAACTCGAGAGGCAAGCTGAGTTCCATTCTCCACACAGGACGAGGCCTGACTCTCCTGTCCCAAATCTGCTGGGACCCTGCAATCCGAATCAGAAATGGAGAGGAACCCTGAGGTTCCTGCCTCAACTCAAGATGAGGCCCTCTTCCATAGCACCAAAACCACTGGAGTCCCGAGAGGTCCCTCCAACCCACAGTGTCCCTGACTTCTCAGAGGCACCCTGACAAGCTCCCTGAGATCTCCGGCACAAGTCGATGGAACCCAGGGTTTCCTGCCGCAACCCGAGAAAGATTGGACAGTCCTTCTTTGATGCGTCTTGAGGCCCGATTCCCCTACCATGTCTCAAGAGCAATGAAGCACTCCCAGTACCCATGCGCATGGAGGCTTAACTTCCCTGGCACCTCACGAGAGGCTCCCTGAGGTCCCCGTCGTACCTCGTGAGAAACCCCACACTGGCGCCGCAGCTCGAGAAAACCCACGAGACGCCCCCGTTATCGTGAGATGAGGGCCATCATTAACTGCATGGCCTGGAGGGCAATCCCGAGTCGTCTCTCCAAACTCCACGGGAGGCTTGACTCACTAAGGCTACCCAGTGCGCTCAATAGGTACCCGTCGCGACTCGAGAGGAAAGCGGAGTACTTTGCTTCCTCTAGAAACAAGGCCGGACTTCCCGGGTGAGTCTGGAATGCCACCCCGAGATCCCTGTCACCCATGGAGAGGAATATTCGGTCCTGGACACAAGCCTAGATATGGTCTATTTTGCCCTGCAGTGACTCGAGTGGGATCCCAGCTCACCCTCGCAACTCGAATGAAAGATTGGACTTCCATGGGCCAACACAGGAGGAAATCTGAATTCCCCGTCGAAACTCGAGACTCCCGCCGCAATGCGAGAAAAACCACGTGGTTCACTCGTCATCCCAAGATGAGGCCCTGGCCCGCTACAGCGTCTCAAGTGAAGTCCCACGTTCCGTCTTGAAGTGCGAAATGCTACTTTTCACCCTTGATGTAACCCCAAAAGTTCCCCGACACACCGTTCTCACCGAGGGGAACACCGAAGTTCCCGGCACCACTTCATCTGATCACTTTCTCCCCTCCTGATCACGACAGGAGGGTAAATTCCCCTGCTTTGTCTGGAAGGAGTTCCCGCCCATTCCGGCGCACCTAAGGATGAGGCCTTTCTCAGGAGGAAATTCGAGACGTAGCCTCGTGGGTGGTGCCACATGCCGAAAGACCCCGATTGTTCGGTCCACTCTGGATAAGAACCCGATGCCCGGACACCACTTCGAAGGCAACCCTGTGGATGAAGGCACAACAGAAGGGTTACTAAAACTCCCGTGCATCGTCCAGAAAAACCCGCAGGTTCTACACACAGCTCGACAAGTGGAATGTCACCCCGTGAACAACTCGATAGGCAAGCAGAGTTCGTTTCCTCCACACAAGACGAGGCCTGACTCTCCTGTCCCAACTCTTCAGGGACCCTGCCATCCGAGTCAGAAATGGAGAGGAAACCTGAGGTTCCTGCCTCAACTCGAGATGAGGCCCTCTTGCATTGCACCAAACCCAGATGAGTCGCGAGAGGCCCCTCCCAACTCCACAGTATCCCTGAATTCTCAGAGGCACCTTGAGAATCTACCTGAGGTCACCGGCACAAGTCGAGGGAACCTAGGGTTTCCTGCTGCGACCCGAGAAAGACCTTGAGAGTCCTTCGGCGCGTCTTGAGGCCCGATTCCCCTACCATGACTCGAGAGCAAAGACCCGCTCCCCATTGCCATGCGCATGGAGACCTGACTTCCCTGACGCCTGAAGAGAGTCTCCCTGAGCTCCCCGTCGTACGTCTTTGGAAACCCCATTCAGGCACCGCAGCTCGAGAGAACCCACGATACGCCCCCGTCATCACGAGATGAGGGACTTCTTTCCTGCCTGGCATGGATAGCAAAACCGAGTCCTCTCTCCAGACTCCACAGGAGGCTTGACTCTCTTTAGGCCTCTCAGTTGGCTCCAAGAGATACCTGTCAGGACTTGAAGGGAGAGCGGAGTCCTTTGCTTCCCCTCGAGACGAGGCCTGACTACCCGTGTGAGTCTGGAATGCAACCCCGAGTTCCTGTCGCACCTGGAGAGGAAAACTCGGTCCTGGACACAAGCCTAGATGAGGTCTATTTTGCACTGCAGTTACTAGAGAGCAATCGCCAGCTCTCCCTTGCAAATCGAATGGAAGATTGGACTTCCCTGGGCCAACACAAGAGGAAGCCTGAATTCCCCGTTGTAACTCGAGAATCCCGCCGCAGCTTGAGAAAAACCACGTGGCTCCCCCGTCATCACAAGATGAGGCCCTTGGCCACTACAGCGTATCAAGAGAAGTCCCACGTTCCATCCTGAAGTACAAAACGGTACTTGGCACCCTTGATGCGACCCCCAAAGTTCCCTGACATACCGGTCTCACTCGAGGGAAACACCAAAATTCACGGCACCACTTCCTGTGAGCCCCTTCACCCCTCCTGATCGCGACAGGAGGGTCGATTCCCATGCTTTTTCTGCAAGGGTTCCCGACGTTCCCCATGAACCTCCGGATGAGGCCGGTCTCATGAGGAAATTCGAAAAGTAGCCTCATGGTTGGTGCCACATGTTGAAAGATCCCGAATTCCCGGTCCACTCTAGATAAGAACCTGACGCCCGGACATCTCTTCGAAGGCAACCCTTTGGATGAAGGCACAACATGAAGGGACATTGACATCCCCATGCATCGTCTGGAAAAACCCGCCGATTCCACTCACAGCTCCAAATGTGGACTGTCACCCCGTGAACAACTCGAGAGGCAAGTGAAGTTGCATTCCTTCACACAAGACGAGGCCTTACTCTCCTGTCCCAACTCTTCAGGGACCCTGCGATCGGAGTCAGAAATGGAGAGGAACCCTGAGGTTCCTGCCTCAACTAGAGAAGAGGCTCTCTTCCATTGAACCAAACTCAGTGGTGTCCCGAGAGGCCCCTCCCAACACCACAGTATCCCTGAATTCTCAGAGGCTCCCTGAGAAGCTACCTGAGGTCACTGGCACAAGTCGAGGGAACCCAGAGTTTCCTGAAGTAACCCGAGAAAGACTTGGAGAGTCCTTTTTCAACGTTTCTTGATGCCCGATTCCCCTACCATGACTCCAGAGCAAGGACACGCTCCCATCGCCACAAGCAGGAAAACTGACTTCCTTAGTACCACACAAGAGGCTCCCTGAGTACCCCATCATACCTCGTGAGAAAACCCACAGTGGCGCCGCAGTTCGAGAAAAGCCACAAGATGCCCCCGTCAAGGAGAGTTGGGGGCCTTCTTTTCCTGCCTGACCTGGAGAGCAATCCCTGGTCCTCTCTCCAAACTTCACAGGAGGATTGACTCCCTTTAGGCCACTCAGTTGGGTCCAAGAAATACCCGGTGCAACTCGAGAGGAGAGCGGAGTCCTTTGCTTCCCTGGAGACGAGTCCTGACTCCCCGGGTGAGTTTGGAATGCAACCCCGAGATCCCTGTCGCCCCTGGAGTGGAACATTATGTCCTAGACACAAGCCTAGATGAGGTCTATTTTGCCCTACAGTGACTCGAGAGCAACCTCCATCTCTCCCTCACAATTTGAATGGAAGATTGGTCTTCCCACGGTCAACACAAGAGGAAGTCTGAATTTCCCATCGTAATTCGAGAATTCAGCCTCAAGTCTTAAAAACCATGTGGTTCCCCCTTCATCGCAATATGAGGCCCTTGCCAGCTAGAGTCTCAACAGAAGTCCCACATTCCATCTTAAAGTTCGAAATGCTACTTGGCACCCTTGATGCGACCCCAAAGTTCCCCAACCTACCGGTCTCACTCCAGGGGAACACCGAAGTTCCGGGCGTCTCCAGGGAAGTCCCATGTTCCGTCCTTAAGTGCGAAACGGTACTTGACACCCTTGATGCGACCGCAAAAGTTCCCCGACACGCTGGGTTCCCTCGAGGGGAACACCGAGGGTCCAGGCACCACTTCATCTGAGACCCTTCTCCCCTCCTGATCGTGACAGCAGAGTCGATTCCCCTGCTTTCTCTGGAAGGGGTTCCCGGCCTTCCTGGTGCACCTCAGGATGAGGCCGGTCTCAGGAGGAAATTCTTGACTAGCCATGTGTGAGGTGCCACGTGCCGAACGACCCTGATTTTCCGGTCCGCTCTTGATAAGAACCCGATGCCCGGACACCTCTTCAAAGGCAACCCTGTGAGTGAAGGCACAACACGAAGGGGCACTGACACCCTCGTGCATCATCCAGAAAAACCCGCAGGGTCTACACACAGCTCGACAAGGGGCCTGAGACTCCCGGAACAACTCGAGAGGCAACCAGAATTCCATTCCTCAGACAAGACGAGGCATGACTCTCCTGTCCCAACACTGAACGGACCGTGCAGTCGGAGTCAGAATCGGAGAGGAAACCTGAGGTTCCTGCCTCCCCTCGAGATGAGGCAATCTTCCATTGCGCTGAACTCAGCAGAGTCCCGAGAGGCCCTGCCAACTCCACAGTATCCCTCACCTCTCAGAGGCACCCTGGGAAGTTCCCTATAGTCCCCTGCAGAAGTCGAGGGAAACGAGGGTTTCCCGCCGCCACCCGAGAAAGACCTCGAGAGTCCTTCTTCAACGCGTCTTGAGGCCCTAGTCATTTCCCATGACTCGAGAGTGATGACCAGCTCCCCCTCGCCATGCGCATGGAGACATGAGTTCCCTGGCGCTGCACAAGAGGCTCCCTGAGGTCCTCGTCGTGCCTCGTGAGAAAACCCCCACGGGCGCCACAGCCTGAGGAAACCCATGAGACGCCCCCGTCATTGCGAGATGAGGCCTTCTTTTCCTGCCTGTCCTGGAGAGCAATCCCGAGTCCTCTCTCCAAACTGAAGAGGAGGCTCGACACCCTTGAGTCCACTCATTGGGCTCCAAGAGATCCGTGTCGCGACTTGAGAGGAAAGCGGAGTCCTCTGCTTCCCCTCGAGGCGAGGCCTGACTCCCCAGGGGAGTCTGGAATGGAAACCCGAGATCCCTGTCTTCCCTTGAGAGGAATATTAGGTCCTGGACACACGCCTCGATGAGGTCTCTTTGGCCCTGTAGTGACTCGAGCAGAACCCCCAGCTTTCCTTCGCAACTCCAGGGGAAGATTGGGCTTCCCAGGGCCAATCCAAGAGGAAGCCTGATATCCCCGTCGTTTTCGAGAATCCAGACGCAACTCGAGAAAAACGACGTGGTTCCAACGTCTTCACAGGATAAGGCCCTTGCCCGCTACAGCGTCTCCAGGGAAGTCCCATGTTCCGTCCTGAAGTGGGAAACGGTACTTGGCTCCCTTGATGCGACCCCTAAAGTTCCCTGAAACGCCGGGTTCCCTCGAGTGGAACACCTAGAGTCCTGGCCCCACTTCATCTGAGCCCCATCTCCCCTCCTGATCTCGACAGGAGAGTCGATTCCCCTTCTTTGTGTGGAAGGTGTTCCCGGCCTTCCCGGCGCACCTCAGGATGATGCTGGTCTCAAGAGGAAATTCGAGATGAGCCACGTGGGTGGTGCCACATGCTGAACGACCTCGATTTCCCGGTCCGCTCTTGAAATGAACCCGATGCTCGGACACCTCTTTGAAGGCAACCCTGTGGGGGAAGGCACCAAATGAAGGGGCAATGACACCACCGTGCATCTTCTGGAAACACCCGCAGGTTCCACACACAGCTCGACAAGGGGCCTGAGACCCACTGAACGACTCGAGAGGCAAGCAGAGTTCCATTACTCAGACAAGACGAGGCCTGACTCTCCTGTCCCAACCCTGCAGGGACACTGCAGTCGGAGTCAGAAATGGAGAGGAAGCCTGAGGTTCCTGCCTCCAATCAAGATGAGGCCCTCTTTCATTTCGTCAAACCTAGTGGAGTCCCGAGAGGCCCCTCTAACTCCTCAGTATCCCTTACCTCTCAGAGGCACCTGGGAAGTTCCCTAAGGTCCACGGTAGAGGTCGAGGGAAACGAGTGTTTCCCGCCCCAACCCAAGAAAGACCTCGAGAGTCCTTCTTAAATGCGTCTTGAGGCCCTAGTCCCTCCCATGACTCCAGAGCAATGACGCGATCTGCCTGGCCACACTTATGGAGGCCTGACTTCTCTGGCACCGCACGAGAGGCTCCCTGAGCTCCCCATCATATCTCGTGAGAAACCCCACACTGGCGCCACAGCTCGAGAAAAACCCATGAGACGCTCCCGTCATCACGAGAGGAGGGCCATCTTTAACAGCATGGTATGCAGATCAAGCGTGAACCTTCTGTCCAAGCTACACAGGACGCTTGACTCCCTTTAGGCCACTCATTGGGCTCCAAGAGTTACACGTCGCGACTCGAGAGGATAGTGGAGTCCTTTGCTTCCACTCGAGACGAGGCGTGACCCACCGGGTGAGACTGGAATGAGACCCCGATATCCCTGTTGCCCCTGGAGAGGAACACTACGTCCTGGACCCAAGCCTAGATGAGGACTCTTTGCCCTGAAGTGACTCGAGAGCAACCCACAGCTCTCTCTGACAAGTTGAATGGAAGATTGGACTTCCTGGGCCAACACAAGAGGAAGCCTGAATTCCCCGTTGTAACTCGAGAATCCCGCCTCAACTCGAGAAAAACCACGTGTTTCCCTCGTCATCGCAATATGAGGCCTTTGCCCGCTACAGCATCTCCAGAGAATTCCCACGTTCCGTCTTGAAGTGCGAAACTATGCTTGGCACCCTTGATGCGACCTCAAAAGTGCCGTGACATACCGGTCTCACTCGAGGGGACCACCGAGGTTCCCGGCACCACTTCATCTGAGCCCCTTCTCCCCTTCTGATCGCGACCGGTGGGTCGATTCCCCTGCTTTGTCTGCAAGGGGTTCCCTACCTTCCCGGCGAACCTCAGGATGAGGCCGGTCTCCCGAGGAAATTCGACACGTAGCCTCGTGGATGGTACCACATGCTGAAAGCCCCAGTTTTCTGGTACGCTCTTGAAAAGAACCCGATGCCCGGACACCTCTTTGAAGGCAACCCTGTGGATGAAGGCACAACACGAAGGGGCACTAACACCCCTGTGCATCGTCCGGAAAAACCCGCAGGTTCCACACTCAGCTCAACAAGTGGCCTGTCACTCTGTGAACAACTCAAAAGGCAAGCGGAGATCCATTCCTCCACAGAAGACGAGGCGTGACTCTCTTGTCCATACTCGGCAGGTATCTGCGACCCGAGTCAGAAATGGAGAGGACCCCTGAGGATCCTGCCTCCATTCGAGATGAGGCCCTCTTCGATTGCACCAAACCCAGTTGATTAACGAAAGGCCCCTCCCAAATCCACAGTGTCCCTGACTTCTCAGAGGCACCCTGAGAAGTTGCCTGAGGTCACCGACACAAGTCGAGGGAACCCAGGGTTCCCTGCCGCAACCCGAGAAAGACCTCGAGAGTCCTTCTTCAATGCGTCTTGAGGCCAGATTCGCCTACTATGACTCGAGAGCAATCACGCACTCCCCTTCACCACACACACGGAGACCTGACGTCCCTAGCACCACACGAGAGGCTTTCTGAACTCCCCGTCGTACCTCGTGAGAAATCTGATACTGGCGCCGCAGCTGGAGAAAACCCACGAGACGCCCCCGTCATCGCGAGATGAGGGCCTTTTTTCCTGCATGGCCAGGAAAACAATCCCGAGTCATCTCTCCAAACTCCATAGGAGGCTTCACTCCCTTTACGCCACGCAGTGGGCTCCAAGAGATACCCGTCGCGACTCGACAGGAGAGTGGAGTCCTTTTTTCCCCCTCAAGACGAGGCCTGACTCTCCGGGTGAGTCGAGAATGCAACCCTGAGATCCCTGTCGGCCCAGTAGTGGAACACTAGGTCCTGGACACAAGCGTAGATGAGGTCTATTTTGCCCTGCAGTGACTGGAGAGCAACCCCCAGTTCTAACTTGCAACTCGAATGGAATACTGGATTTTCCTGGCGCCACACAAGAGGCTCCCTGAGATCCCTGTGGTACTTCATGAGACACCCCACACTGGCGCCGCAGCTCGAGAAAACCCACGAGATGCCACCGTCATTTCGAGATGAGGGCCTTCTTTTCCTGCATGGCCTGGAGTCCAATCCCGAGTCCTCTCTCCAAACTCCACAGGAGGCTTGACTCCCTTTAGTACACACACTGGGCTCCAAGAGATACCCATCGCGACTCGAGATGAGAGCGGAATTCTTTGCTTACCCTCGAGGTGAGAACTGACTCCCCGGATGAGTCTGGAATGCAAACCCGAGATCCCTGTCGCCCCTGGAGAGCAACATTAGATCCAGGACACAAGCCTAGATTAGGTCTCTTTTGCCCTGCAGTGACTCTAGTGCAATCCCCAGCTCCCCCTCGCAACCCGAATGGAAGATTGGATTTCAAGGCCAACAAGAGGAAGCCTAAATTCCTGGTCATAACTCGAGAATCCCGCTGCAACTCGAGCAAAACCACGTGGTTCTCCCGTCATCGCAAGATGAGGCCCTTGCCCGCTACAGCGTTTCAAAAGATGTCCCAGGTTCCGTCTTGAAGTGCGAAACGGTACTTGGCACCCTTGATGCGACCCCAAAAGTCCCCCAACACGCCGGTCTCACTCAAGGGGAACACCGAGGTTCCCGGCACCACTTCATTTAAGCCCCTTCTCCCCTCCTGATCGTGACCGGTGGGTCGATTCCCCTGCTTTGTCTGCAAGGGGGCCCGACCTTCCCTGCACAACTCAGGATGAGGCCGGTCTCATGGGGAAATTCGATACGTAGCTTTGTGGGTGGTGCCACTTGCTGAAAGACTCCAATTTCCCGGTCCGCTCTTGATAAGAGTCTGATGCTCGGACACCTCTTGGAAGGCAGCCTTGAGTATGAAGGTACAACACGAAGGGGCACTAACACACCTGTGCATCATCCGGAAAAACGGGCAGGTTACATACACAACTCGACAAGTGGCCTGTCACCTCGAGAACAACTCGAGAGGCAAGAGGAGTCCCATCCTCCAGAAAAGACGAGGCCTGACTCTCCTGTACCAACATGCAGGGACCTTGCGATCTGAGTCCGAAATGGAGAGGAACACTGAGGTTCCTGCTTCAACTCGAGATGAGTCCCTCTTACATTCCACCAAATGCGGAGGAGTCTCGAGAGGCCTCTCCAAACTGCACAGTATCCCTGACTTCTCAGAGGCACTCTGAGAAGCTCTCTGAGGTCGCAGGCACAAGTCAAGGGAACCCTGGGTTTTATGCAGTGACCCGAGAAAGACCTCGAGAGTCCTTCTTCAACCCGTCTTGAGGCCCGATTACCCTACCATGACTCGAGAGCAATGACGAACTCCCCCTAGCCATCTCATGGGGACCTGACTTCCCTGGCGCCACACGAGAGGCTCCCTGAGCTCCCTCTCGTACCTCGTCAGAAACCTGGAACTAGCGCGGCAGTCTAGAAAACCCACGAGACGCCACCGTCATCGCGAGATGAGGGCCTTCTTTTCCTGCATGGCCTGGAGAGGAATCCCGAGTCCTCTATCCAAACACCACAGGAGGCTTGACTCCCTTTAGGGCACACAGTGGGCTCCAAGAGATACCCATCGCGACTCAAAAGGACAGCGGAGTTCTTTGCTTCCCCTCGAGACGAGGCCTGATTCCCCGGGTGAGTCTGTTATGCAACCCCAAGTTCCCTGTCGCCCCTAGGGACGAGCATTAAGTCCTGGACACAAGCCTAGATGAGGTCTATTTTGCCCTGCAGTGACTCGAGGGCAATCCCCAGCTCTCCCTTTAAACTCGAATGGAAGATAGGACTTCCCTGGGCCAACACATGAGGAAGACTGTATTCCCCGTCGAAACTCGAGAATCCCGCCACAACTCGAGAAACGCCACGTGGTTCCCCCGTCATCCCAAGATGAGGCCCTTGCCCCCTACAGCGTCTCAAGAGAAGTCCCACGTTCCGTCTTGAAGTGCGAAACGGTATTGGCACTCTTGATGCGACCTCAAAAGTTCCTCGACACACTGGTCTGACTCGAGGAGAACACCGAGGTTCCCGGCACCACTACATCTGGGCCCCTTCTCCCCTCCTGAACGCGACAGGAGGGTCGATTACGCTGTTTTGTCTTGAAGGGGTTTCCGCCTTTCGCGGTGCATCTCAGGATGAGGCCGGTCTCACGAGGATATTCGAGACATAGCCTCGTGGATGGTGACACATGCCGAAAGACCCCGATTACCCGGTTCGCTCTTGATAAGATCCCAATGCCTGGACACCTCTTTGAAGATAACCCTTTTGATGAAGGCACAACACGAAGGGGCACTGACACCCCCGGTTATCGTCCGGAGAAACCCGCAGGTACCACACAGCTCGAGAAGTGACCTGTCACCCCGTGAACAACTGGAGAGGCAAGCAGAGTTCCATTCCTCCACACAAGACGAGGCCTGACTCTCCTGTTCGAACTCTGCAGCGAAACTGCGATCCGAGTCAGATCTGGCCCAGGGGAAGTCAGGAGAGGAAACATGAGTTTCCTGCCTCCACTCGAGATGAGGCCCTCTTCCATTGCACCGAACCCAGTGGAGTCCCGAGAGGCCCCTCCCAACTGCACAGTATCCCTGACTTCTCAGAGGCACCCTTAGACCTTCCTGAGATCACCGGCACAAGTTGAGGGAACCAAGGGTTTCCTGCCCCAACCCGTAAAAGACCTCGAGAGTCCTTCTTCAACGCATCTTGAGGTGCGATTCCCCTACCATGACTCGAGAGCAATGACGCGCTCCCCCTAGCCACGCGCATAGAAACCTGACTGCCCTGGCACAACGTGAGAGGCTCACTGAGCTCCCAGTCTTACTTCGTGAGAAACCCCACACTAGCGCCACAGCTCGAGAAAACCTACGAGACGCCCCAGTCATCGGGAGATGAGGGCCTTCATTTCGTGCATTGCCTGGAGAGCAATCCCATGTCCTCCCTCCAAACACCAGAGGAGGTTTGACTCCCTTTAAGCCACTCAGTGGGCTCCAAGACATACCCGTCCGACTCGAGAGGAGAGCAGAGTCCTTTGCTTCCCCTCGAGACGAGGCCTGACTCCAAGGTGAGTCTGGAATGCAACCCCGAGATTTCTGTCGGGCCTTGACATGAACATTAGGTTCTGCAAACAAGCCTTGGAGGGGTCTCTTTTGCCTTCAGTGACTAGAGCGCACATCCAGCTATTCCTCGAATCTCGAATGGAAGATAAGACTTTTGTGGGCCAACACAATAGGAAGCATGAATTCCCTGTGGTAACTCAAATATCCTACCGCAACTCGAGAAAAACCAAGTGGTTCCGCAGTCATTACAAGATGAGGCCCTTGCACGCTGGAGCACCCCAAGAGAAGTCCAACTTTCCATTTTGAAGAGCGAAACGGTACTTGGAACGCTTTATGCGACCCCAAAAGTTACCCGACATACCTGTCTCACTTGAGGGAAACACCGAGGTTCCCAGCAGCACTTCATCTGAGCCACTTCTCCCCTCCTGATCGCCACAGGAGGGTCGATTCCTCTGCTTTGTCTGGAAGAGTTTCATGACCTTCGCGGCACCCCTCAGGATGAGGCCGGTTTCATGAGGAAATTCGAGACAACCCACGTGGGTGGTGCCAAATGCTGAACGACCCCGATTTCCCGGTCCGCTCTTCATAAGAACCCGATGCCTGGACACCTCTTAGAAGGCAACCCTGTGGATGAAGACACAAAACTAAGGGTCACTGACACCCCCGTGCATCGTCTGGAAAAACCTGCAGATTCCACACACAGTTTGACAAGGGGCCTGAAAACCCATGAACAACTCGAGAGGCAAGCGGAGTTCCATTCCTCAGAAAAGAAGTAGCCTGACTCTCCTGTCCCAACTCTGCAGGGACCCTGATGTCGGAGTCCAAAACAGAGAGGAAGTCTGAGGTTCCTGCCTCCCCTCGAGATGAGGCCCTCTTCCATTGCGCGAAACCCAGCGGAGAACCGAGAGGCCCCGCAAACTCCACAGTATCCCTCAACTCTCAGAGACACCCTGGGAAGTTCCCTAATGTCCCCGGCAGAAGGCGAGGGAAACGAGGGTTTCCCGCCGCCCCCCGAGAAAGACTTCGAGAGTGCTTCTTCAACGTGTCTCGAGGCCCTAGTCCTCTCCCGTGACTCGAGAGCCATGACGCGCTCCCCCTCGCCACACACATGGAGACCTGACATTCCAGGCGCCGTACGAGAGGCTCCCTGAGATCCTCGTCGTGCCTCAGGAGAAAACCCCCACGGGTGCCGCAGCTCGAGGAAACATCTGAGACACCCCCGTCCTTGCGAGCTGAGGGCCTTCTTTTCCTGCATGGCCTGGAGAGCAATCCCGGGTACTCTCTCCAAACGGAAGAGGAGGCTGGACTCCCTTGAGGCCGCTCAGGGGGCTCCAAGAGAGCCGCCTCGCGACTCGAGAGGAGAGCGGAGTTCTTGGCTTCCCCTCGAGACGAGGCCTGACTCCCCGGGGGAGCCTAGAATGCAACCCCGAGATCCCTGCCTTCCCTGGAGAGGAATATTAGGTCCCGGACACACGCCTAGGTGAGGTCTCTTCGGCCCTGCAGTGACTCGAGCGCAACCCCCAGCTTTCCCACGCAACTCGAGGGGAAGATTGGGCTTCCCAGGGCCAACCCAAGAGGAAGCCTGAGATCCCCGTCGTAACTTGAGAATCCCGCCGCAACTCGAGAAAAACCACGTGGTTCCCACCTCTTGGCAAGATGAGGCCCTTGCCCGCGACGGAGTCTCAAGGGAAGTCCCCTGTTCCGCCCTGAAGGGCGAAACGGTCCCTGACAGCCTTCATGCGACCCCCAAAAGTTCCCTGACACGCCGGGTTCCCTCGAGGGCAACACCGAGGGTCCAGGCACCGCTTCATCTGAGCCCCTTCTCCCCTCCTGATCGTGACAGGAGAGTCAATTCCCCTGCGTGGTCTGGAAGGGGTTCCCGGCCTTCCCGGCGCACCTCAGGATGAGGCCGGTCTCACGAAGAAATTCGAGACGAGCCACGTGGGTGGTGCCACATGCCGAACGACCCCGATTCCCCGGTCCGCCCTTGAGAAGGACCCGAGGCCCGGACCCCTCTTCGAAGGCAACACTGTGGGGGAAGGCACAACACGAAGGGGCACTGCCACCCCCATGCATCGTCCGCAAAGGCCCGCGGTTTCCACACACAGCTCGACGAGGGGCCTGAGACCCACTGAACAACTCGAGAGGCAAGCAGGGTTCCCTTCCTCAGTCAAGACGAGGCCTGACTCTGCTGTCCCAACTCTGCAGGGACCCTGCGGTCGGAGTCCGAAACGGAGAGGAAGCCTGAGGTTCCAGCCTCCCCTCGAGGTGAGGCCCTCTTCCGTTGCGCAAGACCCAGCGGAGTCCCGAGAGGCCCCGCCAACTCCACAGGATGCCTCGCCTCTCAGAGGCACCCTGGGAAGTTCCCTAAGGTCTCCGGCAGAAGGCGAGGGAAACGAGGGTTTCCCGCCGCTCCCCAAGAAAGACCTCGAGAGTCCTTCTTCAAGACGTCTCGAGGCCCTAGTCCCCTCCCGTGACTCGAGAGCCAGGACGCGCTCCCCCTCGCCATGGGCACGGAGACCTGACTTCCCTGGCACCGCACGAGAGGCTCCCTGAGGTCCTCGTCTTGCCTCGTGAGAAAACCCCCACGGGCGCCGCAGCTCGAGGAAACCCCTGAGAAGCCCCCATCCTCGCGAGGTGAGGGCCTTCTTTTCCTGCCTTACCCAGAGCGCAATCCCGATTCCTCTCTCCAAACTGAAGAGGAATCCTGACTCCCTTGAGGCCACTCAGTGGGCTCCAAGAGATCTGCGTCACGACTTGAGAGGAGAGCGGCATCCTTTGCTTGCCCTCGAGACGAGGCCTGACTCCCCGGGGGTGTCTGGAACGCCACCCCGAGATCCCTGTCTTCCCTTGAGAGGAACGTTAAGTCCCGGACACAGACATAGATGAGGTCTCTTTGGCCCTGCAGTGACTCGAGTGCAACCCCCAGCTTTCCCTCGCAACTCGAATGGAAGATTAAGCTTCTCGGGGCCAATACAAGAGGAAGCCTGAAATCCCCGTCGTAACTCTAGAATCCCGCCGCAACTCGAGAAAATCCACATGGTTCCAACGTCTTCGCAAGATGAGGCCCTTGCCCGCTACGGCGTCTCAAGGGAAGTCCTAGGTTCTGTCCTGAAGTGCGAAACGGTACCTGACTCCTTTCATGCATCCCCCAAAAGTCCCTCACATGCCGGTTTCCCTCGAGTGTAACACC
Organism: Bubalus kerabau; assembly: GCF_029407905.1. Lineage (NCBI taxonomy): Eukaryota > Metazoa > Chordata > Mammalia > Artiodactyla > Bovidae > Bubalus > Bubalus kerabau. The sequence goes on along the minus strand of NW_026577919.1, from coordinate 1,472,260 downwards.
GAGTGTTCTGGCCCCACTTCATCTGAGCCCCTTCTCCCCTCCTGATGGCGACAGGAGAGTCGATCCCCCTGCGTTGTCTTGAAGGGTCCCCGGCCTTCCCGGCACATCTCAGGATGAAGCCGGCCTCACTAGGAAATTTGAGACTAGCCCCGTGGGTGGTCCCACATGCCGAAAGACCCCAATTTCCCTGTCCGCTCTTGAAAAGAACCCGAGGCACGGACACATCTTCGAAGGCAAGCTAGTGGGTGAAGGCACAACACGAAGGGGCACTGTCACTGTCGTGCATCGTCCGGAAACACCCGCAGGTTCCACACACAGCTCAACAAGGGGCCTGAGACCCCCTGAGCACCTCGAGAGGCAAGCGGAGTTCCCTTCCTCAGACAAGACGATTCCTGACTCTCTTGTCCCAACTCTGCAGGGACCCTGCGGTCGGAGTCCGAAACGGAGAGGAAGCCTGAGGTTCCTACCTTCCCTGGAGATGAGGCCCTCTTCCATTGCGCCAAACCCAGCAGAGTCCTGAGAGGCCCCGCCAACTCCACAGCATCCCTCATCTGTCAGAAGCACACTGGGAAGTTCCCTAAGGTCACCGGTAAACTTTTATTGCACAAGGTCCCCATGAAAAGGCCCACGCAGCAGGACATCCACAGATTCTGTCTGCCATTAAAGGGCAGTAAGGTGCCCTCCCCACTTCTTTGCTGCCTCGGCGGCCACCAGGGTGCAATTCGCGTACCCTTCCCTTTCCCATCCTAGCAGGTGCTCCAGGGCCCGCTGGCCTACAAAGTGCCAGAAGCAGGGCTGGGCCAGCCGTCCAGAATTCAGGGTTCTGTCCCTTGGACTTCCAGCGGACACTAGGCTGCTTGGGAAAACCGCGCAGACTCTGAGGTTTTTCAGCAGAGGGGTGGAGCGGTAAAGGCCTTGACCCCAAAGACGAGGCCTTTCTGCGACCGCCAGGTTGGGGAGCTCTGAGACTGTGCCAACACAGGGCGGAATACATGGTTCCCTGCTCCACGCAGTCCCCGTTCCCTTACCTGTGTTCCGCACCCCTCCGCTGTGGACAATGGATGCCGATCCTTGGGGATCCAGGAGTTCACGAAATGGGCATTCCCAGCCGCAATGGCGACCCCCAACAGCACATCTGGAAAGCCCTCCCCCACCCCCGCCAGGAGTCGACCCCCGCTGCGAACGGACCCCCACCCCGCCACGCGCCGCCAGGTTTCGCCCCGGCCCTGCCGGGCTCCCGGCGGTTTCCCAGTCACATTGGCGACCCCCGGGAGCATAACAGGGACCGACCACCCACCCACAGCGAGCGGAATCTCGACCTGTGCAGCCCAGGTTTACCCCGCCCTGGGTGCGCTCCCGGAGCGTTTCCAGCCGCAGTGGCCATCTCCGAGAGCACAACTGGGAAGCCCTCACCCACCCCAGCCAGGAGCCGACACCCGCCCTGTGCCGCCCGGGTTCGCCCCGCCACTGCCGTGCTCCAGGGGCGCTGCCTATCTTCACCAGTGGCTCGCGGTGAGCCCCGTCCCCACTCCCGGTTCCAGGAGAGGCTCTCAGACCTCGCTGCTGCCGCCAGGTCAAACATGAGGACAATACATACACCCCACAGAGACAATCCAAGCTGTCTATGATTTAGGGATAAAACGAGGACTACAGAAAGGCAAGATGACCTGACCTAGGAGGGCCATGATATTCTATAGAACCAGACAAAGTTGGTTACCAAGGAAACTTTTTTCCTTGGAACCCGGAAAGCTGGTTCTTTGCATATGCAATGACCAACAATTAGCTTGTTACCCAAGCCTGCCTCACTGCCACCCCCATCCCCCCACTCCCCAGAAGACTGGCTCAAAGAAATATTTTAAATCTCAGGCGGAAAACTGGAAGATGTCTTGTCTGTCTGTTTGGATTAAGGTATGTGTCAGTGTGAGCCCTGTGTTTTTTGATAATATTGCTCAAGTTCTGTGTTCTGATATCAATGGTCTCAAGACAAGGCAGCCCTTCCAAATCAAACTGCTGGAAATACCAGAAAACATTGACCTAAATGGATGTCAGAGTCCCGTGAACTGGGAACTAGTCAATATTAAATATCTAGTATTTTTGGTTTTGCTCCTCCATTATAGACATGTCTAAGAGTCAACAACATTAAGCACAACATGTTCATAGTGCCTAGGTTTCTTTTGAGGTAAAAATTGCTCTATTAGTATATCTGTCACAAGCTTGTCAGCAAGAAACTACCTGGAAACGACAACAACAAAAGTAAAAAATGTAAATGTGATATGAGCTTTTAGACAAACTCTTTACAATAATTATACTCTAAAATATCTGCCTCTCATAGTCTTGATTGAAGGCAGAGGAGAAGGGGATGACAGAGGGTAAGATGGTTGGATGGCATCACTGACTCGATGGACATGAGTTTGAGCAAGCCCCTGGAGCTGGTGACGGTCACGGAAGCCTGGCGTCCTTCAGGCCATGGGGTCCCAAAGAGTCAGACACGACTGAGCAACTGAACTGAACTGAACTAACAAATGTTTCTCCAGGTGTTTTGGTTACCCGAGTTTCTATCCTTGTGACGACAGTGTATTGAATAGCTAGGTCATTTCCAAATAAATGCAAGTTCTGAAACATTCACGACTTGAAAGGACCTCCCTTTTACACAGAAACAAAAGAGATTTTTGACTCTCCATGAATAGTGTCTGGCACCATCCTGACATGTTAAATGTACGAAAGCAATTGTTTTGTTTTGTTTTGTTCTGTTCTTGGGGGTGGGGGGAGGGGGGCGGGCTATAGCCAATGCCAATATAAAAGTCAGTTCTTGGTTGCTGAAGGGAAATGTATGACTTGTTATTACAAGAAAGTATGTGGAATGCAATGGCACTTGAGGAAGGAAAACGAAGTAGTTCTGTCTTACAGGTGGCCGTTTCAGGATGGGAGAAGCAAAGGAATGGGTACAGAATGGGATAAGGAGGTTGTAGGGAAAGTGGACCCCCAGAAAAAAGTTCTGTGCCTAGCACAAGTTTTCTTGAGATGTCGAACTGCCTTTGCTAATGGAGTTTAAGTTTCTTTACCTCTTAAGTGATCTCTTCTAGGTTGACCTAGAACAGAAATCTTTTGTTAGCTTTGGCTAAGGGGAGAAGTAGTGTTTCACGGTGACATATGTGATCCTTCCTGACTGTTTGCAGCCCTTTTGATATCGATGCACTGCTTCTGCTGCTGCTGCCGCCGCCGCAGCTGCTAAGTCGTTTCAGTCGTGTCCAACTCTGTGCGACCCCATAGAAGGCAGCCCACCAGGCCCCGCAGTCCCTGGGGTTCTCTAGGCAAGAACACTGGAGTGGGTTGCCATTTCCTCCTCCCATGCATGAAAGTGAAAAGTGAACGTGAAGTCGTTCAGTGGTGCCCGAGTCTTAGCGACCCCATGGACTGCAGCCTACCAGGCTCCTCCATCCATGGGATTTTCCACGCAAGAGTACTGGAGTGGGGTGCCATTGCCTTCTCCCATATCTATGCACAAGCCTGCCTAAATAATTGACTTCTAGCTAGCTTTGGGATGCCAATGACCATCCACCCTTACCAGGCAACAGAGAAGAGAAAAACACTTACCACAGGAGGTCCTGGTAAGGAACAAGGAACTAACAAGCTCCCGCCAACCAGGATTCTGCAGAGGTCAACAAGAGGTCAATAAGAGATGCAAGACTGCAGTCCAGAGGTCCTAGCAACTTCCATCTTGCAGCAGAGACCCAGCATAGTCAAAACGAATTCAATGTTGCAAAAAATAAGTAAACAAATAAAGGACAGAAGTTCTTTGAGCACATGACTGAGATTAGGGGTGAGGCAGTACATGTACGGTGCCTGGAAAATCTTAAAGTATGAGAAAGGAAAGAAATTAAAGACAACTATCAAGCTGTCCAAACTGATAAAAACGAAAGATTACACAGTTTTTTTCTGTATATATTAGCAGATAATAATCTGAAAGGGAATTAAAAAAAATTCCCTTTCAATAATGTCAACATGAATACAACACTTTGCCATGGATGTAACGAGGATGACAAGACTGGCACACTGGAAATTATACACCCTGGCTGAAAACTATCCTGAATACATGGACAGATATTCCATAACAATGGAAAGACTTAAGATGGCAATACCATGGAATGAATCTTCAATCTGAAATGAAGATTTGATATGATTTAATCGCTCAGAGCTTTTGTGTCATCAAGTGTTATTAAAGTATAACTGAGATAGAGAAAGCTGCTGACTTAGACTTGAGGCGGGGTGTACGCCCTGCTGGGCTCTAGCCAGATATTCTACAGGCACTAGCAGTCAGCTAAGGAAAGAAAGGAACTGTTTCAGGGAATGGCACCAGGCCCCTCCCCCACGACATGCATTGAGATAATATTGGCAGCAGGTGAGTCATCCCGGGCCAAAACTTGATTGACATGAATCTTGAAGAAAGGCAGTATTGCAGGCAAATATATCATTTCCTTAACATAGATAAGGAGAACAAGCTAGGAGGAAAACATGCTGTTTTGTTCAAATCGCTTCTGAGCCTTTTGGGGGAACCGACCTGAAGCCAGAGTCTAGCGGAAATACATAGGATATTTACATCGCTTAAGACAAACATTTTCTTAGGAAAAAATGCATTGCTTAGCTCAAGGTTTGTCTGCGAAATTCTTACACATCAGGAGATGGCTCCGAGCTGGGTTTCCACACACAAGAACATCCATGCAAAGGTCAAGCCTGCACAGCCCATCTGCCCCGCTCCCGCACAGCCAGCAGCATTTCCAAGTGACCTCCTAAGGCCTTCCCCAAAATACAGGGGCACCTCTGGGTTTCCTGTTTCCCTCACTTCGAACACTTTTCTTAAAAAAAAAAAAATCCTGCACACTTCTTGATAGAATGCCACAGTGCAAGGAATACAGTCCTTCAATATTTAAACCTCCATTTGCAAAACACTTGGAGCTTGGTTTTGTTTTGTTTTGTTTTTTAATTACACCACCACATAATTTAAAGCTTTTACACGTTCTAATTATTCAGTTCCAAAACACCAAACTTTTATTGCACAGGGTCCTCATGAAAAGGCCCACGCAGCTGGACAACCACAGATTCTGCCATGAAAGGGCAGCAAGGTGCCCACCCCCTTCTTTGCTGCCTGGGCAGCCACCAGGGTTTGAAATCCATGTACCCTACTAAGTTTCTAGGGTGCAATCCGTGGACCCTTCCCTTTCCCATCCCAGCAGGTGCTCAAGGGCCCGCTGGCTTACAAAGTGCCAGAAGCAGGGCTGGGCCAGCCGGCCAGAGTTCAGTGTTCTGTCCCTTGGACTTCCAGCGGACACTAGGCTGCTTGGAAGAACGGCGCAGACTCTGAGATTTTTCAGCAGAGGGGTGGAGCGGTAAAGGCCTTGACCCCAAAGGCAAGGCCTTTCTGCGACCGCCAGGTTGGGGAGCTCCGAGAATATGCCCACAGACGGCGGAATACTTGGTTCCCTGCTCCACGCAATCCCAGTTCCCTTACCTGTGGTCCGCAGCCCTCCGCTGCACCCACGGGATGGCGATCCTTGGGGACCCAGGAGCGGATGAAATGGGCGTTCCCAGCCGCAGCTGCAACCCCCGAGAGCGCAACTGGGAACCCCTCCCCATCCCCCCCAATGAGACGACCCCCGCCCCGCGCCGCCAGGGTTAGCCCCGCCCCTGCCGCGCTCCCTGCGCGTTCCCAGCCGCAGTGGCGACCCCCGGGAGCACAACTGGGACCGACCCCCACCTAAAGCCATCGGAATCTCGACCCGCGCAGCCCGGGTTTACCCAGTCCCGGGTGCACTCCCTGGGCGTTTTCAGCCTCAGTGTCCACCTCCGAGAGCACAACTGGGAAGCCCGCCCCCACCCCCGCCAGAAGCCGACCCCCGCCCCACGCCGCCCGCGTTCGCCCCGCCCCTGCACGGTCCAGGTACCTTCCCAGCTTCTAGCGTTCACGCCCGGGTAGGAGCAGGATGTAGGAGTATGGGAGATGTGTCTGGAGCCTGACAGCCTCAGCTCCGCTCTGGCCTGCCCTTTGGACCTAGGAGCCAGGCCAACTTGCAGAGGGCTTAGGGCCCCATTGTACGCAAACTACCAAGGCCTACCGCAAGGAGAGCTCTGTCCGAGGGAAGGGAAGCGCCCCAGGCTGCATTCCCAAGCTGTTGTTTAGCCGCCCAGACTCAGCACTGCACAGGGGTAATCGGGCTCTCTGTGGCCGCAGCTTCACACACAGGTGTGTCTCCGTAGGAATCAAGAAAGATCCTGACAGAGTGAGGTTCATTAGAGCTATACTAAAGAGCAAAGGCTTGTCCATGTGGTCTTGCCTTCCCCTGTGCCTTTGGGTCTCCAGGCTCGGCCCCAGCTCCGTGGAAACAACCCCTGAGAAAATATCTTCAAGATACGCTTTTCCCAGAGGCTGGGAACTGGGGTTCATAGGAGGAGAGAAAAGCAAGCCTCCTTCGGGCATGAAAGGCAGCCAACCTGCCTGTGTTTTGAAGCCTCTATTTGGAAGGAATGGGTTAGCTTCTCCTAAAGGAGACCTCCAGATCTGCTCAGAAGTCGGTAATTCCAGAGGCAGGGTACTGGTTCCTGACTGTCCTTTGCTAGCCTTGCAAAGACATTCCAAGATTCTAGAGTTATATTCCATAAAGGAGCAGGCTTCGGGAATGTGTCAGAGGGGACTGGCTCCTTATTGGCCTCAGCTCAGCTATTGCCTTTCCATTCAAACTAGGACAAGGGCCTACTTTATGAAGGGTAAGGGTCTTCTTCTTTGAAACTGCCAAGGGCTACAGCAATGAGACCTCTGTCAAGGTGAGGGAAGCCTAAGAGGACGGATTCTCAAGCAGGTGCTTTACTACAAAGCATGAGCACCCCACGGAGAGAACCAAGATCCCTGTTCCCCAATGTTGGGAGTGTAGCTTCACACACAGAGTTGTCTGTATAGGAGCCAAGAATGTTCCTGAGAGATTAGGTTCACTAAACCTCTCCTACAGAGCATAGACCTGTCCATGTGGTTTTTCCTTCCCCTGTGAGTTGGGTCCCCGAGATCCGCCACACCTCCGAGGAAACTGTCCCTGAGAAAAGATCTCCAGGAACCGCTTCGTTGAGGCTGGGAAACGCTGTTCACAGGAAGTAAGGCAAGCGAATCTCCTGCAGAGAAAAAGAGGCCTTACTGTCCCTGGAGGAGCAGGCTGCCAGAGTGTGTGAAACCTGACTGTTGCCTTGCTGGCCTCAGTTCCACCATTGCCTGTTCCTCCGAACTAGGACCCAGGCCTATTTGGAGAAGCGTTTGGGTGCGGATTTCTACAAAGTGCCAAGGGCTACAGCAGTGAGAATTCTCTCAGCGGTAAGGGAGAGCATTTTATGGATTCTCAAGCTGTTTTCTGAATGACTGCGTCAAAATGAACTGAGAGAATCAGGCTCTCTGTGCCCCTATGTTAGGTACGCAGCTTCACACACAGAAGTGTCTCTATAGGAGCCAAGAATGTTCCTGAGAGATGAGGTTCACTAGAAGTCTGCTACAGAGCATAGACCTGTCCATATGGTTTTGCCTTGCCCTGTGAGTTGGGTCCCCGAGGTCCGCCCCAGCTCAGGGGAAGGAGCCCCTGAGAAAAGATCTCCAGGGACCGCTATTCCCCCAGGCTGGCAAACGCAGTTCACAGGAGGTAACGCAAGCGAGCCTCCTGCAAGGCACAACAGGCCTTAGTGTCCCTGGACAATCAGGCTGCCAGAGTGTGTGAGACCTGACTGGTGCCTTACTGGCCTCAGCTCCGCCATTGCATGTTCCTCCGAACTAGGACGCAGGCCTACTAGGAGAAGGGTTTGGGTATGGATTTCTAAATACTGCCAAGGGGTATAGCAATGAGAACTGTGTCACGGGTAAGGAAGAGCATTGTATGGATTTTCAAGCTGTTGTTTGAACGACAGCTTCAAAGCTGCACAGAGAGAATCAGACTCTGTGTCTCCATGTTCGGTACACAGCTTCACAGACAGGGGTGTCTTCATAGGAAACAAGAACGTTCCTGCAGAGTGAGGTTCACTAGAGCTCTCCTAGAGAGCAAAGACTTGTCCAAGTGGTTTTCTTCCCCTGTGCGTTTGGGGCTCCAGGCTCGGCCCCAGCTCCGTGGAAACAACCCCTGAGAAAAGATCTTCAAGATCCGCTTTTCCCAGAGGCTGGGATGTGGGGTTCATAGGAGGCGGGAAAAGCAGGCCTCATTCAGAGAGCAAGAGGCAGCCAAGCGGCCTGCGTTTGGAAGCCTCTATTTGGAAGAAGGGGTTAGCTTCCCCTAAGGGAGACCTCCAGATCTGTTCAGAAGTCGGTAATTCCAGAGGCAGTGTGCAGGGTCCTGACTGCCCTTTGCCAGTCTTGCAAAGACATTCCTAGATTCTACAGTTATCTTCCTGAAGAAGCAGGCTTTGGGAATATGTCAGACTTGACTGGCGCCTTATTGGCCTCAGCTCAGCTATTGCCTTTCCATTCAAAGTAGGACAAGGCCCTACTTTATGAAGGGTAAGGGTCTTCTTCTTTCCAAACTGCCGAGGGCTACAGCAATGAGACCTCCGTAAATGCGAGGGAAGCATAAGCGGATGGATTATCAGGAAGGTTCTTTGCCACCAAGCATCAGCACCCCACGGAGAGAATCAGGCTCCCTTTGCCCCTATGTGGGGTGTGTAGATTCACACACAGTGGTGTCTCTACAGGAGCCAAGAATGTTCCTGAGAGATGAGGCTCACAAGAGCTCTCCTACAGAGTGCTCACCTGTACATGTGGTTTCGCCTTCCCCTGTGAGTTGGGTCCCCGAGGTCCGCCCCAGCTCCGAGAAAACAGCCTCTGAGAAAAGATCTCCAGGAACCGCTTTTTGCCCAGGCTGGGAAAAGCTGTTCACAGGAAGTAAGGCAAGTGAGCCTCCTGCAGAGAAAAAGAAGCCTTACTGTCCCTGGAGGAGCAGGCTGCCAGAGTGTGTGAAAACTGACTGGTGCCATACTGGTCTTAGCTCCGCCATTGCTTGTTCCTCCGAACTGGGACTCAGGCCTACTTGGAGAAGGGTTTAGGTGCAGATTTCTACAAACTGCCAAGGGCTACTGCAATGAGAACTCTCTCAGAGGTAAGGGCGAGAATTGTATGGATTCTCAAGCTGTTTTCTGAACGACAGCATTAAACCTGCACAGAGAGAATCAGGCTCTCTGCCGCCATGTTGGGTACACAGTTTCACACACAGAGGTGTCCGCATAGGAGCCAAGAACGTTCGTCAAAGACTGAGGTTCACTAGAGCTCTCTTAGAAAGCAAAGACTTGTTCATGTGGTTTTGCCTTCCCCTGTATGTGTGGGTCTCTGGGCACAACCCCAGCTCCGTGGAAACAACCCCTGAGCAAAGATCTCCAAGAATCTGTTTTTCCCCCATGCTGGGAACCAGGGATCATAGGAGGCAGGAAAAGCAAGCCTCCTTCAGGCAAGAAGAGGCAGCCAACCGGCCTGTGTTTGGAAGCCTCTATTTGCAAGGAATGGGTTAGCTTCTCCAGAAGGAGACCTCCAGATCTGCTCAGAAGATAGATATTCCAGAGGCAGGGTCGAGGTTCCTGACTGCCCTTTGCCAGCCTTGCAAAGACATTCCTAGATTCTAGCAATATTTTCCATGAAGGAGCAGGCATCGGGAATATGTCAGAGTTGACAGGTGCCTTACTGGCCTCAGCTCAGCTATTGCCTTTCCTTTCAAACTAGGATCAGGGCCTACTTGGTGAAGGGTAAGGGTCTGCTTCTTTCCAAAGTGCCAAGAGACACAGCAATGAGACCTCTGTCAAGGCGAGGGAAGCATAAGCGGATGGATTCTCAAACAGGTGCTTTGCCACAAAGCATCAGCACCCCACGGAGAGAATCAGGCTCCCTGTGCCCCTATGTTCGGTGTGTAGCTTTACACACAGAGGTGTCTCTGTACGAGCCAAGAATGTTCCTAAGACTTGAGATTCACTAAGGTCTCCTACAGAGCATAGACCTGTCCATGTGGTTTTTCCTTCCCCTGTGAGATGGGTCCCCGAGGTCCACCCCAGCTCTGGGGATAGAGCCCCTGAGAAAAGATCTCCAGGAACCGCTTTTTGCCCAGGCTGGGAAACGCAGTTCACAGGAGGCAAGGCAAGCGAGCCTCCTGCAGGGAAAAATAGGCCTTACTGTCCCTGGAGGAGCAGGCTGCCAGAGTATGTGACACCTGACTGATGCCTTACTGACCTCAGCTCCGCCATTGTATGGCCATCCAAACCAGGACCCAGGCCTACTTGGAGAAGGGTTTGGGTGCGGATTTGTAAAAACTGCCAAGGGCTACTGCAATGAGAAGTCTCTCAGAGGTAAGGGAGAGCATTGTATGGATTCTCAAGCTGTTGTTTGAACGACAGCTTCAAAGCTGCAAAGAGAGAATCAGGCCCTGTGTGCCCCCTTGTTGGGTATGCAGCTCCACACACAGAGGTATCCCCGTAGAATCCAAGACTTTCCTCACATACTGAGGTTAACTAGAGTTCTCCTACAGAGCAAAGACTTGTCCATGTGGTTTTGCCTTCCTCTGTGCATGTGGGTCTCCGGGCTCGGCTCCAACTCCGTTGAAATAGCCCCTGAAAAAAGATCTCCAAGAACAACTTTTCCCCCAGGCGGGAAGCGGAGTTCACAGGAAGCGGAACAAGCAAGCCTCCTTCGGGCAAGTCGAGGCAGCCAACTAGCCTGTGTTTGGAAGCCTCTATTTGGAAGGAATGGTTAGCTTCTCCAAAAGAAGACCTCCAGATCTGCTCAGAAGACGGAAATTCCAGAGGCAGGGTCGAGGTTCCTGACTGTCCTTTGCCAGCCTTGCAAAGACCTTTCTAGATTCTAGCGTTATTTTCCATGAAGGAGCAGGCTTCAGGAATATGTCAGACTTGACTGGCGCCTTACTGGCCTCAGCTCAGCTATCGCCTTTCCGTTCAAATTAGGACAAGGGCCTACTTGTTGAAGGGTAAGGATCTGCTTCTTTCCAAACTGCCAAAGGCTACAGCAAAGACACCTCTGTCAAAGAGAGGGAAGTGGAAGCAGATGGATTCTCAAACAGGTGCTTTGCCACAAAGCATCTGCACCCCATGGAGAGAATCAGGCTGCATTTGCCCCTATGTTGTGTGTGTAGCTTCAAACACAGAGGTGTCTCTATAGGAGCCAAGAATGTTCCTGGGAGATGAGGTTCACTAGAGCTCTGCTACGGAGCATAGACCTGTCCATATGGTTTTGCCTTCCCCTGTGAGTTGGGTTCCCGATGTTCGCCCCAGCTCTGAGGAAGAAACCCCTAAGAAAACACCTCCAGGAACTGCTTTTCGTCCAGACTGGGAAACGCAGTTCACAGAAGGCAAGGCAAGCGAGCCTCCTGCAGAGAAAAAGAGGCCTTACTGCCCCTGGAGGAGCAGGCTGCCAGAGTGTGTGAGACCTGACTGGTGCCTTACTGGCCTCAGCTCCGCCATTGCATGTTCCTCCGAACTAGGACCCAGGACTACTTGGAGAAGGGTTTGGGTGCGGATTTCTAAAAACTGCCAAGGGCTACAGCAATGAGAACTCTGTCACGGGTAAGGAAGAGCATTGTATGGATTTTCAAGGTGTTTTTTGAACGACATCTTTAAAGCTACACAGAGAGAATCAGGCTCTCTGTGCCCCCATGTTGGGTACGCAGCTTCACACATAGGGGTGTCTCCATATGAATCAAGAATGTTCGTGACAGAGTGAAGTTCACTAGAGCTCTCCTAGAGAGCAAAGACTTGTCCATGTGGTTTTTCTTCCCCTGTGAGTTTGGGTCTCCAGGCTTAGCCCCAGCTCCGTGGAAACAACCAATGAGAAAAGATCTTCAAGATCCGCTTTTCCCAGAGCCTGGGAAGCTGGGTTCATAGGAGGCAGGAAAATCAAGCCTCCTTCGGGCACGAAGAGGCAGCCGACCGGCCTGTTTTTGTAAGTCTCAATATGGAAGGAATGAGTTAGATTCTCCTAAAGGAGACCTCCAGATCTGCTCAGAAATTGGTAATTCCAGAGGCAGGGTGCAGGCTCCTGACTGCCCTTTGCCAGCCTTGCAGAGACATTCCTAGATTCCAGCGTTATTTTCCATGAAGGAGCAGGCTTCGGGAATATGTCAGACTTGACTGGCGCCTTATTGGCCTCAGCTCAGCTCTTGCCTTTCCTTTCAAACTAGGACAAGGCCCACTTTATGAAAAGTAAGGGTCCTCTTCTTTCCAAACTGCCAAGGGCTACAGCAATGAGACCTCTGTCAAGGCGAGGGAAGCGTAAGCTGATGGATTCTCAAGCAGGTGCTTTGCCACAAAGCATCAGCACCCCACGGAAAGAATCTAGCTCCCTTTGCCCCTACGTTGCGTGTGTAGCTACACGCACAGAGGTGTCTCGATAGGAGCCAAGAATGTTCCTGAGAGAGGAGGTTCACTGTTGGGGGCCAGAGTGAGGCACTCCGCCCATGGCAAAGGTCATGAGGAAGGAGGCTCGACATACGCAAAGGCGGGATCGAGCCTCAGGAGTCCCCCTGGAAATCCTCGAGCATCTACCCCCATAACCAGAGCCTGCCTACCTTACTACTTTGTGCTCTCACCTACACTTCTGACTTTACGGGGGGCTGTCCCCCACCACCTCTTTCGGAGAAGGAGTTAACCTAGAGCTCCAATTGATAAAAACCCCTGGGTGTGACAAGAGTGTTTTAACCTACAAACTCCTCTGAAGGTTCTCTAGCCTGCCTGACAGGCTTGTCCGGCCACATGTGATTGCTCACAGCCTCCCAACCATGAGAGGCACGAGATGCTTTAAACCTTCTAAAAACAGGTTCCTTAGAAAAGTTAGAAAATTATTAGTATAAGTATAAATGGCTGATTAGAAATCATATTGGTGAAGGGTTTTTCATTTGTTGAGCTGATGTTTACTGCTAAGTCTCCACATCCCCTGCCCTTATACACATTAATGAATATATAGAAGAAATAAGTATTAACCTTTGATATAAATCACGTTAGACCTTAGGCTAAGTAAATTCTTTCCTTAACTAAAACCCACTACACCCTCACCCTATAGGAATGTAACTTTATTTGGGTGGCGTCTGTTTTAAGAATAATCACCCCTGGAGAAATAAGTGTCCTGGTTGACTGACCGCTGTCACAAGGAGAGGGTCGTAAATTGTCAGCAGGCCCCCCGGCCAGAAGATGATGTAACACCCCTAAGACCTCTGTATACTTTTGTATGAAGCACCTGACTTTGATAAAAGTCAGGACTGCTGACCCCACGTGACTTTTGCATAACATCTCAGTGTATAAAAGTAGACCATGGAAAATAAAGAATTGGGATCAGTTTCTCGAAATACTGGTCTCCCCATGTCTCTCTCTCTCTCTCTCACTCTGGTTGAGTCTCCATCTGGAGCGCGGAACCCACCAAGCTTACTAATTTTGCCTGGGCTTCTAAGATCCGACCGGGGAGGCCTCAGTGTCTCCTCTCCTTCGGGAGAACGGAAGGACGCCTGCGGCCTACGTAAGTGGTGCAAGCTTCTTGTCTTGAAGTTTTATTGGTCCCCCGCGTAAACCAAGCTACTCAGCCTCTTTTCTCCACTGAATTTTCCTACTGAGCTATCCTCATTTTATTACTCTTTATATCCTTAATTAACGTTTAATTAAGCAGTTGTTCCCTGACCCTCGCCTACGCCGTCTCTGCTTTGAATACCCTGGATCAGCTGGGGCTGGACCCCGGCAGTTCACTAGAGATCTCCTACAGAGCATAGACCTGTCCATTTGGTTTTGCCTTCCCCTGTGAGTTGGGTCCCCGAGGTCCGCCCCAACTCCGGGGAAACAGCCCCTGAGAAAAGATCTCCAGGAACTGCTTTCCGCCCAGGCTGGGAAACGCTGTTCACAGGAAGTAAGGCAAGCGAGCCTCCTGAAGGGAAATAGAGGCCTTACTGTCCCTGGAGGAGCAGGCTGCCAGAGTGTGTGACACCTGACTGGTGCCTTACTGGCCTCAGCTCCGCTATTGCATGTTCATCTGAACTTGAACCCAGGCCTACTTGGAGAAGTGTTTGTGTGCCGATTTCCAGAAACTGCGAAGGGCTACAGCAATGATAACTCTCTCGGTGGTAAGGGAGAGCATTGTGTGGATTCTCAATTTGTTGTTTGAACGACAGCGTCAAAGCTGCACAGAGAGAATCAGGTCTCTGTGTCTCTATGTTGGGTATGCAGCTTCCCACACAGAGATGTCCCCGTTGGAGCCAAGAACATTCCGCATAGACTGAGGTTCACTAGAGCACTCCTAGAGAGCAAAGACTTATCCATGCGGTTTTCCCTTCCCCTGTGCGTGTGGGTCTCCGGGATCGGCCCCTGCTCCGTGGAAACAGCCTCTGAGAAAAGATCTCCAAGAACCTCTTATCCCCCAGGCTGGGAAGCGGAGTTCGCAGGAGGTGGGATAAGCAAGCTTCCTTCGGCAAGAAGAGACAGCCAACCGGCCTGTGTTTGGAAGCCTATATTTGCAAGGAATGGGTTAGTTTCTCCTGACCGAGACCTCCGGATGTGCTGAGAAGATAGAAATTCCAGAGGCAGGGTCGAGGTTCCTGACTGCCCTTTGCCAGCCTTGCAAAGACATTCCCAGATTCTAACGTTATTTTCCATGAAGGAGCAGGCATCGGGAATATGTCAGACTTGACTGGCGCCTTACTGGCCTCAGCTCAGCTACTGCCTTTCCATTCAAACAAGGACAAGGGCCTACTTGGTGAAGGGTAAGGGTCTGCTTCTTTCCAAACTGCCAAGGACTACAGCAATGAGACCTCTGTCAAGGTGAGGGAAGCCTATGCGGACGGATTCTTAGCAGGTGCTTTGCCACAAAGCATCAGCACCCACGGAGAGAATCAGACTCCCTTTGCCACTATGTTGGGTGTGTAGCTTCATGCACAGAGGTGTCTCTGTAGAAGCCAAGAATGTTCCTGAGAGATGAGGTTCACTAGAGCTCTCCTACAGAGCATAGACCTGTCCATGTGGTTTTGTCTTACCCTGTGAGTTGGGCCCCCGAGGTCCGACCCAGCTCCAGGGAAACAGCCCCTGAGAAAAAATCTGCAGGAACAGCTTTGCACCCAGGCTGGGAAATGCAGTTCACAGGAGGCAAGGCAAGCGAGCCTCCTGCAGGGAAAAAGAGGCCTTACTGCTCCTGGACGATCAGGCTGCAAGAGTGTGTGAGACCTCACTTGTGCCTTACTGGCCTCAGCTCCGCCGTTGCCTGTTGTTCCGAGCTAGGACCCAGGCCTACTTGGAGAAGGGTTAGGGTGCGGATTTCTACAAACTGTCAAGGACGACAGCAATGAGAATTCTCTTAGCAGTAAGGGAGAGCATTGTATGGATTCTCAAGCTGTTGTTTGAATGACAGCTTCAAAGCTACACAGAGAGAATCAGGCTCTCTGTTCCCCTATTTTGGCTGTGCAGCTTCACACACAGAATTTGACTCTGTTGGAGCCAGAAATATTCCTGAAAGACTTAGGCTCACCAAAGCTGTCCTCCAGAGCAAAGACATTGGATGTGGTTTTGCCTTCCCTTGTCAGTATGGGTCCCCTAGCTTGGCCCCAGCTCCGGGGATACAGCCTCTGAAAAAAATCTTCCAAGAAGCGATTTTCCTACAAGCTGTTAAGCGGAATTCGCAGTTTGCAAGTTAAGGAAGCCTGCTTTGTGGAAGAGCAAGCAGCCAACTGGCCCTGTGTTAGGAAGCCTGTATTTGAAAGGAATGGGTTAGCTTCTACAGCGGGAGAACCTCAGATCTGCTCAGGGGACTGAAATACTAGAGTCAGGGTCGAGGTTCTCCCTTGTCCTTTGCGCACCTTGCAAAGACATTCCTAGATTCTAGCGTTAGTGTCCCTGTAGTAGCAGGCTGCAGGAGCATGTGATAAATGACTGCCGCGTTCCTGTCCTCAGCTCCGCTATTCACTTTCTATTCGAACTAGAACCCAGGCCTACTTTGAGAGGGGTTAGGGTCCAGTGTTTCCAAACTGCCAAGGGCTACGGCAATGCGAGCTCTGTCAGAGGTAAGAAAAGAGCAATTGGTTGGATTCTTCAGCTGCTGCGTGGCTGCACAGCTTCCGCGCCGCATGGAGAGCATGAGGCTCCTTGTGGCCCTATTTTGGGTACGCAGCAACATGCACACAGAGTGTCTGTGTTCACTTATGTACAGGCTTATGTACACTAGAGCTCTCCTACAGAGCGAAGACCACTCAGTGGGCTCCAAGAGATACATGTCGCGACTCGAGAAGAGAGTGGAGTCCTTTGCTTCCCCTCGAGATGAGGCCTGACTCCCCGGGTGAGTATGGAATGCAACCCCAAATCCCTGTCGCCTATGGAGAGGAACATTAAGTCCTGGATACAAGCGTAGATGAGGTCTAGTTTGCACTTCAGTGAATGGAGCCCAATCCCCAGCTCTCCCTGGCAACTCAAATGGAAGATTAGACTTCCTGGGCCAACACAAGAGGAAGCCTGAATTCCCCGTCGTAACTCGAGAATCCCACCGCAACTCGAGAAAAACCACGTGCTTCCCTCGTCATCGCAAGATGAGGCCCTTTGTCCGCTACAGCATCTCAAGAGAAGTCCCACGTTCCATCCTGAAGTGCGAAACGGTACTTGGCACCCTTGATGCGACCCCAAAAGTTCCGCGACATACCAAACTCACTCAAGGGGAACACCGAGGTTCCCTGCACCACTTCATCTGAGCCCCTTCTCCTCTCCTGATTGAGACAGGAGGGTCGACTCCCCTTCTCTGTCTGCAAGGGGTTCCCGACCTTCCGGGCGCACCTCAGGATGAGGCCGGTCTCATGAGGAAGTTCGAGACGTAGCCTCGTGGGTGGTGCCACATGCCGAAAGACCCCAATTTCACGGTCCATTCTTGAAAAGAACCCGATGCCAGCACACCTCTTTGAAGGAAAACCTGTGGATGAAGGCACAAGACGAAGGGGCACTGACACCCGCGTGCATCGTCCAGAAAAACCCGCAGGTCCCACAGACATTTCGACAAGTGGACTGTGACTCTGTAAACAACTCGAAAGGCAAACGAAGTTCCACTTCCTCAACAGAAGATTAGGTGTGACTCTCTTTTGCCTACTCTGCAGGGACCATGGGATCCGAGTCAGAAACGGAGAGGAAGCCTGAGGTTCCTGCGTCCACTCGAGATGAGGCCCTCTTCCATTGCACCACACGCAGTGGAGTCCCGAGAGGCCCCTACCAACTCCACAGTATCCCTGAGTTCTCACAGGCACAATGAGAAGCTCCCTGAGGTCACAGGCACAAGTTGAGGGAACCCTGGGTTTTCTACCGCGACTCGAGAAAGACCGAGAGAGTGCTTCAAAATGTCTTGAGTCGCGATTCCCCTACCATGACTCGAGAGCCATGACACGCTCCCCCTCGACACGCGCATGGAGACCTGACTTCCCTGGCGCCGCACGAGAGGCTCCCTGAGATCCTCGTCGTGCCTCGGGAGAAAACCCCCACGGGCGCCGCAGCTCGAGGAAACCCCTGAGACGCCCCCGTCCTCGCGAGCTGAGGGCCTTCTTTTCCTGCATGGCCTGGAGAGCAATCCCGGGTCCTCTCTCCAAACGGAAGAGGAGGCTGGACTCCCTTGAGGCCGCTCAGGGGGCTCCAAGAGACCCGCGTCGCGACTCGAGAGGAGAGTGGAGTCCTTGGCTTCCCCTCGAGACGAGGCCTGACTCCCCGGGGGAGCCTGGAATGCAACCCCGAGATTCCTGCCTTCCCTGGAGAGGAATATTAGGTCCCGGACACACGCCTAGGTGAGGTCTCTTCGGCCCTGCAGTGACCCGAGCGCAACCCCCAGCTTTCCCTCGCAACCCGAGGGGACGATGGGGCTTCCCAGGGCCAACCCAAGGGGAAGGCTGAGATCCCCGTCGTAACTCGAGAATGCCGCCGCAACTCGAGAAAAACCACGTGGTTCCCACCTCTTGGCAAGATGAGGCCCTTGCCCGCCACGGCGTCTCAAGGGAAGTCCCCTGTTCCGCCCTGAAGGGCGAAACGGTCCCTGACAGCTTTCCTGCGACCCCCAAAAGTCCCCCGACACGCCGTGGTCCCCCGAGGGGAACACCGAGGTCCCGGCACCACTTCCTCTGAGCCCCTTCTCCCCTCCTGATCGCGACAGGAGAGGCGATTCCCCTGCGTGGTCTGGAAGGGGTTCCGGGCCTTCCCGGCGCACCTCAGGATGAGGCCGGTCTCACGAGGACATTCGAGATGAGCCACGTGGGTGGGGCCACATGCCAAACGCCCCCGATTCCCCGGTCCGCCCTTGAGAAGGACCCGAGGCCCGGACCCCTCTTCGAAGGCAACCCTGTGGGTGAAGGCACAACACGAAGGGGCACTGACACCCTCGTGCATCGTCCGGAAAAGCCCGCAGGTTCCACATACAGCTCAACAAGTGGCTTGTCACCCCTGAAGAACTCGAGAGGCAAGTGGGGTTTCATTCCTCTACACAAGACGAGGCCTGACTCTCCTGTCCCAACTCTGCAGGGACTTTGCGATCCGAATCAGACCAGCGCCAGTGAAGTCACGAGAGGAACGCTGAGGTTCCTGCCTCCACTCGAGATTAGGACCTCTTCCATTGCACGAAACCCAGTGGAGTCCCGAGAGAGGCGTCCCAGCTCCACGGTATCCCTGACTTCTCAGAGGCACCCTGAGAAGCTCCCTGAGGTCACCAGCAGATTTCGCGTGAACCCAGGGTTTACTGCCGCCACCATAGAAAGAACTCAAGAGTCCTTCTTCAACGCATTTTGAGGCCTCATTCCCCTACCATGACTCGAGGGCAATGATGCGCTCCCTCTGCTACACTCATGAAGCCCTGACTTCCCTGGCACCACACGAGAGGCTCCCTGAGCTCCCCGTCATACCTCGTGAGAAACCAAACACTGGCGCCACAGATAGAGAAAACCCACGAGACGCCCCCATTTTCGCGACATGACGGCCTTCTTTTCTAGCATGGCCTGGAGAGCAATCCCGAGTCCTCTCTCCAAACTCCACAGTAGGCTTGACTCCCTTTTGGTCACTCAGTGGACTCCAAGACATACCCGTCGCGACTCGAGAGGAGAGCGGAGTCTTTTCCTTCCCCTCGAGGCGAGGCCTGACTCCTCGGGTGTGTCTGATATGTGAACCGGAGATCCCTGTCGCCCCTGGAGAGAAACATTAGGTCCTGGACACAAGCCTAGATGAGGTCTCTGTTTTCCTGCAGTGACTCGAGAGCAATCCCCAACTCTCCCTCGCAACTCGAATGGAAGACTGGACTTCCCTGGGCCAACAGAAGAGGAAGCCTGAATTTCCCGTCGTAACTCAAGAATCCCACCACAACTCGAGAAAAACCACGTCGTTCCCTCTTCATCGCAAGATGCGGCCATTGCCGCTACAGCGTCTCAAAAGAAGTCTTACGTTCCATCTTGAAGTGCGATACGACACTTGGCACCTTTGATGCGATCCCAAAAGTTCCCCAACACACTGGTCTCACTGGAGGGGAACACCGAGGTTCCCGGCATCACCTCATCTGTGCCCCTTCTCCCCTCCTGATCGAGACAGGAGGGTCGATTCCCCTGCTTTGTCTGCAAGGGGTTCCGACCTTCCCGGCGCACCTCAGGATGAGGCCGGTCTCACTAGGAAATTCGAGACGTAGCCTGGTGGGTGGTGCCACATGCGGAAAGACCCCGATTTCCCGGTCCGCTCTTAATAAGAACCCGATGCCAGGACACCTCTTCGAAAGCAAACCTGTGGATGAATGCACAACACGAAGGGGTACTGACATCCCCATGCATAGTACGGAAAAACACGCAGATTCCAAACACAGATCGACAAGTGTCCTGTCATCCCTTGAAGAACTAGAGAGGCATGCGGAGTTCCGTTCCTCCACACAAGAGAAGGCCTGACTCTCCTTTCCCAACTCTGCAGGGACCGTGCGATCGGAGTCAGAAATGTAGATGAAACCTGACGTTCCTGCATCAACTCGAAATGAGGCCCTCTTCCATTGCGCCATACCCAGTGGAGTCCCGAGAGGCCCCTAAAACTCCACAGTATCCCTGATTCTCAGAGGCACCCTCAGAAGCTCTCTGCGGTCACTGGCACAAGTCGAGTGAACCCAGGGTTTTCTGCTGCATTCTGAGAAAGACCTTGAGAGTCCTTCTTTACCGCGTCTTGAGGCCCGATACCCTACCATGACTGGAGAGCAATGACGCATTCCCCTCGCCACGCCCATTGAAACCTAACTTCCCTGGCGCCACACGAGAGGCTCCCTGCGCTCCCCGTCCTACCTCATGAAAACCCCACACTGGCACCGCCGCTCGAGAAAACTCACGAGACGCCCCCATCATCGTAAGATGAGGGCCTTCTTTTCCTACATGACCTAGAGAGCAATCCCGAGTCCACTCTCCAAACTCCACTGGAGGCCTGACTCCCTTTAGGCCACTCAGTAGCCTCCAAGAGATACACGTCGCTACTCTAGAGGAGAGCAGAATCCGTTGCTTCCCCTCGAGCCGAGGCCTGACTACTTGGGTGAGTCTGGAATGGGATCCCGAGATCCGTGTTGCCCCTGTAGAGGAAAACTCGGTCCTGGACACAAGCCTAAATGAGGTCTTTTTTGTCCTGCATTGACTCAAGTGCAATCCCCAGCTCTCCCTCGCAACTCGAATGGATGATTGGACTTCCCTGGGCCAACACAAGAGGAAGCCTGTATTCCCCATTGTAATTCGAGAATCCCGCGGCAACTGGAGAAAAACAACGTGGCTCCTCCGTCATCGAAATATGAGGCCCCTGTCAGCTATAGCGTCTCCAGGGAAGTCCCATGTTCCGTCTTGAAGTGTGAAACGGTACTTGGCACCCTTGATGCGACCCCCAAATTTCCCTGACACCCCGGTCTCACTCGAGGAGAACATGGAGGTTCCCAGCACCGCTTCAGCTGAGCCTCTTCTCCCCTCCTGATGGCGACAGGAGGGTCGATTCCCCTGCTTTGTCTGGAAGGGGTTCCCAGACTTCCCGGCGAACCTCAGGATGAGGCCAGTCTCACGAGGGAAGTCGAGACGTAGCCTCGTGGGTTGTGCCACATGCCGAAAGACCCCGATTTCCTGGTCCACTATTGATAAGATCCCGATGCCCGGTCACCTCTTCGAAGGTAACCCTGTGGATGAAGGCACAACACGAAGGGGCACTGACACCCCTGTGCATCGTCCCCCAAAACCGCAGGTTCCACATACAACTCGACAGGTGGCCTGTCATCCCGTGAACAACTCGAGAGGCAAGCGGAGTTCCATTACTCCACACAAGACGAGGTCTGACTCTCCTGTCCCAACTCTGCAGGGACCCTGCTATCCGAGTCAGAAATGGAGAGGAACCCTGACGTTACTGCCTCAATCCGAGATTAGGTCCTCTTCAATTGCACCAGTCCCTGTGATGTCCCGAGAAGCCCCTCTCAACTCCACAGTATCCCTGACTTCTCAGAGGAACCCCGCTAAGCTCCCTGAGGTCATGGGCACAAGTCGAGGGAACCCAGGGTTTCCTGCCACACCCCGAGAAAGACCTCAAGAGTTCTTCTTCGAAGCGTCTTGAGGCTTGATTCCCCTACCATGACTCGAGAGCAATGAGGCGCTCCCCCATGCCACGTCCATGGAGACCTGACTTCCGTGGCACCACAGGAGTCTCCCTGAGCTCCCCGTCCTATCTCGTGAGAAACCCCAACCAGGCACTGCACCTTGAGAAAACCCACGAGACGCCCCCGTCATCGTGAGATGAGGGCCTTCTTTTCCTGCATGGCCTAGAGAGCAATCCCGAGTCCTCTCTCCAAACTCCACAGTAGGCTTAACTCCATTTAGGCCACGCTTGGGCTCCAAGGGATACCCGTCGCAACTCGAGAGGAGAGCGGAGTCCATTCATTCCCTTCGAGACGAGGCCTGACTCCCCGGGTGAGTCTGGAATGCAACCCCGAGATCCCTGTCGCCCCTGGAGAGAAAAACTCGGTCCTGGACACAAACCTAGATGAGCTCTATTTTGCCCTGCAGTGACTCGAGAGCAATCTCCAGCTCTCACTTGCAACTCGAATGGAAGATTGGACTTCCCTGGGCCAACACAAGAGGAAACCTGTATTCCCCATCGTAACTCAAGAATCCTGCCGCAACTCGAGAAAAAACACGTGGGTCCCCCGTCAGCGCTAGATGAGGCCCTTGCCCACTACAGCATCTCAAGAGAAGTCCCAGGTTCCGTCTTGAAGTGCGAAACGGTACTTGGCACCCTTGATGCAACCAGAAAAGTTACCCGACTTTCACTCAAGGAGAGCACCGAGGTTCCCGGCACTACTTCATCTGAGCCCTTTCTCTCCTCCTGATCCCGAAAGTAGGGTCGATTCCCCTGCTTTGTTTGGAAAGGGTTCCTCGACTTTCCTGCGCGCCTCAGGATGAGGCCGGTCTCACGAGAAAATTCGAGACGTAGCCTAGTGGGTGGTGCAACATGCTGAAAGACCCCAATTTCCCGGTCCGCACTTGAGGAGAACACGATGCCCGGACACCTCTTCGAAGGCAACCCTGTGGATGAAGGCACAACAGGAAGGAGCACTGACGCCCCCGTGCATCTCCGAAAAACCCGCAGGTTCCACACACATCACGAAAAGTGGTGTTATCCTTGAACAACTTGAGATGTAAGCGGAGTTCCATTCCTCCGCAGAACACGAGACCTGACACTCCTGAGCAAACTCAACAGGGACCCTGCGATCTGAGTCAGATCCGGCCTCCAGGAAGTCAGGAGCAGAACCCTGAGGTTCCTGCCTCAACTCGAGATGAGGCCCACTTCCATTGCACCAAACCCAGAGGAGTCCCGAGAGGCCTCTCCCAAATCCACAGTATCCCTGACTTCTCAGAGGCACCCTGAGACGCTTCCTGAGGTCACCGGCACAAGTCAAGGGAACCCAGGGTTTCCTGCCGCAACCCTAGAAAGACATCGAGAGTTCTTTTTCAACCCGTCATGAGGCCCGATTCCCCTACCCTGACTTGAGAGCAATGACGCGCTCCCCCTTGCCCCGCCCATGGAGACCTGACTTCCCTGTTGCCACACGAGAGGCTACCTGAACTCCCCGTCGTACCTCGTGAGAAACCCCACACTGGCGCCGCAGCTCGAGAAAACCCATGAGACGCCCCCGTCATCTCGAGATGTGGGCCTTCTTTTCCTGCATGGCCTGGAGAGCAATCCCAAGTCCTCTCTCCAAACTGAAGAGGAGGGTTGACTCCCTTTAGACCACTCAGTGGGCTCCAAGAGATACGCGTCGCAACTCGAGAGGATAGCCGAGTCCTTTGCTTCCCCTCGAGACGAGGCCTAACTCCCCGGGTGAGTCTGTAATGCAAACCCGAGATCCCTGTCGCCCTTGGAGAGGATCATTGGGTCCTGAACACAAGGCTAGATGAGGTCGCTTTTGCCCTGCAGTAACTCGAGAGCACTCCCCAGCTTTCCCTCGCAACCCGAATGGAAGATTGGACCTCCCTGGGCCAACACAAGAGGAAGCCTGAATTCCCAGTAGTAATTCGAGAATTCCGCCTCAACTTGAGAAAAACCACGTGGTTCCCCCGTCATTGCAAGATGAGGCCCTTGCCCGCTCCAGCGTCTCAAGAGTAGTCCCACGTTCTGTCTTCAAGTGCGAAATGATATTTGGCACCCTTAATGCTACCCCAAAAGTTCCCCGACATACGGGTCGCACTAGAGGGGAACACCGAGGTTCCTGGCACCACTTCATCTGAGCCCCTTCTCCCCTCCTGATCGCGAAAGGAGGGTCAATTCCCCTGCTTTGTCTGCAAGGGGTTCCCGACCTTCTCCACGCACCTCAGATGAGGCTGTCTCACGAGGAAATTCGAGACGTAGCCTCGATGGTGGTGCCACATGCCGAAAGACCGCGATTTCCTGATCCGCTCTTGATAAGAACGCGATGCCCAGACACCTATTCGAAGATAGTGTGGATGAAGGCACAACACGAAGGGGCACTGACACCCCCGTGCATCGTCCGGAAAAGACCGCAGGTTACTCATACAGCTCAACAAGTGCCTGTCACCCAGTGAACAACTCGAGAGGCAAGCGGAGGTCCATTCCTGCACACAAGACAAGGCCTGACTCACCTCTCCCAACTATGCAGGGGGCTGCGATCGGAATCAGAAATGGAGAGGAACCCTGAGGTTCCTGCCTCCCCTCGAGATGAGGCCCCCTTCCATTTCACCAAACCCAGTGGAGTCCCGAGAGGTCTTTCCCAACTCCACAGTATCCCTGACTTCTCAGAGGCACCCGGAGAATCTCCCTGAGGTCACCGGCACAAGTCGAGGGAACCCAGGTATTCTTGCCAAGACCGAGAGAGATCTTGAGAGTCCTTCAACGCGTCTAGAGGCCTGATTCCCCTACCATGACTCGAGAGCAATGATGCGCTCCCCCTCGCCACACGCATCGAGACCTAACTTCCCTGGCGCCACACAAGAGGCTCCCTGAGCTCCCCGTTGTACCTCCTGAGAAACCAACACAGGCGCTGCAGCTCGGTAAAACCACCGAGACCCCCCCCCCCCCCCCGTCATCGTGAGATGAGGGCCTTCTTTTCCTGCATGTCCTGGAGTGCAATCCCGAGTCCTCTCTCCAAACTCCAGAGGAGGCTTGACTCCCTTTAGTCCACTCAGTGGGCTCCAAGAAATACCCGTCGCGACTCGAGAAGAGAGAGAAGTCCTTTGTTTCCCCTCGAGAGGACGCCTGACTCCTGGGTGAGTCTAGAATGCAACCCCGAGATCCCTGTCGCCCCTGGAGGGGAACATTAGGTCCTAGACACAAGCATAGATGAGGTCTCATTTGCCCTGAAGTGACTCGAGAGCAATCCCCTGCTCTCCCTCGCACCTCGAATGGAAGAATGGACTTCCCTGGGACAACACAAGAGGAAACCTGAATTCCCCGTCGTAATTCGAAAATCCCGCTGCAACTCGAGGAAAACCACGTGGTTCCCCCGTCATCGCAAGATGAGGCCCTTGCCAGCTACAGCGTCTCAGTAGAAGCCCTACGTTACATCTTGAAGTTTAAAACGATAATTGGCAACCTTGATGTTAGCACAAAAGTTCCCCGACACCCTGGTCTCACTCGAGGGGAACACCAAGGTTCGGTGCACCGCTTGTTCTGAGCCCCTTATCCCCTCCTGATCGCGATGGGAGGGTCGATTACCCTGCTTTGTCTGGAAGGGGTTCCGGACCTTCCCGGCGCACCTCAGGATGAGGCCGGTCTCACGAGGAAATTCGAGACGTAGCCTTGTGGTTGGTGCCACACGCCGAAAGACCCCGATTTCCCTGTCTGCTCTTGATAAGAACCCAATGTTAGGACACCTCTTCGAAGGCAATCCTGTGGACGAAGGCACAAAACGAAGGGGTCTGACACCCTCCTGCATCGTTGGAAAAGCCCGCAAGTTCCACATACAGATCGACAAGTGGCCTGTCACCCCGTGAACAACTCGAGAGGCAAGAGGAGTTAAATTCCTCCACACAAGACGAGGCCTGACTCTCCTGTCCCAACTCTGCATGGACACTGAGATCCGATTCAGAAATGGAGAGGAACCATGAGGTTCCTGCCTCAACTCGAGATAAGGCCCTCTTCTACTGCACCAAACCCAGTGGAGTTCGGAGCGGCCCCTCCCAACTGCACAGTATCCCTGACTTCTCAGAGGCACCCTGAAAAGCTCCCTGAGGTCACGGGCATAAGTCGACGGAACCCAGGGTTTCCTGCCGTAACCTGAGAAAAACCTCGAGAGTCCTTCTTCACGCGTCTTGAGGCCCGATTCCCCTACCATGACTGGAGAAAAATGACGCGCTCCCCCTCGCCACGCGCATGAAGATCTGACTTCCCCGGCACCACATGAGAGGCTCCCTGAGCTCCCCATCGTACCTCGTGAGAAACCCCACACTGGCGCCGCAGCTCGAGAAAACCCACGAGACGCCCCTGTCATGGTGAAATGAGGGCCTTCTTTCCTGCATGACCTGAAGAGCAATCCCGAATCCTCTCTCCAAACTCCAAAGGAGGCTTGACTCCCTTTAGGTCACTCAGTGGGCTCCAAGAGCTACCCGTCGATACTCAGGAGGAGAGCGGTGTCCTTTGCTTCTCCTCGAGATGAGGCCTGACTACGAGGGTGAGTCTGGAATGCAACCCTGGATCCCTGTCGCCCCAGGAGAGGAACCTTAGGTCCTGGACAAAAGCCTAGAGGAGGTCTCTTTGGCCCTGCAGTGACTCAAGCGCAACCCCTAGCTTTCCCTTGCAACTCGAATGGAAGATTGGCCTTTCTGAGCCAACACAAGAGGAAGCCTGAATTTCCAGTTGTAATTTGAGAAACCCGCCGCAACTCGAGAAAAATCACGTGGTTCCCCGTATTGCAAGATGAGGCCCTTGCCCCCTACAGCGTCTCAAGAGAAGTCTCACATTCCGTCTTGAAGTGCAAAACAGTACTTGGCACCCTTGATGCGACCCCAAAAGTTCCCCTATATACCGATCTCACTAGAGGGGACACTGAAGTTTCCGGCACCACTTCATCTGAGGCCTTTCTCCTCTCCTGATCGCGATAGGAGGGTCGATTCCACTGCTTTGTCTCGAAGGGATTCCCGACCTTCCCGGCACACCTCAGGATGAGGCCGGTCTCACGAGGAAATTCGAGAAGTAGCCTCGAGGGCCATACTACATGCCGAAAGACCCCGATTCCATGGTCCACTTTTGATCAAAACCAGACTCCTGGACACCTCTTCGAAGGCAAGCCTGTGGATGAAGGCACAACACGTAGGGGCACTGACACCCCGTGCATCTTCCGGAAAAACCCGCAGGTTCCTCACACAGCTCCACAAGTGGTCTGTCACCTCGTGAACAACTCGAGAAGCAAGCGGAGTTCCATTCCTCCACACAAGACGATGCCTGACTCTCCTGTCACAACTCTAGGGACCTTGCGCACCGAGTCAGAAATGGAGAGGAAGCCTGAGGTTCCTGCCTCCACTCAAGATGAGGCCCTTTTCCATTGCCACAAAACCAGTGGAGTCCCGAGAGGCCCGTCCCAAATCCACAGTATGCCTGACTTCTCAGAGGCACCCTGAGAAGCTCCCTAAGGTCACCGGCAGAAGTCGACCGAACCCAGGGTTTCCTGCCGCAACCCGAGAAAGACCTTGAGAGTCCTGCTTTAACGTGTCTTGAGGCCCGATTCCCGTATCATATCTCGAGAGCAATGACGCGCTCCCCCTTGCCATGCGCATGGAGACCTGAATTCCCTGGTGCCACACGAAAGGCTCCCTGAGCTTCCCGTCGCACCTCGTCAGAAACTGCACACTGGCACCGCAGCTCGAGAAAACCAACAAGACGCCCCTGTCATCGCGAGATGAAGGTCTTCTTTTCCTGCATGGCCTGGAGAGCAATCCTGAGTCCTCTCTCCAAACTCCACAGGGGGCTTGACTCCCTTTAGGCCACTCAGTGGGCTCCAAGAGACACCTGTGGTGACTCAAGAGGAGAGCGGGGTCCTTTGCTTCCCCTCGAGTCGAGCTCTGACTCCCAGGATGCGTCTGGAATGCAACCCCGAGATCGCTGTTGGCCCTGGAGAGGAATATTAGGTCCTGGGCACAAGCATAGATGAGGTCTCTTTTGCCCTGCAGTGACTCAAGAGCAAACCCCAGCTCTCCCTCGAAACTCGAATGGAAGATTGGACTTCCCTGGGCCAACACAAGAGGAAGCCTGAATTCCCCGTCGTAACTCGAGAATCCCGCCGCACCTTGAGAAAAACCACGTGATTCCCCCGTCATCCCAAGATGAGGCCCTTGCCCTCTACAGCGTGTCAAGAGAAGCCCCAAGTCCGTATTGAAGTGCAAAACGGTACTTGGCACCCTTGAAGTGACCCCAAAAGTTTCCCGACACACCGGTCCCACTCGAGGGGAACACTGAGGTTCCCGGCACGACTTCAACTGAGCCCTTTCACTCCTCCTGATCGCGACAAGATGGTCGATTCCCCTGCTTTGTCTGGAAGGGGTTCCCGATCTTCATGGCGCACCTCAGGATGACACCAGTCTAACGAAGAAATTCGAGACGTAGCCTCATGGATGGTGCCACGTCCTGAAAGACCCCGATTTCCTGCTCTGCTATTGATAAGAACCCGATGTCTGGATACCTCTTTGAAGGCAACCCTGTGGATGAAGGCACTACACGAAGGGGCACTGACCCCCTCATGCATCTTACGGAAAAAACCGAAGGTTCCACTCACAGCTCGACAAATGGTCTGTTATCCTGTGAACAACTCGAGAGGCAAGTGGAGTTCCATTCCTCCACACAAGACGAGGCCTGACTCTCCTGTCCCAACTCTTCAGGGACCCTGTGGTCGGAGTTTTAAATGGAGAGGAACCCTTAGGTTCCTGCCTCAACTCGAGATGAGAACCTTTGCCATTGCACCAAACCCAGTGGAGTTCCGAGAGCGCCTCCCAAGTCCACAGTATGCCTGACTTCTCAGAGGCACCCTGAGAAGCTCCCTGAGGTCACCGGTACAAGTCGAGGGAACCCAGGGTTTCCTGCCGCAACCTGAGAAAGACCTCGAGACTCCTTCTTCAACGCGTCTTGAGTCCCGATTTCCCTACCATGACTGGAGAGCATTTATGGGCTCCTCCTCATCACACGCAGAGACACCTGACTTTCCTGGCGCCACACGAGAGGCTCCCTGAGCTCCCCGTCGTACCTCGTGGGAAAACTCATACTTGCGCTCCAACTCGAGAAAACCCACAAGACGCCCCCGTCATTGCGAGCTGAGGGCCTTCTTTCCTGTATGGCCTGGAGAGCAATCCCGAGTCCTCTCTCCAACTCCACAGGAGGCTTGACTCCCTGGAGGCCACTCAGTGGGCTCCAAGAGATACCTATCGCGACCCAGGAGGATATCAGAATCCTTTGCTTCCCCTCGAGCCGAGGCCTGACTCACTGGGTGAGTCTGGAATGCGTCCCCGTGATCCCTATCGCCCCTGGAGAGGAACATTAGGTCCTGGACACAAGCCTAGATGAGGTCTATTTTGACCTGCCGTGACTCGAGAGCAATTCCCACCCAGCTCTCCCTGGCAACTCGAATGGAAGAATGGACTTCCCTGGGCCAACAGAAGAGGAAGCCTGAATTCCCCGTCGTAAGTCAACAATCCCATCGCAACTCGAAAAAAACCACGTGGTTTCCCCTTCATCACAAGATGAGGCCCTTGCCCGCCACAGCGTCTCAAGAGGAGTCCCACGTTTCATCTTGAAGTTTGAAACAGTATTTGGCAAGCTTCGTGAGACCCCAAAAGTTCCCTGACATACCGGTCTCACTCAAGGGGAACACCGAGGTTCCCGGCACCACTTCATCTGAGCCCCTTCTCCCCTCCTGATCGCGACAGTAGGGTCGATTAACCTGCTTTGTCTGGAAGGCTTTCCCGACCTTCCAGGGGCACCTCAGCATGAGGCCCGTCTCACGAGGAAATTCGAGACGTAGCCTCGTGTGTGGTGCCGCATTCCAAAAGACCCCGATTTCCTGGTCTGCTCTTGATAAGAACCCGATGCCCACACACCACTTCGAAGGCAACCCTGTGGATGAAAGCACATCACGAAGGGGCACTGACACCCCCGTGCATTGTCTGGAAAAAACCGCAGGTTCCACACACAGCTCGACAAGTGGCCTGTCACTCCTTGAGCAACTCAAGAGGCAAGCGGATTTCCATTCCTCCACACAAGACGAGGCCTGACTCTCCTGTCCCAACTCTGCAGGGACCCTGCGATCTGAGTCAGAAATGGAGAGGAACCCTGAGGTTCCTTCCTGATCTCGAGATTAGGCCCTCTTCCATTGCAGCAAACCCAGTGGAGTCCCGAGAGGCCTCTCCCAGCTCCATAGTATCGCTGACTTCTCAGAGGCACCCTGAGAAGCTACCTGAGGTCACAGGCACAAGTCGAGGGAACCCAGGGTTTCCTGCCGCTACCTGAGAAAGACCTCAAGCGTCCTTTTTCATTGCGTTGAGTCCTGATTCCACTACCATGACTCGAGAGCAATGACGTGCGCCCCCTCGCCACTCGTATGGAGACTTGACTTCCCTGACACCACACGAGAGGCTCCCTGAGCTCCCGGTCGTACCTTGTGAGAAACCCCACACTGGCATCGCAGCTCCAGAAAAACCACGAGACTCCCCTGACATCGCGAGATGAGGGCCTTCTTTTCCTGCATGGCCTGGAGAGCAATCCCGCGTGCTCTCTCCAAACTCCACAAGAGAGGAGCCAAGATTGCTGAGGAGTAGGACGGGGAGAACTCTTTCCCCCTCAAACAATTTCATCAAAAGAGCATTTAAACGTCGAGTAAATTCCACAATACAACTTATGAATGCTGCCAGAGGACATCAGGCACCCAGAAAAGAACCCAACTCTTGGAAAGTAGGTAGGAAAAAGTATAAAAGACAAAAAAAGAGACAAAAGAGGGAGGGAGGGATTTCCGTCCCGGGAAGATAGTCTTAAAAAGAGAAAAGTTTCCAAACACCAGGAAAGCTTTTCACTGCCAAATCTTTGCCAAGCTTTGGAAGCACAAAGGGCAACATAAGGGGGATAAAAATAAATCAACAATTAAAACTCGCAGATTGCAAGCCCTACGGTAACTCCCCCAGCCGCGAAGCAGTGCAGACGCCTGCTCACACCATTAGCAAGCAGGGGCTGGGCAGGGAGGCGCAGCGCGGGCTGCATCGCTTAGAGTAAAAATCTGGCCTGAATACCCTGAGCGCTATCTGAACGAAATAACTTGGGCTAGCAAACCAGACTCTGGGATATCTACCACGCAAAAAGCCAGCCCTAACCTAAGACACCGCCAGGCCCGCGCACGGAACAAAGGACTGAACAGAGATAGCCGGCTGCAGACCTTCCCCCTCCGGTGACAGGCAGCCAGAGCCGGAAGGGGGCAATCGCAGCCCCAGAGAGACATTATCTATAAAACTGTAAGCAGGCTTCTTTGCTAACTAAAACTTCTTGGGGATCTGGACGGTCAACATCTGCCTGAGAAGGTGCGCCTGTTTTACACCCAGATAACCGAGTGGCGGGGAGGCGATAAGTCACAACATTGGCGCTCGCCAAACACCTCATCACCTCAGCTGCTCGGACCTGGGAAGAGCACAAAACGCAGGCCCAACCGAGTCTGTGCCTCTGAGGACTACCTGAGTGCCTGAACCTGAGCGGCTTGGACCTGGGAGGTGCATGCAGCCCAGGGCCAGCCTCGGATTGTTCCCGGTGGAACAACCTAGAGCCCGAGCAGTGTGGGCAGGGAGGCTACACGCGCCGTGAGTGGGGGCAGACCCAGTGTGGCTGAGGCACTGTGAGTGCACGCCAGTGTTATTTGTTTGCAGCATCACTCCCTCCCTCCCTCCCCACAGCGCAACTGAACAAGTGAGCCTAAAAAAAAAAAGTGTCCTCCACCGTCCCCTTTGTGTCAGGGCGTAAACCAGACACTGAAGAGACCAGCAAACAAAAGAAGCTATAACAGAGGGAAACGCCTTGGAAGCTACAGGCAATAGATTAAAACCCTGTGGTTACTAGGACTACATAGGAAGGCGCCTATAGATCTTGAGAAATATAAGTCGGACCAAGGAACTAGCCAAAAATGAACCGAACCCACGATACTCACAACAAAACCAGAGAAAGTCCTAGATATATTTTTATGATCATTCTTACTTTTTTTTTAATTTTTTTAATTTTAAGTTCTCTATTGTTCATTTAATTTTCACTTTTATAACCTATTACTTTGCAAAAAAAAGACCCTATTTTTTTCTTCTTCAGCAAACTTCATATATATATATTTATATATATATATAATAATTTTTTGACCTTGTATTTTTGTTTTGTTTTTTTTTCTTCTTTTCTTTAACATTGTATTTTTGAAATTCCAAACTGTACTCTAGATTTTTAATTTATGCTTTTTGATATTTGATATCAATTTTGTACCTGTAGTTTCTTTATAATTTTTGCGACATTGCTTGTTTTTGTTTGTTTGTTTTCTCTTTAGTTTTCTTCTTCCTTTTTTTTAACATTGTATTTTTGAAATTCCAAACTCTACTCTAGATTTTTAATTTTTGCTTTTTGGTATTAGTTATCAATTTTGTACCTGTATTTTCTTGATAATTTTTGCGACCTTGTTTGTTTTTCTTTGTTCGTTTTTTCTCTCTTTCTTTTCCTTCTTCTTTTCTTTAACATCGTATTTTTGAAATTCCAAACTCTACTCTAGATTTTTAATTTTTGCTTTTATGTATTTGTTACCAATTTTGTACCTTTAAGAACCCAATCTTCAGTACCCATTTTTCACTAGGGAGCGAGATTACTGGCTTGACTGCTCTCTCTCCCTTTGGACTCTCCTTTTTCTCCACCAGGTCGCCTGTGTCTCCTCCCTAACCCCTCTCTACTCTACCCAACTCTGTGAATTTCTGTGTATTCCAGACGGTGGAGAACACTTAGGGAACTGATTACTGGCTGGATCTGTCTCCCTCCTTTTCATTCCCCCCTTTTATCCTTCTGGCCACCTCTGTCTCCTTCCTTCTTCTCGTCTCTGTATAACTCTGTGAACATCTCTGAGCGGTCCAGTTGTGGAGTGCACATAAGGAAGTGACTACTGGCCAGCCCACTCTCTCCACTATTGATTCCACCTGATCTCATTTGGGTCACCTCTAACTCCCTCCTCCCTCTTCTCTTCTCCATGTAACGCTGTGAACCTTTCTGAGTGGCCCTCACAGTAGAGAAACTTTTCTTCTTTAACGTAGATGTTTTATCAATGGTGCTGTATAGAAGGAGAAGTTTTGAAACTACTGTAAAAGTAAGACAGATAACTGGAAGCAGGAGGCTTAAGTCCAAACCCTGACTCCAGGGAACTCCTGACTCCAAGGAACATTAATTGACAGGAGCTCATCAAATGCCTCCATACCGACACTGAAATCAAGCACCACACAAGGGCCAACAAGTTCCAGGGCAAGACATACCAAGCAAATTCTCCAGCAACAAAGGAACGCAGCCCTGAGCTTCAAGATACAGGCTGCCCAAAGTCACCCCAAAACCACAAACATCTCATAACTCATTACTGGACACTTCATTGCACTCCAGAGAGAAGAAATACAGCTCCACCCACCAGAACACGGACACAAGCTTCCCTAACCAGGAAACCTTGACAAGACACCTGTACAAACCCACACACAGAGAGGAAATGCCAGAGTAAAGAACTCCACAAACTGCCAGAATACAGAAAGGACACCCCAACCTCAGCAATTTAAACAAGATGAGACAGAGGAATACCCAGCAGATAAAGGAACAGGATAAATGCCCACCAAACCAAACAAAAGAGGAAGAGATAGGGAATCTACCTGATAAAGAATTCCAAATAATGATAGTGAAAATGATCCAACATCTTGAAATCAAAATGGAATCACAGATAAATAGCCTGGAGACAAGGATTGAGAAGATGCAAGAAAGGTTTAAAAAGGACCTAGAAGAAATAAAAAAAGAGTCAATATATAATGAATAATGCAATAAATGAAACTAAAAACACTCTGGAGGCAACAAATAGTAGAATAACAGAGGCAGAAGATAGGATTAGTGAATTCGAAGATAGAATGGTAGAAATAAATGAATCAGAGAGGATAAATGAAAAACGAATGAAAAGAAATGGGCACAATCTCAGAGACCTCCAGGACAATATTAAACGCTACAACATTCGAATCATAGGGGTCCCAGAAGAAGAAGACAAAAAGAAAGACCGTGAGAAAATACTTGAGGAGATAATAGTTGAAAACTTCCCTAAAATGGGGAAGGAAATACTCACTCAAGTCCAAGAAACCCAGAGAGTCCCACACAGGATAAAGCCAAGGCGAA
The DNA here is from genome assembly GCF_029407905.1 of Bubalus kerabau. Lineage (NCBI taxonomy): Eukaryota > Metazoa > Chordata > Mammalia > Artiodactyla > Bovidae > Bubalus > Bubalus kerabau. Next base: position 1,438,387 of record NW_026577919.1, on the reverse strand, counting down.
ACCCCCCAAGACACATATTAATCACATTAACAAAAATCAAACACAAAGAACAAATATGAAAAGCAGCAAGGGAAAAACAACAAATAACACACCAGGGAATTGCCATAAGGATAACAGCTGATCTTTCAATAGAAACTCTTCAAGCAAGGAGGGAATGGCAAGACATACTTAAAATGATGAAAGAAAATAACCTACAGCCCAGATTATTGTACCCAGCAAGGATCTCATTCAAGTATGAATGAGAAATCAAAAGCTTTTCAGACAAGCAAAAGCTGAGAGAATTCTGCACCACCAAACCAGCTCTCCAACAAACACTAAACAGGAAACACAAAAACGGTGTATAAATTCAAACCCCAAACAATAAAGTAAATGGCAATGGGATCATACTTATCAGTAATTACCTTAAACGTAAATGGGTTGAATGCTCCAACCAAAAGACAAAGACTGGCTGAATGGATACAAAAACAAGACCCCTACATATGTTGTCTACAAGAGACCCACCTCAAAACAGGGGATACATACAGACTGAAAGTGAAGGGCTGGAAAAAGATTTTCCATGCAAATAGGGACCAAAAGAAAGCAGGAGTAGCAATACTCATATCAGATAAAATAGACTTTAAAACAAAGGCTGTGAAAAGAGACAAAGAAGGTCACTACATAATGATCAAAGGATCAATCCAAGAAGAAGATAAAACAATTATAAATATATATGCACCCAACGTGGGAGCACCACAGTATGTAAGACAAATGCTAACAAGTATGAAAGGAGAAATTAACACTAACACAATAATAGTTGGAGATTTTAATACCCCACTCACACCTATGGATAGATCAACTAAACAGAAATTTAACAAGGAAACACAAACTTTAAATGATACAATAGACCAGTTAGACCTAATTGATATCTATAGGACATTTCATCCCAAAACAATGAATTTCACCTTTTTCTAAAGTGCACATGGAACCTTCTCCAGGATAGATCACATCCTGGGCCATAAAGCTAGCATTGGTAAATTCAAAAAAATAGAAATCATTCCAAGCATCTTTTCTGACCACAATGCAGTAAGATTAGATCTCAATTACAGGAGAAAAACTATTAAAAATTCCAACATATGGAGGCTGAACAACACGCTGCTGAATAACCAACAAATCACAGAAGAAATCAAAAAAGAAATCAAAATTTGCATAGAAACGGATGAAAATGAAAACACAACAACCCAAAACTTGTGGGACACGGTAAAAGCAGTCCTAAGGGGAAAGTTCATAGCAATACAGGCACACCTCAAGAAACAAGAAAAAAGTCAAATAAATAAACTAACTCTACACCTAAAGCAACTAGAAAAGGAAGAAATGAAGAACCCCAGGGTTAGTAGAAGGAAAGAAATCTTAAAAATTAGAGCAGAAATAAATGCAAAAGAAACAAAAGAGACCATAGCAAAAATCAACAAAACCAAAAGCTGGTTCTTTGAAACGATAAATAAAATTGACAAACCATTAGCCAGACTCATCAAGAAACAAAGGGAGAAAAATCAAATCAATAAAATTAGAAATGAAAATGGAGAGATCACAACAGAAAACACAGAAATACAAAGGATCATAAGAGACTACTATCAACAATTATATGCCAATAAAATGGACAACGTGGAAGAAATGGACAAATTCTTAGAAAAGTACAACTTTCCAAAACTGGACCAGGGAAGAACTAGAAAATCTTAACAGACCCATCACAAGCACGGAAATGGAAACTGTAACCAAAAATCTTCCAGCCAACAAAAGCCCAGGTCCAGACGGCTTCACAGCTGAATTCTACCAAAAATTTAGAGAAGAGCTAACACCTATCCTGCTCAAACTCTTCCAGAAAATTGCAGAGGAAGGTAAACTTCCAAACTCATTCTATGAGGCCACCATCAGCCTAATACCAAAACCTGACAAAGATCCCACAAAAAAAGAAAACTACAGGCCAATATCACTGATGACATAGATGCAAAAATCCTTAACAAAATTCTAGCAATCAGAATCCAACAACACATTAAAAAGATCATACACCATGACCAAGTGGGCTTTATCCCAGGGATGCAAGGATTCTTCAATATCCGCAAATCAATCAATGTAATACACCACCTTAACAAATTGAAAAATAAAAACCATATGATTTTCTCAATAGATGCAGACAAAGCCTTTGACGAAATTCAACATCCATTTATGATAAAAACTCTCCAGAAAGCAGGAATAGAAGGAACATACCTCAACATAATAAAAGCTATATATGACAAACCCACAGCAAACATTATCCTCAATGGTGAAAAATTGAAAGCATTTCCTCTAAAGTCAGGAACTAGACAAGGGTGCCCACTTTCACCATTACTATTCAACATAGCTTTGGAAGTTTTGGCCACAGCAATCAGAGCAGAAAAAGAAACAAAAGGAATCCAAATTGGAAAAGAAGAAGTAAAACTCTCACTGTTTGCAGATGACACGATCCTCTACATAGAAAACCCTAAACACTCCACCAGAAAATTACTAGAACTAGTCAATGACTATAGTAAAGTTGCAGGATATAAAATCAACACACAGAAATCCCTTAAATTCCTATACACTAATAATGAGAAAACAGAAAGAGAAATTAAGGAAACAATTTCATTCACCATTGCAACGGAAAGAATAAAATACTTAGGAATATACCTACCTAAAGAAACTAAAGACCTATATATAGAAAACTATAAAACACTGGTGAAAGAAATCAAAGAGGACACTAATAGGTGGAGAAATATACCATGTTCATGGATTGGAAGAATCAATATAGTGAAAATGAGTATACTACCCAAGGCAATTTATAGATTCAATGCAATCCCTATCAAGCTACCAACAGTATTCTTCACAGAGCTAGAACAAATAATTTCACAATTTGTATGGAAATACAAAAAACCTCGAATAGCCAAAGCGATCTTGAGAAAGAAGAATGGAACTAGAGGAATCAACCTACCTGATTTCAGGCTCCGCTACAAAGCCACAGTTATCAAGACAGTATGGTACTGGCACAAAGACAGAAATATAGATTAGTGGAACGAAATAGAAAGCCCAGAGATAAATCCACACACATATAGACACCTTATCTTTGACAAAGGAGGCAAAAATATACAATGGATTAAAGACAATCTCTTTAACAAGTGGTGCTGGGAAATCTGGTCAACCACTTATAAAAGAATGAAACTAGAACACTTTCCAACACAATACACAAAAATAAACTCAAAATGGATTAAAGATCTAAACGTAAGACCAGAAACTATAAAACTCCTAGAGGAGAACATAGGCAAAACACTCTCTGAAATACATCACAGCAGGATCCTCTATGACCCACCTCCCAGAATATTGGAAATAAAAACAAAAATAAACAAATGGGACCTAATTAGCCTTAAAAGCTTCTGCACATCAAAGCAAACTATTAGCAAGGTGAAAAGACAGCCTTCGGAATGGGAGAAAATAATAGGAAATGAAGCAACTGACAAACAACTAATCTCAAAAATATACAAGCAACACCTACAGCTCAACTCCAGAAAAATAGATGAGCCAATCAAAAAATGGGCCAAAGAACTAAATAGACATTTCTCCAAAGAAGACATACAGATGGCTAACAAACACATGAAAAGATGCTCAAAATCACTCATTATCATAGAAATGCAAATCAAAACCACTATGAGGTACCATTTCACGCCAGTCAGAATGGCTGCAATCCAAAAGTCTACAAATAATAAATGCTGGAGAGGGTGTGGAGAAAAGGGAACCCTCTTACACTGTTGGTGGGAATGCAAACTAGTACAGCCACTATAGAGAACAGTGTGGAGATTCCTTAAAAAACTGGAAATAGAACTGCCTTATGATCCAGCAATCCCACTGCTGGGCATACACACTGAGGAAACCAGAAGGGAAAGAGACACGTGTACCCCAATGTTCATCGCAACACTGTTTCTAATAGCCAGGACATGGAAGCAACCTAGATGTCCATCAGCAGATGAATGGATAAGAAAGCTGTGGTACATATACACAATGGAGTATTACTCCGCCATTAAAAAGAATAGAATGAATCAGTTCTAATGAGGTGGATGAAACTGCAGCCTATTATACAGAGTGAAGTAAGCCAGAAAGAAAAACACCAATACAGTATACTAACGCATATATATGGAACTTTGAAAGACGGTAACAATAACCCTGAGTACGAGACAGCAAAAGAGACACTGATGTATAGAAGAGTCTTATGGACTCTGTGGGAGAGGGAGAAGGTGGGAAGATTTGGGAGAATGGCATTGAAACATGTAAAATATCATGTATGAAAAGAGTTGCCAGTCCAGGTTTGATGCATGACACTGGATGCTTGGGGCTAGTGCACTGGGACGACCCAGAGGGATGCTATGGGGGGGAGGAGGGAGGAGGGTTCAGGATGGGGAGCACATGTATACCTGAGGCGGATTCATTTTGATATTTGGAAAAACTAATACAATTATGTAAAGTTTAAAAATAAAATAAAATTAAAAAAAAAAACCAACAGGAGGCTTGACTCCCTTTAGGCCACTCAGTGGTCTCCAAGAAATACCCGTCGGGACTCGAGAGCAGAGCAGAGTCCTTTCCTTCCTCTCGAGATGAGGTCTGACTCCTCGGGTGCGTCTAAAATGCAACCCCGAGATCTCTGTCGCCCCTGGAGAGGAACATTAGGTCCTGGACACAAGCTTAGATGAGGTCTCTTTTGCCCTGAAGTGACTCGAGAGCAATCCCTAGCTCTCTCTCGCAACTCCAATGGAAGATTGGACTTCCCTGGGCCAACACAAGAGGAAGCCTGAATTCCCCATCGTAACTCGAGAATCCCGCCGAAACTCGAGAAAAACCACATGGTTACCCTGTCATCGCAAGATGAGGCCCTTGCCCGCTACAGCGTCTAAAGAGAAGTCCCAGGTTTCTTCTTGAAGTGTTTTCACACTTCAAGTGTGAAAACTTGGCACCCTTGATGCGATTCCAAAAGTTCCCCGACACCCTGGTCTCTCTCGAGGGGAACACCGAGGTTCCCGGTACGACTTCATCTGAGCCACTTCTCCCCTCCTGATTACGACTGGAGGGTCGACTCCCGTGCTTTGTCTGGAAGGGGTTCCCAACCTTCCCAGCGCACCTCAGGATGAGGCCGGTCTAACGAGAATATTTGAGACGTAGCTTCATGGGTGGTAACACATGCTGAAAGACCCCGATTCCCCGGTCCACTCTTGATAAGAACCCGATGCCCGGACACCTCTTGAAAGGCAACCCTGTGGAAGAAGGCACAACACGAAGGGGCACTGACACCCTCGTGCATCGTCCGGAAAAACCCGCAGATTCCAAACACAGTTCGACAAGTTGCCTGTCACCCCTTGAATAACTCGAGAGGCAAGCGGAGTTCCATTCCTCCTTACAAGACGAGGCCTGACTCTCCTGTCCCAACTCTGAAGGGACCCTGCGATCAGAGTCAGAAATGGAGACGAACCCTGAGGTTCCTGCCTCCACTCGAGATGAGGCCCTCTTCTATTGCACCAAACTCAGTGGAGTCCCGAGAGGGCCCTCCCAACTCCAGGGTATCCTTGACTTCTCAGAGGCACACTGAGAAGCTCCCTGAGGCCACCGGCACTAGTCGAGGGAACCCAGGGTTTACTGCCGTGACCCAAGAAACACCTTGAAAGTCCTTCTTTAATGGTTCTTGAGGCCCGATACACCTTCCATGACTCTAGAGCAATGACGCGCTCCCCCTTGCAATGCGCATGGAGACCTGACTTCCCAAGCGCCACATGAGAGGCTCCCTGAGCTCCCCGTAGGACCTCATGAGAAACCCCACACTGGCGCTGCAGCTCGAGAAAACCCACGAGACCCCCCCTTCATCGCGAGATGATGGCCTTCTTTTCCTGCATGGCCTGGAGAGCAATCACGAGTCCTCTCTCCAAACTCCACAGGAGGCTTGACTCCCTTTAGGCCACTCAGTGGGCTCCAAGAGATACCCGTCGCAACTCGAGAGGAGAGCGGAGTCCTTCGCTTCCCCTCGAGACAAGGACTGACTCCCTGGGTGCATCAGGAAAGCAACCCCGAGATCCCTGTCCCCCCTGGAGACGAACATTATGTCCTTGACACAAGCCTAGATAAGGTCTCTTTTGCCCTGCAGTAACTCAAGCGCAATCCCTAGCTCTCCCTCGCAACTCGAATGGAAGACTGGACTTCCCTGGGCCAACACAAGAGGAAGCCTGAATTTCCTGACCTAACTCGAGAATCCCGCCACAACTCGAGAAAAACGACGTGGTTAACCCGTCACCACAAGATGAGGCCCTTGCCAGCTACAGCGTCTCAAGAGAAGTCTCACGTTCCATCTTGAAGTTTGAAATGGTACTTAGCACCTTTGATGTGACTCCAAAAGTTCCCCGACATCCCAGTTTTACTTGAGGGGAACATCGAGGTTCCCGGCACCACTTCATCTGAGCCCCTTCTCCCCTCCTGATCGGGACAAGAGGGTCGATTCACTTGCTTTGTCTGAAAGGGTTACCGACCTTCCTGGTGCACCTCAGGTTGAGGTCCGTCTCAAGAAGAAATTCGAGACGTAGGCTTGTGGGTGGTGCCACATGCCGAAAGACACTGATTTCCTGGTCTGCTCTTGATAAAAATCTGAAGGCTGGATACCTCTTCGAAGGCAACCCTGTGTATGAAGGCAAAAAACGAAGGGGAACTGACACCCCCATGCATCGTCTGGATAAAACCGCAGGTTCCACACACAGCTCGACAAGTGGCCTGTTATCCAGTGAACAACTCGAGAGTCCAGTGGAGTTCCATTCCTCCACACAAGACGAGGCCTGACTCTCCTGTCCTAACTCTGTAGGGACTCTGTGTTCAGAGTCAGAAATGGAGAGCAACCCTGAGGTTCCTGCTTCAAATCGAGATGAGGCCCTCTTCTGACAAGGTCCAGCCTCGCCTGGTCCAGGGTTTTCGAAGGGGAGACAGAGTAGGCGACCTATTGATTTATTTATCGAAGATATAAAGAGTAATAGAATGAGGATAGCTCAGTAGGAAAATTTAGTGGAGAAAAGAAGCTGAGTAGCTTGGTTTATGCGGAAAATCAGTATAACCCGTGACACCAGGTTAGCTCTGACCACGGAGGCCGCAGGCTCCCTCTCGAATAGCGAAAAGTGCCCCATCTTAGACACCTTCTCAAGTGGTCTTCGAAGCCCAGGCAAATAAATGGTCGCAGAGGATATCCGCGCTCCAGATGGACACTCATCTGAAAATTGAGGGGAAGAATGACTTAGGAGACTAAGCGTTGGCAATCAAGGCCCGTAGCTTTATTTTCAACAGGGGTTTTTATACCCTAAGTTACACATAGAGGATAATGGGGATGCAAAGACAGCAGCCTTTGATCCTTATCAAAAACCAGAGTTTCTCTCCTGCAAATGTATCGTATACAAATGGTTTAGGTGATTTACATCATCTTCTAGCCAGAAGACCTATTAACATTTTATGACTCTTGACAAAGACTTATCAACCGTAAGACTTATTTTCTCTAAGAGTAATTATTTTAAGGTTTGGCCCCATCTTTCGAAGATAAAATTGCATTCCTATAGGGCAGATGTGTAATGGGCTTACAACAAAGGAAATAATTTATTACCTTAAGGGTCTAAAGTTAGTAACACCAAGGCCACTACTTATTTCTTCTGCATACCAACTATATTAATTAATACACATTCAAGGATACAATTCAGGGGATGTGGAAACTTGGCAACAAGCATTGGTTCATCAATGAAATCTTTTACTAGTTTTATTCTGACAGTTTCTAACTCTCTGAGAGGCTCTAAGCTATTTGAATATCTTAAGCTTCCCGTGCCTCTCGAGGCTCGGAGACTGTAAACAATTGTATGCATTGCTGTAGGAGACCGGGTAAACTTGTCAGGCGAGTTAGAGAGCCATCTGACGTGTTTGGATTTAAACACTCCTAATTGCCCAGGAACTTTATTAATTGGAGCTGTAAGTTAGCTCTTTGACAGAGAGAGTGAGATGGTGGTGGGGGACAGCCCCCAGTAAAGTCAGAGGTGAGAGCACAAAGCAATAAAGTAGGCAGACTCTGGTTTTGGGGGGTAGATGCTCAAGAATATCCGGGAGGACTCCCGAGGCTCGATCCCGCCTTTGTGTATGCCCAGCCTCCTTCCTCATGACCTTTGTCACGAGTGGAATGTCTCTCGCCGGCTCCCGGCATCTCCCCGTTTTTTATTTCTTAAAACAGCCAGATGTAGCTCAGTCGCGAGCCTCTGGATACTCTGCCGAAGAATCCTGACAATACAAGGAAGAATGATTATGAGAAGCAGAATTAAAGCAGCCACCGCAGCATAGCTAAAGACATTAGACAGAATATTCTTTCCTGAGATGTAGTTAGGGAAAGTATGGAAGAAATCATTTGCTGTTCCAGCAGCAGTAAAATCTAATCGGGAGTGCTCCATGGTTGCTATTTGATAGTGAAGTTTCCCTACGTCTCAACCAATGTCAGAGCTGTTCCAGATACCTGAAATATGGTTTTTAATCTTTTCCCATTCAAAATCTGTCTCATTTACTTTCAGGGGTGTTCCACATATCCACCGATAGTCAGCATGACAAGACAATGCCATTTTCACCTTTAAAGCCTGCAATTCAGTCCCAATATGTATTACTGCTTCCTCTAGGGCGTCTACCCTCATTTCTAATTTTCTCTCTATAGCTTCCTGTGTTGCCAATGTTAAAGAAACATTTTTGGACATAGAATCAACATATTGAGCAGTATGTACTTGTTGAGTCAATGATATTGCTGCCACAGTAACAGAAGTGATTGCACTTATCAAAGCTGCTGTTCCCAAGATAATTAAGCCCACAAACCGTCGTGTTTGCATTAAATCCTGTAGTTGTTGTAATACAGCAAGACCATAATTCAATAAGTGGTTACATCATAAGATAAGGTGGATGTTGTAGCATTACAAAGGAGCAAACATTATATTGAGGGTTTAAACAAGATGAACCAGGGAGCAGCTGTAGGCGTCAGCCCGGGGGAGCAGTGTCCCCAGCATCAGGAGGCAGAACGCGAGCGGCAGGCTGTGGGCCAAGGCGCCTATGGTGGGCGGAGGGGCAGGGTTCGTGGTTTAGGGCTAGCCGCCACCGATTGGGCTCAGGGCGGTCCCCTCTCGCCGGTGGGGCCACGCTGGTCTGGACGGCACTCCGCGGGTGCGCTTTCCTCTCTGGCCCTCACTTGCTGCACAGACTTCTTTGCTCTAGGTCACGGGGTGCAGAGAGGTGGGTGCGAGGTGCTGCTGGTGGCACGGAGGCGAGAGCTGGCTGGGGGAGGGGGAGCGAGCGAGTGCGCGCGCCGCGAACCTGGTCTTTGGGGAATGTGACATGACGAATTTGTCTGAGATCCAAACCGGAGAATCTGCATTCTGTAGAAATATACAAGCATACCCTCTCCCACAAGTTAGCAACACATCTGGCCTTTTTCACTCTCCCGTAAGGAGGCCTTTTTACTTGACCAGGGGCCGAGTCGTAGCCTGTAATTCAGGCATCTAGTGTCTCATCATTGTAGTCTGCCCCTGTGTGTTTACGTTTAAGTGATTAATTACAATTGGAACATAACTTCACTATTTGTCTAGCTGTTTCCCTATGGATATGTTAATTTAGGTCTAATGTTTAGTTTAGGTCTCTGTATAAATTTAAGTAATAAATGTATAACCTCCTTATCTCATTTTGGTATACAGGTATACAGATATACCTAAATGCAAAATGCATTTATATATGTATTTATATATGGCAACAAGTATAAAGTTATTGACATATAATATATATAAATCAATATACTTGAATTAATCTTTATAATTAATATATTAATTAATATATATTACAACAATACAACACATACACAGCTAATACCAACCAACACAAACCAATATACTGTAATAATACATGTCACACATTTATAATTATACAGTGTATAGAACATATATCATCACAGCACATCAATCCATACCAATTAATATCAGCCACACACACATTATATTACTGCCATATATATTTAATTATACAGTAGATATATATGTGTGTGTATATAGTATACATATTAATTCATATACAAATTAATTAAGTATAGATCTATAAATAGAATTAGGTGTACCTTTATTATATTTTATTTATACCCATACCTAATTAGGCAAACTGTAATTAGGCAAATACATTTATATTATGTATTTATAACAATATATAAAGTATTGTTAAATGTACCACCTGTACAGCATCTCCACCCCACATACCACTTTCTCTAATCCCACCAACTCATTTTCAGTATTATGTGTTGGCCAGGAGCTGGGCCAGTCTTTCCCAGCAATGTTAAGAGACGTCTGTTCCTGTGTCTAATAGCCCTGGCGTTTTATTCTCTTGAATTAAAAGATCTTTTAAAGGCCTTGGAACTGTAATTTCCTGCACCCAAAAGGCTAGATCACTAGATCCAAATGTTTTGTGGCTTTTAGATTGAGAAGTCAAGTTTTTCCTTGTCTGATAGTAAGGTAAAAGTAAAAGCTGCGTTACTCTTTGACCTTTATTAATTTGTACAGTTTTGATAGGCAGTGAGATCAAGACTTTAATTTCTCAATATCATCAGAATCTACTACACCATGCACCAGCGAAATTTCTTTTCTTTCTTTTTTTTTTATTTAATTTTTTTTTTAAAAGAAAGCAAGCTACGCCCCAGGACAAATCTTACAATGTCCTCAGATAGGGGGCCAGCCACTCCGGTTGGAATTGGAGTAAGCGGCACATCAGGGGTTAATATTGTTATTAAATCTCCTTGCCTTTTCGCTTTTCTCCTAGCCTGGGTGAGATCCCCCTGAGGGAGTTTTCTCCAAGGAGCACGCTCTGCATATTGTGTACTAAAAGCTCCTTTGTTTAAAAAACTTTTTATCTTCCTCAGTCTTAGGCAACACTTTGGGAGGCTTTGGGGGCAAAGTGGGGAACTCCTGGGTCCTGGGAGGCACAATCGAAGGCGGTGGCAGTCGCCTTAAATCAGAAAGTGGTGGATAAGTTTTTTAAAGGTTTGCGCAGAGGGGGAGGGAGCTCGCCAGGGCTCTCGGCCGCAGCATCCTGTAAGCCCTCTCCTTCCTCGGGAGGTAGACCACTTTCTCCCTCCTTTTTTTTTTTCAATGGCAGAAAATATGATCTGTGCAGTAAATGGAGACTCACCACCATCCACCTCTATAGCCTCCCCCATAGTCTATTTAACAGCCTCGTGACGGAGGTCCAGGACATTTCTAATCATATTCCACAGTCAATAAATATTTGTCTATTCTTAGATGCAGAGAAATCCATTTTTAATTTTTTTTTTAATTTTAGAGAATATTTTTATTTATTTTGTAACCTCTTTACCCTGGCTAAACTGCAGAGGGGACTAGAAAAGAAGCCTCAAGGTGAGGATCAAGTTCATCCTTGGGACTAGAGAAAATCCTTCTCCGGGAAACTCCTAGCGGTGGCCCTTTACCCCGACATGGAGGAGGAGGCATAGGGGGATGGGAGCGTCCCGAAGTTTTCCTCTTCTGTTCCGGAGATCCTTTAACTGTTTGGTAACTAAATCTTACGAACTGTCTGATCGGGGATGTTTCCCTCAACCTCCTAGGAGCGGATGGTCTGATTAGGGATGTTTTCTTAAACTTTTAGGAGCATCTTTAGCTTAAAAAAAAAAATCCTCATCAGAATGGCATCGAGCTGCTGTTTCCTCTAAACCTTTTTCAAATTGAGGGGAGAGCTGATCTTTCTTTTCATCCCTATCTTTTACATGCTCATTGGCAGTCATAGCGGCTAGCCATTCATTTAGCTGTCGATAGCTAGGTATAGCCTCTTCATTTTCACTTTTCTTTATAACAGGTACCTTTTCAGATTTGCTTTTTTGTTTAACAGGTACTTTTCCAACTTTACTTTCCTCTTTAACAGGTACCTTTTCAAATTCATGAGCTGGATCTAAAACATCTCTAGTCATATTCCACAGAGGAAAGGTGTAAGTAGGGATTTTTTCCAAACCTTGCTGAGCACAATAAGCTCTTAGCTGTTTTCCTAGTTTTTTCAAGATATCGAGGTTAACAGTGCCTTGTTGTAGAAACCAAGGGCAGTGGTCTTGTACAAATGTACAAAATGATTGAATGGAAGATTTTTTAACCTTGATTCTTCTTTTACTTAATAACTGTAAAATTACTCCTATAAAGAGCTGTCTTTCATTTGATTCAGTGTTGCCCATGTCAGAAACTTAAGGATAGTAAAAGATTTTGCTTTTAGCTATCTAAAGATTAGGCCTTTTTTGTCAGCCTTTTTAGAAACCGTTTTTTCTCTCTAACTCTTCAACACTTCCCACTCCTCTCGCCCTGTCTATTCTACAGGGGGATCTGCAGCCCCCTAAGTGGGATCCTATCTGTCCCCAAAACTGAACACCGGGGGAATGGGGTTGGGGATTTACCTTCGAAATGCCTGTCTCGGGCGCCACCTGCAGAGGTCCAGCCCCAGCTGATCCAGGGTATTCGAAGGGAAGATGGAGTAGGCGACCTATTTATATATTTATTTATTCATCAAAGATATAAAGAGTAATAGAATGAGGATAGCTCAGTAGGAAAATTCACTGGAGAAAAGCAGCTGAGTAGCTTGGTTTACGCGGAAAATCAATATAACCCATGACACCAGGTTAGCTCTGACCACGGAGGCTGCAAGTGCCCTCTAGAATAGAGGAAGGTGCCCCACCTTAGACACCTTATCGAGTGGGTCTTCGAAGCCCAGGCAAATAAATGGTCGCAGAGGATATCCGCGCTCCAGATGGACACTCATCTGAAAATTGAGGGGAATAATGACATGGGGAGACCAAGCGTTGGCGAGCAAGGCCCGTAGCTTTATTTTCAACACAGGTTTTAATACCCTAAGTTACACATAGAGGATAATAGGGGATGCAAAGTCAGCAGTCTTTAATCCTTATCAAAAACCAGGGTTTCTTTTCTGCAGATTTATCGTATAAAAATGGTTTAGATGATTTACATCATCTTCTGGCCAGAAGACCTATTAACATTTTATGACTCTTGACAAAGACTTATCAACCATAAGAGTTATTTTCTCTAAGAGTAATTGTTTAAGGTTTGGCGCCATCTTTCGAAGATAAAATTGCATTCCTATAGGGAGGATGTGTAATGGGTTTACAACAAAGAAAAGAATTTATTACCTTAAGGGTCTAAAGTTACCAACATCAAGGCCACTACTTATTTTTTCTACATACCAACTATATTAATTAGCACACATTCAAGGATACAATTCAGGGGATGTGGAAACTTGGCAAAAAGCATTGGTTCATCAATGAAATTTTTACTAGTTTTATTCTGACAGTTTCTAACTCTCTGAGAGGCTCTAAGCTATTTGAATATCTTAAACTTCCCGTGCGTCTCGAGGCTGGGAGACTGTACACAATCGTATGCATAGCTGTAGGAGACCGGGTAAACTTGTCAGGCGAGTTAGAAAACCATCTGAGGGGTTTGGATTTAAACACTACTAATTGCCCAGGAACATTATTAGTTGGAGCTGTAAGTTAGCTCTTTGACAGAGAGAGTGAGATGGTGGTGGGGGACATCCCCAGTAATGTCAGAGGTGAGAGAACAAAGCAATAAAGAAGGCAGACTTTGGTTTTTGGGGGTAGATGCTGAAGAATATACGGGGGAACTCCCGGAGGCTCGATCCCGCCTTTGCGTATGCCGAGACTCTTTCCTCATGACATTTGTCACGAGTGGAATGTCTCTCGCTGGCTCCCGGCAATCTTCCATTGCACCAAACGCAGTGGAGTCCCGAGAGGCCCCTCCCAACACCACAGTATCAGTGTCTTCTCAGAGGCACCCTGAGCAACTCCCTGCGGTCACCGGCACAAGTCGAGGGAACACAGGGTATCCTGCCGCAACCCGAGAAAGACCTCAAGAGTCCGTCTTCAACGCGTCTTGAGGACGGATTCCCCTACCATGACTCGAGAGCAATGACACGCTCCCCCTCGCCATGCGCATGGACACCTGACTTCCCTGGCACCACATGAGAGGCTCCCTGAGCTCCCCGTCATACCTCGTGAGAAACCCCACACTGGCGCCACAGCTCGGGAAAACCCACGAGACGCCACTGTCATCGCGAGATTGGGGACATCTTTTCCTGCCTGACCTGGAGAGCAATCCCTGGTCCTTTCTCCAAACTTCACAGGAGGCTTTACTCCCTTTAGGCCACTCAATGGGCTCCAAGAGATACCTGTCGCGACTTGAGAGGAGAGCAGAGTACTTTGTTTCCCCTCGAGATGAGGCCTTACCTCGGGTGAGTCTGGAATGCAACCCCGAGATCCCTGTTGCCCCTGGAGAGGAACATTATGTCCTGGACAAAAGCCTAGATGAGGTCTATTTTGCCCTACAGTGACTCAAGAGCAACACCCATCTCTCCCTCGCAATTCGAATGGAAGATTGGTCTTCACTGGGCCAACACAAGAGGCAGTCTGAATTTCCCGTTGTAACTCGAGAATCCCGCCGCAACTCTTAAAAACCACGTGGTTCCCCATTCATCACAATATGAGGCCTTTGCCCGCTACAGAGTCTCAAGAGAAGTCCCATGTTTCGTCATAAAGTTCGAAATGCTACTTGGCACCCTTGATGCGACCCCAAAAGTTCCCCAATATACCGGTCTCACTCCAAGGGAACACCGAAGTTCCTGGCACCACTTCATTTGAGCCCCTTCTCCCCTCCTGATCACGGCAGGAAGGTCGATTCCCCTGCTTTGTCTAGAAGGGGTTCCCGACCTTCATGGCGCACCTCAGGATGAGGCCAGTCTCACGAAGAAATTCGAGACGTAGCCTCGTGTTGGTGCCACGTGCCGAAAGACCCCGATTTCTCGGTCTTGCTCTTGATAAGAACCCGATGCCCGGACACCTCTTCTAAGGCAACCCTGTGGATGAAGGCACTACACGAGGGGGCACTGACAACACTGTTCATCGTCCAGAAAATCCCACAGGATCCACATACAGCTCCACAACTGGCCTGTCACCCCTTAAACAACGAGAGAGGCAAGCGGAGTTCCCTTCCTCAGACAAGACGAGGCCTGAGTATCCAATCCCAACTCTGCAGGCACGCTTCGATCTGAGTCAGAAATGGAGAGGAAACCTGAGGTTCCTGCCTCAACCCGAGATGAGGCCCTCTTGCATTAAAACAAACCCAGTGGAGTCCCGAGAGGCCACTCCCATCTCCACAGTATCCCTGACTTCTCATAGGCATTCTGAGAAGCTCCTTGAGGCCACCGGCAAACGTCGAGGGAAATAAGGGTTTCCTGCCACAACCGAAGAAAGACCTCGAGAGTCCTTCTTCAACGCGTCTTGAGGTCAGATTCCCCTACCATGGCTCGAGAGCAATAACGCGCTCCCCCTCGCCACGCACATGGAGACCTGACTTCCCTGGCGCCACATGAGAGGCTCCCTGAGTTCCCTGTCGTACCTCGTGTGAAACCCCACACTGGCGCCGCAGCTCGAGAAAACACACAAGACCCCTCCGTCATCGCGAGATGAGGGCCATCTTTTCCTGCATGGCCTGGAGAGCAGTCCCAAGTCCTCTCTCCAAACTTCACAGGAGGCTTGACTCCCTTTAGGCCACAAAGTGGGCTCCAAGAGGTGCCCATCACAACTCGAAAGGAGAGCGGAGTCCTTTGCTTCCCTTCGACACGAGGCCTGACTCCCTGGGTGAGGCTGGAATGCAAACCTGAGATCCCTGTGGCCCTTGGAGAGGAACATTAGGTCCTGGACACAAGCCTAGATGAGGTCTCCTTTGCCCTGCAGTGACTCGAGCGCAACCCCCAGCTCTCCCTCGCAACTCGAATGGATGATTGGACTTCCCTGGCCCAACACAAGAGGAAGCCTGAAATCCCCGTCGTAACTCGAGAATCCCGCCGCAACTCGAGAAAAACCACGTGGCTCCCCCGTCATCGCAAGATGAGGCCCTTGGCCGCTACAGCGTATCAAGAGAAGTCCCACGTTCCATCCTGAAGTACAAAACGGTACTTGGCACCCTTGATGCGACCCCCAAAGTTCCCTGACATACCAGTCTCACTCGAGGGAAACACCAAAGTTCATGGCACCACTTCCTGTGAGCCCCTTCTCCCCTCCTGATCGCAAAAGGAGGGTCGACTCCCATACTTTGTCTGCAAGGGGTTCCCAACTTTCCCCACGAACCTCAGGATGAGGCCGGTCTCATGAGGAAATTCAAAAAGTAGCCTCATGGTTGGTGCCACATGTTGAAAGATCCCGAATTCCCGGTCCACTCTAGATAAGAACCTGACGCCCGGACATCTCTTCGAAGGCAACCCTGTGGATGAAGGCACAACATGAAGGGACACTGACATCCCCATGCATTGTCTGGAAAAACCCGCCGATTCCACTCACAGCTCCAAATGTGGACTGTCACCCCGTGAACAACTCGAGAGGCAAGTGAAGTTGCATTCCTTCACCCAAGACGAGGCCTTACCCTCCTGGCCCAACTCTTCAGGGACCCTGCGATCGGAGTCAGAAATGGAGAGGAACCCTGAGGTTCCTGCCTCAACTAGAGAAGAGGCCCTCTTCCATTGAACCAAACTCAGTGGTGTCCCGAGAGGCCCCTCCCAACACCACAGTATCCCTGAATTCTCAGAGGCTCCCTGAGAAGCTACCTGAGGTCACTGGCACAAGTCGAGGGAACCCAGAGTTTCCTGAAGTAACCCGAGAAAGACTTGGAGAGTCCTTTTTCAACGTCTCTTGATGCCCGATTCCCCAACCATGACTCCAGAGCAAGGACGCGCTCCCCTCGCCACAAGCAGGAAAACTGACTTCCCTAGAACCACACAAGAGGCTCCTTGAGTACCCCATCGTACCTCGTGAGGAAACCCACACTGGCGCCGCAGTTCGAGAAAAACCACAAGATGCCCCCGTCAAGGAGAGATGGGGGCCTTCTTTTCCTGCCTGACCTGGAGAGCAATCCCTGGTCCTCTCTCCAAACTTCACAGGAGGATTGATTCCCTTTAGGCCACTCAGTTGGGTCCAAGAAATACCCGGTGCGACTCGAGAGGAGAGCGGAGTCCTTTGCTTCCCTGGAGACGAGGCCTGACTCCCCGGGTGAGTTTGGAATGCAACCCCGAGATCCCTGTCGCCCCTGGAGTGGAACATTATGTCCTAGACACAAGCCTAGATGAGGTCTATTTTGCCCTACAGTGATCGAGAGCAACCTCCATCTCTCCCTCACAATTTGAATGGAAGATTGGGCTTCCCACGGTCAACACATGAGGAAGTCTGAATTTCCCATCGTAATTCGAGAATTCAGCCTCAAGTCTTAAAAACCATGTGGTTCCCCCTTCATCGCAATATGAGGCCCTTGCCAGCTAGAGTCTCAAGAGAAGTCCCACATTCCATCTTAAAGTTCGAAATGCTACTTGGCACCCTTGATGCGACCCCAAAGTTACCCAACATACCGGTCTCACTCCAGGGGAACACCGAAATTCCCGGTGTCTCCAGGGAAGTCCCATGTTCCGTCCTTAAGAGTGAAACGGTACTTGACACCCTTGATGCGACCGCAAAAGTTCCCCGACACGCTGGGTTCCCTCGAGGGGAACACCAAGGGTCCCGGCACCACTTCATCTGAGCCCCTTCTCCCCTCCTGATCGCGACAGGAGAATCGATTCCCCTGCTTTCTCTGGAAGGGGTTCCCGGCCTTCCTGGTGCACCTCAGGATGAGGCCGGTCTCAGGAGGAAATTCGAGACTAGCCATGTGTGAGGTGCCACGTGCCGAACGACACCGATTTTCCGGTCCGCTCTTGATAAGAACCCGATGCCCGGACACCTCTTCGAAGGCAACCCTGTGAGTGAAGGCACAACACGAAGGGGCACTGACACCCCCGTGCATCATCCGGAAAAACCCGCAGGGTCTACACACAGCTCGACAAGGGGCATGAGACTCCCGGAACAACTCGAGAGGCAACCAGAATTCCATTCCTCAGACAAGACGAGGCATGACTCTCCTGTCCCAACACTGCAGGGACCGTGCAGTCGAAGTCAGAATCGGAGAGGAAGCCTGAGGTTCCTGCCTCCCCTCGAGATGAGGCCCTCTTCCATTGCGCCGAACCCAGCAGAGTCCCGAGAGGCCCTGCCAACTCCACAGCATTCCTCACCTCTCAGAGGCACCCTGGTAAGTTCCCTATAGTCCCCTGCAGAAGTCGAGGGAAACTAGGGTTTCCCGCCGCCACCCGAGAAAGACCTCGAGAGTCCTTCTTCAACGCGTCTTGAGGCCCTAGTCACTTCCCATGACTCGAGAGTGATGACCAGCTCCTCCTCGCCATGCGCATGGAGACATGAGTTCCCTGGTGCCGCACGAAAGGCTCCCTGAGATCCTCGTCGTGCCTCGTGAGAAAACCCCCACGGGCGCCGCAGCCTGAGGAAACCCATGAGATGCCCCCATCATCGCGAGATGAGGGCCTTCTTTTCCTGCCTGACCTGGAGAGCAATCCCGAGTCCTCTCTCCAAACTGAAGAGGAGGCTCGACACCCTTGAGTCCACTCATAGGGCTCCAAGAGATCCGTGTCGCGACTTGAGAGGAAAGTGGAGTCCTCTGCTTCCCCTCGAGGCGAGGCCTGACTCCCCGGGGGAGTCTGGAATGGAAACCCGAGATCTCTGTCTTCCCTTGAGAGGAATATTAGGTCCTGGACACACGCCTCGATGAGGTCTCTTTGGCCCTGTAGTGACTCGAGCAGAACCCCCAGCTTTCCCTCGCAACTCCAGGGGAAGATTGGGCTTCCCAGGGCCAACCCAAGAGGAAGCCTGAAATCCCCGTCGTTTTCGAGAATCCAGACGCAACTCGAGCAAAACGACGTGGTTCCAACGTCTTCACAGGATGAGGCCCTTGCCCGCTACAGCATCTCCAGGGAAGTCCCATGTTCCGTCCTGAAGTGGGAAACGGTAATTGGCTCCCTTGATGCGACCCCTAAAGTTCCCTGAAACGCCGGGTTCCCTTGAGTGGAACACCTAGAGTCCCGGCCCCACTTCATCTGAGCCCCATCTCCCCTCCTGATCGCGACAGGAGAGTCGATTCCCCTTCTTTGTGTGGAAGGTGTTCCCGGCCTTCCCGGCGCACCTCAGGATGATGCTGCTCTCACGAGGAAATTCGAGATGAGCCACGTGGGTGGTGCCACATGTCGAACAACCCCGATTTCCCGGACCGCTCTTGAAATGAACCTGATGCCCGGACACCTCTTTGAAGGCAACCCTGTGGGGGAAGGCACCAAATGAAGGGGCAATGACACCCCCGTGCATCTTCTGGAAACACCCGCAGGTTCCACACACAGCTCGACAAGGGGCCTGAGACCCACTGAACGACTCGAGAGGCAAGCAGAGTTCCGTTACTCAGACAAGACGAGGCCTGACTCTCCTGTCCCAACTCTGCAGGGACCCTGCGGTCGGAGTCAGAAATGGAGAGGAAGCCTGAGGTTCCTGCCTCCAATCGAGATGAGGCCCTCTTTCATTTCGTCAAACCTAGTGGAGTCCCGAGAGGCCCCTCTAACTCCTCAGTATCCCTCACCTCTCAGAGGCACCTGGGAAGTTCCCTAAGGTCCCCGGTAGAGGTCGAGGGAAATGAGTGTTTCCCGCCCCAACCCAAGAAAGACCTCGAGAGTCCTTCTTAAATGCGTCTTGAGGCCCTAGTCCTTCCCATGACTCCAGAGCAATGACGCGATCTGCCTGGCCACACGCATGGAGGCCTGACTTCTCTGGCGCCGCACAAGAGGCTCCCTGAGCTCCCCATTATATCTCGTGAGAAACCCCACACTGGCGCCGCAGCTCGAGAAAACCCATGAGACGCTCCCGTCATCATGAGAGGAGGGCCATCTTTAACTGAATGGTATGCAGATCAAGCGTGAACCTTCTGTCCAAGCTACACAGGACGCTTGACTCCCTTTAGACCACTCATTGGACTCCAAGAGTTACACGTCGCGACTCGAGAGGATAGTGGAGTCCTTTGCTTCCACTCGAGACGAGGCGTGACCCACCGGGTGAGACTGGAATGCGACCCCGATATCCCTGTCGCCCCTGGAGAGGAACACTACGTCCTGGACCGAAGCCTAGATGAGGACTCTTTGCCCTGAAGTGACTCGAGAGCAACCCCCAGCTCTCTCTGACAAGTTGAATGGAAGATTGGACTTCCTGGGCCAACACAAGAGGAAGCCTGAATTCCCCGTCGTAACTCGAGAATCCCGCCGCAACTCGAGAAAAACCACGTGTTTCACTGGTCATCGCAATATGAGGCCCTTGCCCGCTAGAGCATCTCCAGAGAATTCCCACGTTCCGTCTTGAAGTGCGAAACTGTACTTGGCACCCTTGATGCGACCTCAAAAGTGCCGTGACATACCGGTCTCACTCGAGGGGACCACCGAGGTTCCCGGCACCACTTCATCTGAGCCCCTTCTCCCCTTCTGATCGCGACCGGTGCGTCGATTCCCCTGCTTTGTCTGCAAGGGTTCCCGAGCTTCCCGGCGCACCTCAGGATGAGGCCGGTCTCCCGAGGAAATTCGAGACGTAGCCTCGTGGGTGGTACCACATGCTGAAAGACCCCAATTTTCTGGTACGCTCTTGAAAAGAACCCGATGCCCGAACACCTCTTTGAAGGCAACCCTGTGGATGAAGGCACAACACGAAGGGGCACTGACACCCCCGTGCATCGTCCGGAAAAACCCGCAGGTTCCACACACAGCTCAACAAGTGGCCTGTCACTCCGTGGACAACTCGAAAGGCAAGCGGAGATCCATTCCTCCACGGAAGACGAGGCGTGACTCTCTTGTCCGTACTCGGCAGGTACTCTGCGACCCGAGTCAGAAATGGAGAGGACCCCTGAGGTTCCTGCCTCCATTCAAGATGAGGCCCTCTTCGATTGCACCAAACCCAGTTGAGTAACGAAGGGCCCCTCCCAAATCCACAGTGTCCCTGACTTCTCAGAGGCACCCTGAGAAGTTGCCTGAGGTCACCGACACAAGTCGAGGGAACCCAGGGTTCCCTGCCGCAACCCGAGAAAGACCTCGAGAGTCCTTCTTCAATGCGTCTTGAGGCCCAATTCGCCTACTATGACTCGAGAGCAATCACGCACTCCCCTTCACCACACGCACGGAGACGTGACGTCCCGAGCACCACACGAGAGGCTCTCTGAGCTCCCCGTCATACCTCGTGAGAAATCTGATACTGGCGCCGCAGCTGGAGAAAACCCACGAGACGCCCCCGTCATCGCGAGATGAGGGCCTTTTTTCCTGCATGGCCAGGAAAACAATCCCGAGTCATCTCTCCAAACTCCATAGGAGGCTTCACTCCCTTTACGCCACACAGTGGGCTCCAAGAGATACCCGTCGCGACTCGACAGGAGACCGGAGTCCTTTTTTTCACCTCAAGACGAGGCCTGACTCTCCGGGTGAGTCGAGAATGCAACCCTGAGATCCCTGTCGGCCCAGTAGTGGAACACTAGGTCCTGGACACAAGCGTAGATGAGGTCTATTTTGCCCTGCAGTGACTGGAGAGCAATCCCCACTTCTAACTTGCAACTCGAATGGAATACTGGATTTTCCTGACGCCACACAAGAGGCTCCCTGAAATCCCCGTGGTACTTCATGAGACACCCCACACTGGCGCCGCAGCTCGAGAAAACTCACGAGACGCCACCGTCATCTCAAGATGAGGGCCTTCTTTTCCTGCATGGCCTGGAGTCCAATCCCGAGTCCTCTCTCCAAACTCCACAGGCGGCTTGACTCCCTTTAGTACACACAGTGGGCTCCAAGAGATACCCATCGCGACTCGAGACGAGAGCGGAATTCTTTGCTTACCCTCGAGGTGAGAACTGACTCCCCGAATGAGTCTGGAATGCAAACCCGAGATCCCTGTCGCCCCTGGAGAGCAACATTAGATCCAGGACACAAGCCTAGATTAGGTCTCTTTTGCCCTGCAGTGACTCTAGCGCAATCCCCAGCTCCCCCTCGCAACCCGAATGGAAGATTGGATTTCAAGGCCAACAAGAGGAAGCCTAAATTCCCGGTCATAACTCGAGAATCCCGCCGCAACTCGAGCAAAACCACGTGGTTCTCCCGTCATCGCAAGATGAGGCCCTTGCCCGCTACAGCGTTTCAAAAGATGTCCCAGGTTCCGTCTTGAAATGCGAAACGGTACTTGGCACCCTTGATGCGACCCCAAAAGTCCCCCAACACGCCGGTCTCACTCAAGGGGAACACCGAGGTTCCTGGCACCACTTCATTTAAGCCCCTTCTCCCCTCCTGATCGTGACCGGTGGGTCGATTCCCCTGCTTTGTCTGCAAGGGGGCCCGACCTTCCCTGCACAACTCAGGATGAGGCCGGTCTCATGGGGAAATTCGATACGTAGCTTTGTGGGTGGTGCCACTTGCTGAAAGACTCCAATTTCCCGGTCCGCTCTTGATAAGAATCCGATGCTCGGACACCTCTTGGAAGGCAGCCTTGAGTATGAAGGTACAACACGAAGGGGCACTAACACACCTGTGCATCATCCGGAAAAACGGGCAGGTTACATACACAGCTCGACAAGTGGCCTGTCACCTCGAGAACAACTCGAGAGGCAAGAGGAGTCCCATCCTCCAGAAAAGACGAGGCCTGACTCTCCTGTACCAACATGCAGGGACCTTGCGATCTGAGTCAGAAATGGAGAGGAACACTGAGGTTCCTGCTTCAACTCGAGATGAGTCCCTCTTACATTCCACCAAATGCAGAGGAGTCTCGAGAGGCCCCTCCAAACTGCACAGTATCCCTGACTTCTCAGAGGCACTCTGAGAAGCTCCCTGAGGTCGCAGGCACAAGTCAAGGGAACCCTGGGTTTTATGCAGTGACCTGAGAAAGACCTCGAGAGTCCTTCTTCAACCCGTCTTGAGGCCCGATTACCCTACCATGACTCGAGAGCAATGACGAGCTCCCCCTAGCCATCTCATGGGGACCTGACTTCCCTGGCGCCACACGAGAGGCTCCCTGAGCTCCCTCTCGTACCTCGTCAGAAACCCGGCAGTAGCGCGGCAGTCTAGAAAACCCACAAGATGCCGCCGTCATTGCGAGATGAGGGCCTTCTTTTCCTGCATGGCCAGGAGAGGAATCCCGAGTCCTCTATCCAAACAGCACAGGAGGCTTGACTCCCTTTAGGGCACACAGTGGGCTCCAAGAGATACCCATCGCGACTCAAAAGGACAGCGGAGTTCTTTGCTTCCCCTCGAGACGAGGCCTGATTCCCCGGGTGAGTCTGGTATGCAAGCCCGAGATCCCTGTCGCCCCTAGGGATGAACATTAAGTCCTGGACACAAGCCTAGATGAGGTCTATTTTGCCCTGCAGTGACTCGAGGGCAATCCCCAGCTCTCCCTTGAAACTCGAATGGAAGATAGGACTTCCCTGGGCCAACACATGAGGAAGACTGTATTCCCCGTCGAAACTCGAGAATCCCGCCACAACTCGAGAAACGCTACGTGGTTCCCCCGTCATCGCAAGATGAGGCCCTTGCCCCCTACAGCGTCTCAAGAGAAGTCCCACGTTCCGTCTTGAAGTGCGAAACGGTATTGGCACCCTTGATGCGACCTCAAAAGTTCCTCGACACACTGGTCTGACTCGAGGAGAACACCGAGGTTCCCGGCACCACTACATCTGGGCCCCTTCTCCCCTCCTGAACGCGACAGGAGGGTCGATTCCCCTGTTTTGTCTTGAAGGGGTTCCCGCCTTTCCTGGTGCATCTCAGGATGAGGCCGGTCTCACGAGGATATTCGAGACATAGCCTCGTGGATGGTAACACATGCCGAAAGACCCCGATTTCCCGGTTTGCTCTTGATAAGATCCCAATGCCCGGACACCTCTTTGAGGATAACCCTTTTGATGAAGGCACAACACGAAGGGGCACTGACACCCCCGGGTATCGTCCGGAGAAACCCGCAGGTACCACACACAGCTCGAGAAGTGACCTGTCACCCCGTGAAAACTGGAGAGGCAAGCAGAGTTCCATTCCTCCACACAAGACGAGGCCTGACTCTCCTGTTCGAACTCTGCAGCGAAACTGCGATCCGAGTCAGATCTGGCCCAGGGGAAGTCAGGAGAGGAAACATGAGTTTCCTGCCTCCACTCGAGATGAGGCCCTCTTCCATTGCACCGAACCCAGTGGAGTCCCGAGAGGCCCCTCCCAACTGCACAGTATCCCTGACTTCTCAGAGGCACCCTTAGACCTTCCTGAGATCACCGGCACAAGTCGAGGGAACCAAGGGTTTCCTGCCCCAACCCGTAAAAGACCTCGAGAGTCCTTCTTCAACGCGTCTTGAGGTGCGATTCCCCTACCATGACTCGAGAGCAATGACGCGCTCCCCCTAGCCACGCGCATAGAAACCTGACTTCCCTGGCGCCACAGGAGAGGCTCCCTGAGCTCCCCATTATACCTCGTGAGCAACACCACACTGGAGCCGCAGCTCGAGAATACCCACGAGACGCCCCAGTCCTCACGAGATGAGGGCCTTCTTTTGCTGTATGGCCTGGAGAGCAATCCTGAGTCCTCTCTCCAAACTCCACAGGAGGCTTGACTCATTTTAGGCCACACAGTGAGCTCCAAGATATACCCGTCGCGACTTGACAGGAGAGCGGTGTCCTTGGCTTCCCCTCGAGACGAGGCCTGACTCCCCGGGTGAGTCGAGAATGCAATGCCGAGATCGCTGTCGCCCCAGCAGAGGAACATTAGGTCCTGGACACAAGCCTAGATGAGGTCTATTTGGCCCTGCAGTGTCTCGAGAGCAATCCCCAGTTCTAACTCGCAATTCGAATGAAAACTGGACTTCCCTGGGCCAGTTGAAGAGGAAGCCTGAATTCCCCGTCGTAACTCGAGAATCCCGCCGCAACTCAAGAAAAACCACGTGGTTCCCCCGTCATCGAAAGATGAGGCCCTTGCCCGCTACAGCGTCTCAAGAGAAGTCCCACGTTCCGTATTGAAGAGCGAAAAGTTACTTGGAACCCTTGATGCGACCCCAAAAGTTCCCCGACATACCAGTCTCACTTGAGAACACCGAGGTTCCCGGCACCACTTCATCTGAGACTCTTCTCCCCTCTTGATCGCGACAGGAGGTTCGATTCCCCTGCTTTGTCTGGAAGGCATTCCCGACCTTCCTGGCGCACATCAAGATGAGGCCAGTCTCACGAGGAAATTTGAGACATAGCCTCGTGGGTGGTGCGGCATGCCAAAAGACCCCAATCCCCTGGTCCGCTCTTGATAAGAACCCGATGGCAGAACCCAACTCGAAGGCAATCCTGTGGATCAAGGCACAACACGAAGGGGCAGTGACACCCCGGTGCATCGTCCAGAAAAACCCGCAAGTTCCACATACAAATCGACAAGTGGCCTGTCACCCCATGAACAACGCGAGAGTCAAGCAGAGTTCCATTCCTCCCTACAAGACGAGGCCTGACTCTCCTGTCCCAACTCTGCAGGGACTCTGCGATCCGAGTCAGATCCGGCGCATTCGAAGCCAGGAGAGGAACCCTGAGGTTCCTGCCTCAACTTGTCAGGCCCTCTTCCATTGCACCGAACCCAGTGGAGTTCCAAGAGGCCCCTCCCAACTCCACAGTGACCCTGACTTCTCAGAGGCACGCTGAGAAGCTTCCTGAGGTCACTGGCACAAGTCGATGGAACCCAGGGTTTCCTGCTGCAACCCAGGAAAGACCTCGAGAGTCCTTCTTTAACACGTCTTCAGGCCCAATTCCCCTACCATGACTCGAGAACAATGACGGGCTCCCTCTCACCACGTGCATAGAGACCTGACTGCCCTGGCACCACGTGAGAGGCTCACTGAGCTCCCAGTCTTACTTCGTGAGAAACCCCACACTAGCGCCACAGCTCGAGAAAACCTACGAAACGCCCCAGTCATTGGGAGATGAGGGCCTTCATTTCATGCATTCCCTGGAGAGCAATCCCGTGTCCTCCCTCCAAACACCAGAGGAGGTTTGACTCCCTTTAAGCCACTCAGTGGGCTCCAAGACATACCCGTCCGACTCGAGAGGAGAGCAGAGTCCTTTGCTTCCCCTCGAGACGAGGCCTGACTCCAAGGTGAGTCTGGAATGCAACCCCGAGATTTCTGTCGAGCCTTGACATGAACATTAGGTCCTGCACACAAGCCTTGGTGGGGTCTCTTTTGCCTTCAGTGACTAGAGCGCACCTCCAGCTCTTCCTCGAATCTCGAATGGAAGATAATACTTTTGTGGGCCAACACAAGAGGAAGCATGAATTCCCTGTGGTAACTCAAATATCCCACCGCAACTCGAGAAAAACCAAGTGGTTCCGCAGTCATTCCAAGATGAGGCCCATGCCCGCTGGAGCACCCCAAGAGAAGTCCAACCTTCCATTTTGAAGAGCGAAAATGTACTTGGAACGCGTTATGTGACCCCAAAAGTTACCCGACATACCTGTCTCACTTGAGGGAAACACCAAGGTTCCCAGCAGCACTTCATCTGAGCCACTTCTCCCCTCCTGATCGCCACAGGAGGGTCGATTCCTCTGCTTTGTCTGGAAGAGTTTCATGACCTTCGCGGCACACCTCAGGATGAGGCCGGTTTCATGAGGAAATTCGAGACAACCCACGTGGGTGGTGCCAAATGATGAACGACCCCGATATCCCGGTACGCTCTTCATAAGAACCCGATGCCCGGACACCTCTTCGAAGGCAACCCTGTGGATGAAGACAAAAAACGAAGGGTCACTGACACCCCCGAGCATCGTCTGGAAAAACCTGCAGATTCCACACACAGTTTGACAAGGGGCCTGAAACCCCATGAACAACTCGAGAGGCAAGCGGAGTTCCATTCCTCAGAAAAGACGTAGCCTGACTCTCCTGTCCCAACTCTGCAGGGACCCTGCGGTTGGAGTCCGAAACAGAGAGGAAGTCTGAGGTTCCTGCCTCCCCTGGAGATGAGCCCCTCTTCCATTGCGACAAACCCAGCGGAGCCCCGAGAGGCACCGCCAACTCCACAGTATCCCTCAACTCTCAGAGACACCCTGGGAAGTTCCCTAAGGTCCCCGGCAGAAGTCGAGGGAAACGACTTTTTCCCGCCACAACCCGAGAAAGACCTCGAGAGTCCCTCTTCAACGCGTCTTGAGACCCTAGTCCCCTCCCATTACTCGAGAGCCACAACACGCTCCTCCTCGCTACGCGCAGGGAGACCTGACTTCCCTGGCGCCGCACGAGAGGCTCCCTGAGATCCTCGCCGTGCCTCGCGAGAAAACCCCCACGGGCGCCGCAGCTCGAGGAAACCCCTGAGACGCCCCCGTCCTCGCGAGCTGAGGGCCTTCTTTTCCTGCATGGCCTGGAGAACAATCCCGAGCCCTCTCTCCAAAATGAAGAGGAGGCTTGACTCCATTGACGCCACTAGGGGGCTCCAAGAGATCCGCGTCGCCACTCGGGAGGACAGCGGAGTCCTTTGCTTCCCCTCGAGACGAGGCCTGACACCCAGGGGGATCCTGGAATGCAACCCCGAGATCCCTGCCTTCCCTGGAGAGGAACATTAGGTCCTGGACACAAGCCTAGATGAGGTCTCTTTGGCCCTGCAGTGACTCGAGCGCAACCCCCAGCTTTCCCTCGCCAATCGAATGGAAGACTGGGCTTCCCAGGGCCAACAGAGGAGGAAGCCTGTAATCCCCATCGTCACTCGAGAATCCCGGTGCAACTCGAGAAAAAACACGTGGTTCCAACGTCTTGGCAAGATGAGGCCCTTGCCCACTACAGCGTCTCAGGGGAAGTCCCATGTTCCGCCCTGAAGTGCGAAACAGTACCTGACACCCTTCGTGCGACACCCAAAAGCTCCCCCACACATCGGGTTCCCTCGAGGGAACACCGAGAGTCCCGGCACAGCTTCATCTGAGCCCGTTCTCCCCTCCTGATCACGACAGGAGAGTCGATTCCCCTGCGTGGTTCAGAAGGGGTTCCCAGCCTTCCCGGTGCACCTCAGGATGAGGACGGTCTCACAGGGAAATTCGAGACGAGCCACGTGTGTGGTGCCACATGCCAAATGCCCCCGATTCCCCGGTCCGCTTTTGAGAAGGACCCGAGGCCCGGACCCCTCTTCGAAGGCAACCCTGTGGGTTAAAGCACAACACGAAGGGGCACTGACACCCTCGTGCATCATCCAGAAAGACCCACGGGTTCCACACACAGCTCGACCAGGGGCCTGAAAACCCCTGACAACTCGAGAGGCAAGCGGGGTTCCCTTCCTCAGACAAGACGAGGCATGACTCTCCTGTCCCAACTCTGCAGGGACCCTGTGGTCGGAGCGGAAACGGAGAGGAAGCCTGAGGTTCCTGCCTCCCCTCGAGGTGAGGCCCTCTTCCGTTGCGCCAGACCCAGCGGAGTCCCGAGAGGCCCCGCCATCTCCACAGGATCCCTCGCCTCTCAGAGGCACCCTGGGAAGTTCCCTAAGATCCCCGGCAGAAGGCGAGGGAAACGAGGGTTTCCCGCCGCCCCCTGAGAAAGACCTCGAAAGTCCTTCTTCAATGCGTGTCGAGGCCCTATTCCCCTCCCGTGACTCGAGTGCCATGACGCGCTCCCCCTCGCCACGCGCATGGAGACCTGACTTCCCTGGCGCCGCACGAGAGGCTCCCTGAGATCCTCGTCGTGCCTCGGGAGAAAACCCCCAAGGGCGCCGCAGCTCGAGGAAACCCCTGAGACGCCCCCGTCCTCGCGAGCTGAGGGCCTTCTATTCCTGCATGGCCTGGAGAGCAATCCCGGGTCCTCTCTCCAAACTGAAGAGGAGGCTGGACTCCCTTGAGGCCACTCAGTGGGCTCCAAGAGATCCGCGTCGCCACTCGAGAGGAGAGCGGAGTCCTTGGCTTCCCCTCGAGACGAGGCCTGACTCCCCGAGGGAGCCTGAAATGCAACCCCGAGATCCCTGCCTTCCCTGGAGAGGAATATTAGTTCCCGGACACACGCCTTGGTGAGGTCTCTTTGGCCCTGCAGTGACTCGAGCGCTACCCCCAGATTTCCCTCGCTACTTGAATGGGAGATGGGGCTTCCCAAGGCCAACCCAAGAGGAAGCCTGAAATCCTCGTCGAAACTCGAGAATCCTGCCGCAACTCGAGAAAAACCACGTGGTTTCAACGTCTTCGCAAGATGAGGCCCTTGCCCGTACGGCGTCTCAAGGGAAGTCCCATGTTCCGTCGTGAAGTGAGACACGGTACCTGACACCCTTCATGCGACATCCAAAAGTTCCCCGACATGCCGGGTTCCCTTGAGGGGAACACCGAGCGACCCGGAACCACTTCCTCTGAGCTCCTACTCCTCTCCTGTTCGCGACAGGAGAGTTGATTCCCCTGCGTGGTCTGGAAGGGGTTCCCGGCCTGCACGGCGCCCCTCAGGATGAGGCCGGCCTCGCGAGGAAATTGGAGACAAGCCCCGTGGCTGGTGCCCCATGTTGAACGACCCTGATTTCCCGGTCCGCAGTTGAGGAGAACCCGATGCCCGGACACCTCTTCGAAGGCCACCCTGTGAGTGAAGGAACAACCCGAAGGGGCACTGACACTCCCGTGCATCGTCCGAAAACACCCGCGGTTTCCACACACAGCTCCACGAGGGGACTGAGACTCCCTGAGCAACTCGAGAGGCAAGCGGAGTTCCCTTCCTCAGACAAGACGAGGCCTGACTCTCCTGCCCCAACGCTGCAGGGACACTGCTGTCGGAGTACGAAACGGAGAGGAAGCCTGAGGTCCTGTCTCCCCTCGAGATGAGGCCCTCTTCAATTGCGCCAAACCCAGAGGAGTCCCGAGATGGCCCACCAACTCCACAGCATCCCTCACCTCTAAGAGGAACCCTGGGAAGTTCCCTCAGGTCACCGGGAGAAGTCGAGGGAAACGAGGGTTTCCCGCCGCAAGCCGAGAAAGACCTCGAGAGTCCTTCTTCTACACGCCTTGATGCCCTACTCCCCTCCCAGGACTCGAGAACAATGACGCGCTCCCCCTCGCCACGCTCATGGAGACCTGACTTCCCTGGCGCCGCATGAGAGGCTCCGTGAGAACCTCGTCGTGCCTCGTGAGAAAAGCCCCACGGACGCCGCAGCTCGAGGAAACCCCTGAGAAGCCCCCGTCCTCGCGAGGTGAGGGCCTTCTTTTCCTGCCTTTCCTGGAGAGCAATCCCGAGTCCTCTCTCCAAACTGAAGATTAGGCTTGACTCCCTTGAGGCCAGTCAGAGGGCTCCAAGAGATCCGCGTCGTGGCTCAAGAGAAGAGCGGAGTCCTTTGCTTCCCCTCGAGGCGAGGCCTGACTCCACGGGGGACTCTGGAGTGCAACCCCGGGATCCCTCTCTTCCCTTGAGAGTACTACTAGGTCCTGGACACACGCCTAGATGAGGTCTCTTGGGCCCTGCAGTGACTCGAGCGCAACCCCCAGCTTTCCCTCGCAACTCGAATGGAAGATGGGGCTTTGCAGGGCCAACCCAAGAGGAAGCCTGAAATCCCCGTCGTAACTCGAGAATCCCGCCGCAACTCGAGAAAAACCACGTGGTCCCAACGTCTTCGTAAGATGGGGCCCTTGCCCGCTACGGTGTCTCAAGGGAAGTCTCACGTTCCGTCCTAAGTTGCGAAACGGTACCTGACACCCTTCATGTGACCTCCAAAATTTCCCAGACACGCCGGGTTCCCTCGAGGGGAACACCGAGGGTCCTGGCACCCCTTCATCTGAGCCCCTTCTCCCCTCCTCATCACGACAGGAGAGTCGATTCCCCTGCGTATTCTGGAAGGGGTTCCCGGCTTTCCCGGCACACCTCAGGATGAGGCCGGCCTCCCGAGGAAATTCGAGACGAGCCCCGTGGGTTGTGCCACATGCCGAACGACCCCGATTTCCCAGTCCGCTCTGGATAAGAACCCGATGCCCAGACACCTCTTTGAAGGCAACCCTGTGGGTGAAGTTACCATTCGAAGGGGCACTGACACCCCCGTGCGTCGTCCGGAAAAACCCGCGGTTTCCACACACAGCTCGACGAGGTGCGTGAGACACCCTGAGCAATTCGAGAGGCAAGCGGAGTTCCCTTCCTCAGACAAGACGAGGCCTGACTCTCCTGTCCCAACTCTGCAGGGACCCTGTGGCTGGAGTCCGAAAAGGAGAGGAAGCCTAAGTTTCCTGTCTCCCCTCGAGATGAGGCCCTCTTCCATTGCGCCAAGCCCAGCGGAGTCCCGAGAGGCCCCGCCAACTCCACAGCATCCCTCACCTATCAGAGGCACCATGGGAAGTTCCCTCAGGTCCCCGGCAGAAGTCGAGGGAAACGAGGCTTTCCCGCCGCAACCCCAGAAAGACCTCGAGTGTCCTTCTTCAACGCGTCTGGAGGCCCTAGTCCTCTCCCATGACTGGAGAGCCATGACGCGCTCCCCCTCACCACGTGCACAGAGACCTGACTTCCCTGGCACCGCACGAGAGGCTCCCTGAGATCCTCGTCTTGCCTCGTGAGAAAACCCCCACGGGCACCGCAGCTAGAGGAAACCCCCGAGAAGCCCCCATCCTCGCGAGGTGAGGGCCTTCTTTTCCTGCCTGACCCAGAGCACAATCCCGAGTCCTCTCTCCAAACTGAAGAGAAGGCCTGACTCCCTTGAGGCCACTCAGTGGGCTCCAAGAGATCTGCGTCGCGACTTGAGAGGAGAGCGGCATCCTTGGCTTGCCCTCGAGGCGAGGCCTGACTCCCCGGGGGAGTCTGGAACGCCACCCTGAGATCCCTGTCTTCCCTTGAGAGGAACGTTAAGTCCCGGACACAGGCCTAGATGAGGTCTCTTTGGCCCTGCAGTGACTCGAGTGCAACCCTCAGCTTTCCCTCGCAACTCAAATGGAAGATTAGGCTTCCCGGGGCCAACACAAGAGGAAGCCTGAAATCCCCGTCGTAACTCTAGAATCCCGCCGCAACTCGAGAAAATCCACATGGTCCCAACGTCTTCGCAAGATGAGGCCCTTGCCCGCTACGGCGTCTCAAGGGAAGTCCCAGGTTCTGTCCTGAAGTGCGAAACGGTACCTGACTCCTTTCATGCAACCCCCAAAAGTCCCCCACACGCCGGTTTCCCTCGAGGGTAACACCGAGGGTTCCATCCCCACTTCATCTGAGCCCCTTCTCCCCTCCTGATGGCGACAGGAGAGTCGATCCCCCTGCGTTGTCTGGAAGTGTCCCCGGCCTTCCCAGCACACCTCAGGATGAAGCCGGCCTCACTAGGAAATTTGAGACTAGCCCCGTGGGTGGTCCCACATGCCGAAAGACCCCGATTTCCCTGCCCGCTCTTGAAAAGAACCCGAGGCCCGGACACCTCTTCGAAGGCAACCCAGTGGGTGAAGGCACAACACGAAGGGGCACTGTCACCGTCGTGCATTTCCGGAAACACCCGCAGGTTCCACACACAGCTCAACAAGGGGCCTGAGACCCCCTGAGCACCTCGAGAGGCAAGCGGAGTTCCCTTCCTCAGACAAGACGATTCCTGACTCTCCTGTCCCAACTCTGCAGGGACCCTGCGGTCGGAGTCCGAAACGGAGAGGAAGCCTGAGGTTCCTGCCTTCCCTGGAGATGAGGCCCTCTTCCATTGCGCCAAACCCAGCGGAGTCCTGAGAGGCCCCACCAACTCCACAGCATCCCTCATCTGTCAGAAGCACACTGGGAAGTTCCCTAAGGTCACCGGTAAACTTTTATTGCACAAGGTCCCCATGAAAAGGCCCACGCAGCAGGACAGCCACAGATTCTGTCTGCCATTAAAGGGCAGTAAGGTGCCCTCCCCCCTTCTTTGCTGCCTCGGCGGGCACCAGGGTGCAATTCGCGTACCCTTCCCTTTCCCATCCTAGCAGGTGCTCCAGGGCCCACTGGCCTACAAAGTGCCAGAAGCAGGGCTGGGCCAGCCGGCCAGAATTCAGGGTTATGTCCCTTGGACTTCCAGCGGACACTAGGCTGCTTGGGAAAACCGCGCAGACTCTGAGGTTTTTCAGCAGACGGGTGGAGCGGTAAAGGCCTTGACCCCAAAGACGAGGCCTTTCTGCGACCGCCAGGTTGGGGAGCTCTGAGACTGTGCCAACACAGGGCGGAATACATGGTTCCCTGCTCCACGCAGTCCCCGTTCCCTTACCTGTGTTCCGCACCCCTCCGCTGTGGACAATGGATGCCGATCCTTGGGGATCCAGGAGTTCACGAAATGGGCATTCCCAGCCGCAATGGCGACCCCCAACAGCACATCTGGAAAGCCCTCCCCCACCCCCGCCAGGAGCCGACCCCCACTGCGAACGGAACCCCACCCCGCCCCGCGCCGCCAGGTTTCGGCCCGGCCCTGCCGGGCTCCCGGCAGGTTCCCAGCCATATTGGCGACCCCCGGGAGCACAACAGGGACCGACCCCCCACCCACAGCGAGCGGAATCTCGACCTGTGCAGCCCAGGTTTACCCCACCCTGGCTGCGCTCCCGGCGCGTTTCCAGCTGCAGTGGCCATCTCCCAGAGCACAACTGGGAAGCCCTCCCCTACCCCCGCCAGGAGCCGACACCCGCCCTGCGCCGCCCGGGCTCGCCCCGCCCCTGCCGCGCTCCAGGGGCGCTGCCCACCTTCACCAGTGGCTCTCGGTGAGCCCCGTCCCCACGCCCGGTTCCAGGAGAGGCTCTCGGACCTCGCTGCTGCCGCCAGGTCAAACATGAGGACAATACATACACCCCACAGAGACAATCCAAGCTGTCTATGATTTAGGGATAAAACGAGGACTACAGAAAGGCAAGATGACCTGACCTAGGAGGGCCATGATATTCTATAGAACCAGACAAAGTTGGTTACCAAGGAAACTTTTTTCCTTGGAACCCGGAAAGCTGGTTCTTTGCATATGCAATGACCAACAATTAGCTTGTTACCCAAGCCTGCCTCACTGCCACCCCCATCCCCCAACTCCCCAGAAGACTGGCTCAAAGAAATATTTTAAATCTCAGGCGGAAACCTGGAAGATGTCTTGTCTGTCTGTTTGGATTAAGGTATGTGTCAGTGTGAGCCCTGTGTTTTTTGATAATATTGCTCAAGTTCTGTGTTCTGATTTCAATGGTCTCAAGACAAGGCAGCCCTTCCAAATCAAACTGCTGGAAATACAAGAAAACATTGACCTAAATGAATGTCAGAGTCCCGTGAACTGGGAACTGGTCAATATTAAATATCTAGTATTTTTGGTTTTGCTCCTCCATTATAGACATGTCTAAGAGTCAACAACATTAAGCACAACATGTTCATAGTGCCTAGGTTTCTTTTGAGGTAAAAATTGCTCTATTGTTATATGTGTCACAAGCTTGTCAGCAAGAAACTACCTGGAAACGACAACAACAAAAGTAAAAAATGTAAATGTGATATGAGCTTTTAGACAAACTCTTTACAATAATTATACTCTAAAATATCTGCCTCTCATAGTCTTGATTGAAGGCAGAGGAGAAGGGGATGACAGAGGATAAGATGGTTGGATGGCATCACTGACTCGATGGACATGAGTTTGAGCAAGCCCCTGGAACTGGTGACGGACACGGAAGCCTGGCGTCCTTCAGGCCACGGGGTCCCAAAGAGTCAGACACGACTGAGCAACTGAACTGAACTGAACTAACAAACGTTTCTCCAGGTGTTTTGGTTACCCGAGTTTCTATCCTTGTGACGACAGTGTATTGAATAGCTAGGTCATTTCCAAATAAATGCAAGTTCTGAAACATTCACGACTTGAAAGGACCTCCCTTTTACACAGAAACAAAAGAAATTTTTGACTCTCCATGAATAGTGTCTGGCACCATCCTGACATGTTAAATGTAAGAAAGCAATTGTTTTGTTTTGTTTTGTTCTGTTCTTGGGGGTGGGGGGAGGGGTCGGGCTATAGCGAATGCCAATATAAAAGTCAGTTCTTGGTTGCTGAAGGGAAATGTATGACTTGTTATTACAAGAAAGTATGTGGAATGCAATGGCACTTGAGGAAGGAAAACAAAGTAGTTCTGTCTTACAGGTGGCCGTTTCAGGATGGGAGAAGCAAAGGAATGGGTACAGAATGGGATAAGGAGGTTGTAGGGAAAGTGGACCCCCAGAAAAGAGTTCTGTGCCTAGCACAAGTTTTCTTGAGATGTCGAACTGCCTTTGCTAATGGAGTTTAAGTTTCTTTACCTCTTAAGTGATCTCTTCTAGGTTGACCTAGAACAGAAATCTTTTGTTAGCTTTGGCTAAGTGGAGAAGTAGTGTTTCACGGTGACATATGTGATCCTTCCTGACTGTTTGCAGCCCTTTTGATATCGATGCACTGCTTCTGCTGCTGCTGCCGCCGCTGCTGCTGCTAAGTCGTTTCAGTCGTGTCCGACTCTGTGCGACCCCATAGATGGCAGCCCACGAGGCCCCGCAGTCCCTGGGGTTCTCTAGGCAAGAACACTGGAGTGGGTTGCCATTTCCTCCTCCCATGCATGAAAGTGAAAAGTGAACGTGAAGTCGCTCAGTGGTGTCCGACTCTTAGCGACCCCATGGACTGCAGCCTACCAGGCTCCTCCATCCATGGGATTTTCCACGCAAGAGTACTGGAGTGGGGTGCCATTGCCTTCTCCCATATCTATGCACAAGCCTGCCTAAATAATTGACTTCTAGCTAGCTTTGGGATGCCAATGACCATCCACCCTTACAAGGCAACAGAGAAGAGAAAAACACTTACCACAGGAGGTCCTGGTAAGGGACGAGGAACTAACAAGCTCCCGCCAACCAGGATTCTGCAGAGGTCAACAAGAGGTCAGTAAGAGATGGAAGACTGCAGTCCAGAGGTCCTAGCAACTTCCATCTTGCAGCAGAGACCCAGCATAGTCAAAACGAATTCAATGTTGCAAAAAATAAGTAAACAAATAAAGGACAGAAGTTCTTTGAACACATGACTGAGATTAGGGGTGAGGCAGTACATGTACGGTGCCCGGAAAATCTTAAAGTATGAGAAAGGAAAGAAATTAAAGACAACTATCAAGCTGTCCAAACTGATAAAAACGAAAGATTACACAGTTTTTCCTGTATATATTACCAGATAATAATCTGAAAAGGAATTAAAAAAAATTCCCTTTCAATAATGTCAACATGAATACAACACTTTGCCATGGATGTAACGAGGATGACAAGACTGGCACACTGGAACTTATACACCCTGGCTGAAAACTATCCTGAATACATGGACAGGTATTCCATAACAATGGAAAGACTTAAGATGGCAATACCATGGAATGCATCTTCAATATGAAATGAAGATTTGATATGATTTGATCGCTCAGAGCTTTTGTGTCATCAATTGTTATTAAAGTATAAATGAGATAGAGAAAGCTGCTGACTTAGACTTGAGGCGGGGTGTACGCCCTGCTGGGCTCTAGCCAGATATTCTACAGGCACTAGCAGTCAGCTAAGGAAAGAAAGGCACTGTCTCAGGGAATGGCACCAGGCCCCTCCCCCACGACATGCCTTGAGGTCACATTGGCTGCAGGTGAGTCATCCTGGGCCAAAAACTGATTGACATGAATCTTGAAGAAAGGCAGTATTCCAGGCAAATATATCATTTCCTTAACATAGATTAGGAGAACAAGGTACGAGGAAAACATACTGTTTTGTTCAAGTCGCTTCTGAGCCTATTGGGGGAACCGACCTGAAGCCAGAGTCCAGCAGATATACATAGGATATTTACATCGCTTAAGACAAACATTTCCTCAGGAACAAATGCATTGCTTAGCTCAAGGTTTGTCTGCGAAATTCTTACACATCAGGAGATGGCTCCGAGCTGGGTTTCTACACACAAGAACATGAATGCAAAGGACAAGCCTGCACAGCCCATCTGCCCCCCTCCCCCACAGCCAGCAGCATTTCCAAGTGACCTCCTAAGGCCTTCCCCAAAATACAGGGGCACCTCTGGGTTTCCTGTTTCCCTCACTTCGAACACTTTTCTTAAAAAAAAAAAAATCCTGCACACTTCTTGATAGAATGCCACAGTGCAAGGAAAACAGGCCTCCAATACTTAAACCTCCCTGTGCCAAACACTTGGGGCTTGGTTTTGTTTTGTTTTTTAATTACACCACCGCATAATTTAAACTTTTTACAATTTCTAATTATTCAGTACCAAAACACCAAACTTTTATTGCACAAGGTCCCCATGAAAAGGCCCACGCATCAGGACAGCCACAGATTCTGCCATGAAAGGGCAGCAAGGTGCTCTCCCCCCTTCTTTGCTGCCTGGGCGGCCACCAGGGTTTGAAATCCATGCACCCTACTAAGTTTCTAGGATGCAATCCGTGGACCCTTCCCTTTCCCATCCCAGCAGGTGCTCAAGGGCCCGCTGGCTTACAAAGTGCCAGAAGCAGGGCTGGGCCAGCCGGCCAGAGTTCAGTGTTCTGTCCCTTGGACTTCCAGGGGACACTAGGCTGCTTGGGAAAACCGTGCAGACTGAGATTTTTCAGCAAAGGGGTGGAGCGGTAAAGGCCTTGACACCAAGGGCGAGGCCTTTCTGCAACCCCCAGGTTGGGGAGCTCCGAGAATGTGCCAACAGAGGGCGGAATACTTGGTTCCCTGCTCCCAGCAGTCCCAGTTCCCTGACCTGTGGCCCGCAGCCCTCCGCTGCACCCACTAGATGTGGATCCTTGGGGACACAGGAGCGTAGGAAATGGGCGTTCCTAGCCGCAGTGGCGACCCCCGAGAGCACAACTGGGACCGAACCCCCACCCACAGCCATCTAAATCTCGACCCGCGCAGCCCAGTTTTACCCCGCCCCGGGTGCGCTCCCGGCGCGTTTCCAGCCTCAGTGGCCACCACCGAGAGCACAACTGGGAAGCCCTCCCCCACCCCCGCCAGGAGCCGAACCCCGCCCCGCGCCTCCCGGGTTCACCCCGCCCCTGCCGAACTCCCAGCGCGTTTCCAGCTGCAGTGGGGACCCCCGAGAGCACAACTGTTACCGCCCCCCACCCCCTCCCGACCGGAACCCCGACCTGCGCCGCCCGGGATCGCCCCGCACCTGGCGCGCTCCCAGGGCGTTGCCCACTTCCACCAGGGGCTCCTGGTGAGCCCCGTCCCCACGCCCGGTTCCAGGAGAGGCTCTCGGACCTCGCTACTGCCGCCAGGTCAAACACGAGGACAATACATCCACCCCACAGAGACAATCCAAGCTGTCTATGATTTAGGGATAAAACGAGGACTACAGAAAGGAAAGATGTCCTGACCTAGGAGGGCCATGAGAGTCTATAGATCCAAACAAAATTGGGTACCAAGGAAACTTTTTTCCTTGGAACCCGGAAAGCTGGTTCTTTGCATATGCAATGACCAACAATTAGCTTGTTACCCAAGCCTGCCTCGCTGCCACCCCCACTCCCCCCCCCACTCCCCAGGAAAACGGCTCAAAGAAATATTTTAAATCTCAGGCGGAAAACTGGAAGATGTCTTGTCTGTCTGTCTGGATTAAGGTATGTGTCAGTGTGAGCCTTGTGTTTTTTGATAATATTGCTCAAGTTCTGAGTTCTGATTTCAATGGTCTCAAGACAAGGCAGCCCTTCCAAATCAAACTGCTGGAAATACAAGAAAACATTGACCTAAATGAATGTCAGAGTCCCGTGAACTGGGAACTAGTCAATATTAAATATCTAGTATTTTTGGTTTTGCTCCTCCACTATAGACATGTCTAAGAGTCAACAACATTAAGCACAACATGTTCATAGTGCCTAGGTTTCTTTTGAGGTAAAAATTGCTCTATTGTTATATGTGTCACAAGCTTGTCAGCAAGAAAGTACCTGGAAACAGCAACAACCAATATAAAAAATGTAAATGTGATATGAGCTTTTAGATAAACTCTTAACAATAATTATACTCTAAAATATCCGCCTCTCATAGTCTTGATTGAAGGCAGAGGAGAAGGGGATGACAGAGGATAAGATGGTTGGATGGCATCACTGACTCGATGGACATGAGTTTGAGCAAGCCCCTGGAGTTGGTGATGGACACGGAAGCCTGGCGTCCTGCAGGCCACGGGGTCACAAAGAGTCAGACTCTACTGAGCAACTGAACTGAACTGAACTTACAATCGTTCCTCCAGGTGTTTTGGTTACCTGAGTTTCTATCCTGGTGCTAAACTAAGTGACGACAGTGTATTGAATAGCTAGGTCACTTCCAAATAAATGAAACTTCTTAAACATTCACGACTTGAAAGGACCTCCCTTTTACACAGAAACAAAAGAGATTTTTGACTCTGCATGAATAGTGACTGGCACCATCCGAACACATTAAATGTAAGAAAGCAATTTTTTTGTTTTGTTTTGTTTTGTTCTGTTCTTGCAGGAAGCGGGGTGGGCGCTATTATCACTGATAGGTATGCTCACCAATCTATCAAATGCCAATATAAGAGTGAGTTCTTGGTTGCTGAAGGGAAATGTATGACTTGTTATTACAAGAATGTATGGAATGCAATCACACTTTAAGAAGGAAAACGAAGTAGTTCTGTCTTACAGGTGGCATTTTCAGGACGGGAGAAGCAAAGGAATGGGTACAGAATGGGATAAGGAGGTTGTAGGGAAAGTAGGCCCCCAGAAAAGAGTTTTGTGCCTAGCACAAGTTTTCTTGAGATGTTGAACTGCCTTTGCTAATGGAGTTTAAGTTTCTTTACCTCTTAAGTGATCTCTTCTAGGTTGACCTAGAACAGAAATCTTTTGTTAGCTTTGGCTAAGAGGAGAAGTATTGTTTCACGGTGACATATGTGATCCTACCTGACTGTTCTCATCCCCTTTGATATCTATGCACTGCTGCTGCTGCTGCTGCAGCTGCTAAGTGGTTCAGTTGAGGCCGACCCTGTGCCACGCCATAGATGGCAGCCCACCAGGCCCCGCAGTCCCTGGGGTTCTCTAGGCAAGAACACTGGCGTGGGTTGCCATTTCCTCCTCCTATGCATGAAAGTGAAAAGTGAAAATGAAGTCGCTCAGTGGTGTCCGACTCTTAGCCACCCCATGGACTGCAGCCTACCAGGCTCCTCCGTCCTTGGGATTTTCCAGGAGTGGGGTGCCATTGCCTTCTCCCATATCTATGCACAAGCCTGCCTAAATAATTGACTTCTAGCCAACTTTGGGATGCCCATGACCACCCACCCTTACCAGGCAACAGAGAAGAGAAAAACACTTACCACAGGAGGTTCTGATAAGGAACAAGGAACTAACAAGCTCCCACCTACCAGGAATCTGCAGAGGTCAACAAGAGGTCAGCAAGAGATGAGAGACTGCAGTCCAGAGGTCCTAGCTACTTCCATCTAGCAACAAACACCCAGCATAGTCAAAACGATTTCAATGTTAAAGAATAAATAAATAAATAAATAAATAAATAAAAGGACAGAAGTTCTTTGAACACATGTCTGAATTTAGGGGTGAGGCATTACATATGTGTCCCAGGATAATCTTAAAGTGTCAGAAAGTAAAGAAATTAAAGACAACTATCAAGCTGTCCAAACTGATAAAAATGAATGATTACACAGTTTTATCTGTATACATTAGCAGATAATAATCTGAAAAGGAATTTTAAAAAATTCCCTTTCAATAATATCAACATGAATAAAACACTTTGCCATGGATGTAACGAGGATGACAAGACTGGCACACTGGAAATTATACACCCTGGCTGAAAACTATCCTGAATACATGGACAGATATTCCATAACGATGGAAAGACTTAAGATGGCAATACCATGGAATGCATCCTCAATCTGAAATGAAGATTTGATATGATTTGATCGCTCAGAGCTTTTGTGTCATCAAGTGTTATTAAAGTATTAAAGAGATAGAGAAAGCTGCTGACTTAGACTTGAGGCGGGGTGGGGGGGGGGTAGTAAGAGTACCCCCTGCTGGTCTTTAGCCAGATGTTCTACAGGCACTAGCAGTCAGCTAAGGAAAGAAAGGAACTGTTTCAGGGAATGGCACCAGGCCCTTCCCCCACGACATGCATTGAGATAATATTGGCAGCAGGTGAGTCATCCCGGGCCAAAACTTGATTGACATGAATCTTGAAGAAAGGCAGTATTGCAGGCAAATATATCATTTCCTTAACATAGATAAGGAGAACAAGCTAGGAGGAAAATATGCTGTTTTGTTCAAATCGCTTCTGAGCCTTTTGGGGGAACCGACCTGAAGCCAGAGTCTAGCGGAAATACATAGGATATTTACATCGCTTAAGACAAACATTTTCTTAGGAAAAAAATGCATTGCTTAGCTCAAGGTTTGTCTGCGAAATTCTTACACATCAGGAGATGCCTCCGAGCTGG
Source organism: Bubalus kerabau (assembly GCF_029407905.1). Lineage (NCBI taxonomy): Eukaryota > Metazoa > Chordata > Mammalia > Artiodactyla > Bovidae > Bubalus > Bubalus kerabau. The sequence goes on along the minus strand of NW_026577919.1, from coordinate 1,397,048 downwards.
GTTTCCACACACAAGAACATCCATGCAAAGGACAAGCCTGCACAGCCCATCTGCCGCCCTCCCGCACAGCCAGCAGCATTTCCAAGTGACCTCCTAAGGCCTTCCCCAAAATACAGGGGCACCTCTGGGTTTCCTGTTTCCCTCACTTCGAACACTTTTCTTAAAAAAAAAAAAAATCCTGCACACTTCTTGATAGAATGCCACAGTGCAAGGAATACAGTCCTTCAATATTTAAACCTCCATTTGCAAAACACTTGGAGCTTGGTTTTGTTTTGTTTTGTTTTTTAATTACACCACCACATAATTTAAAGCTTTTACACGTTCTAATTATTCAGTTCCAAAACACCAAACTTTTATTGCACAGGGTCCTCATGAAAAGGCCCACGCAGCTGGACAACCACAGATTCTGCCATGAAAGGGCAGCAAGGTGCCCTCCCCCCTTCTTTGCTGCCTGGGCGGCCACCAGGGTTTGAAATCCATGCACCCTACTAAGTTTCTAGGGTGCAATCCGTGGACCCTTCCCTTTGCCATCCCAGCAGGTGCTCAAGGGCCCGCTGGCTTACAAAGTGCCAGAAGCAGGGCTGGGCCAGCCGGCCAGAGTTCAGTGTTCTGTCCCTTGGACTTCCAGCGGACACTAGGCTGCTTGGAAGAACCGCGCAGACTCTGAGATTTTTCAGCAGAGGGGTGGAGCGGTAAAGGCCTTGACCCCAAAGGAAAGGCCTTTCTGCGACCGCCAGGTTGGGGAGCTCCGAGAATGTGCCAACAGACGGCGGAATACTTGGTTCCCTGCTCCACGCAGTCCCAGTTCCCTTACCTGTGGTCCGCAGCCCTCCACTGCACCCACGGGATGGCGATCCTTGGGGACCCAGGAGCGGACGAAATGGGCATTCCCAGCCGCAGTTGCAACCCCCGAGAGCGCAACTGGGAACCCCTCCCCATCCCCCCCATGAGCCGACCCCCGCCCCAGGCCCCCAGGGTTAGCCCCGCCCCTGCCGCGCTCCCGGCGCGTTCCCAGCCGCAGTGGCGACCCCCGGGAGCACAACTGGGAAGCCCGCCCCCACCCCCGCCAGAAGCCGACCCCCGCCCCACGCCGCCCGCATTCGCCCCGCCCCTGCAGGGTCCAGGTACCTTCCCAGCTTCTAGCGTTCACGCCCGGGTAGGAGCAGGATGTAGGAGTATGGGAGATGTGTCTGGAGCCTGACAGCCTCAGCTCCGCTCTGGCCTGCCCTTTGGACCTAGGAGCCAGGCCAACTTGCAGAGGGCTTAGGGCCCCATTGTATGCAAACTACCAAGGCCTACCGCAAGGAGAGCTCTGTCCGAGGGAAGGGAAGCGCCCCAGGCTGCATTCCCAAGCTGTTGTTTAGCCGCCCAGACTCAGCGCTGCACAGGGGTAATCAGGTTCTCTGTGCCTGCAGCTTCACACACAGGTGTGTCTCCGTAGGAATCAAGAAAGATCCTGACAGAGTGAGGTTCATTAGAGCTATACTAAAGAGCAAAGGCTTGTCCATGTGGTCTTGCCTTCCCCTGTGCCTTTGGGTCTCCAGGCTCGGCCCCAGCTACGTGGAAACAACCCCTGAGAAAATATCTTCAAGATCCACTTTTCCCAGTGTCTGGGAACCGGGGTTCGTAGGAGGAGAGAAAAGCACGCCTCCATAGGGAACGAAAAGGCAGCCCACCTGCCTGTGTTTTGAAGCCTCTATTTGGAAGGAATGGGTTAGCTTCTCCTAAAGGAGACCTCCAGATCTGCTCAGAAGTCGGTAATTCCAGAGGCAGGGTACTGGTTCCTGACTGCCCTTTGCTAGCCTTGCAAAGATATTCCTAGATTCTAGAGTTATTTTCAATGAAGGAGCAGGCTTCGGGAATGTGTCAGATGGGACTGGCTCCTTATTGACCTCAGCTCAGCTATTGCCTTTCCATTCAAACTAGGACAAGGCCCTACTTTATGAAGGGTAAGGGTCTTCTTCTTTGCAAACTGCCAAGGGCTACAGCAATGAGACCTCTGTCAAGGTGAGGGAAGCCTAAGAGGATGGATTCTCAAGCAGGTGCTTTGCCACAAAGCATCAGCACCCCACGGAGAGAACCAAGATCCCTGTTCCCCAATGTTGGGAGTGTAGCTTCACACACAGAGTTGTCTCTATAGGAGCCAAGAATGTTCCTGAGAGATTAGGTTCACTAAACCTCTCCTACAGAGCATAGACCTGTCCATGTGGTTTTGCCTTCCCCTGTGAGTTGGGTCCTCGAGGTCCGCCACACCTCCGGGGAAACTGTCCCTGGGAAAAGATCTCCAGGAACCGCTTCGCCTAGGCTGGGAAATGCTGTTCACATGAAGTAAGGCAAGCGAATCTCCTGCAGAGTAAAAGAGGCCTTACAGTCCCTGGAGGAGCAGGCTGCCAGAATGTGTGAAACCTGACTGTTGCCTTACTGGCCTCAGCTCCACCATTGCCTGTTCATCCGAGCTAGCACCCAGGCCTACTTGGAAAAGCGTTTGGGTGCAGATTTCTACAAAGTGCCAAGGGCTACAGCAGTGAGAATTCTCTCGGTGGTAAGGGAGAGCATTTTATGGATTCTCAAGCTGTTTTCTGAATGACAGCGTCAAAATGAACAGAATCAGGCTCTCTCTGCCCCTATGTTAGGTACGCAGCTTCACACACAGAGGTGTCTCTGTAGGAGCCAAGAATGCTCCTGAGAGATGAGGTTCACTAGAGGTCTGCTACAGAGCATAGACCTGTCCATGTGGTCTTGCCTTCCCCTGTGCCTTTGGGCCCCGGGCTCGGCCCCAGCTCCGTGGAAACAAACCCTGAGAAAATGTCTTCAAGATACGCTTTTCCCAGAGGCTGGGAACTGGGGTTCATAGGAGGAGAGAAAAGCAAGCCTCCTTCGGGCACGAAAGGCAGCCAACCTGCCTGTGTTTTGAAGCCTCTATTTGGAAGGAATGGGTTAGCTTCTCCTAAAGGAGACCTCCAGATCTGCTCAGAAGTCGGTAATTCCAGAGGCAGGGTGCTGGTTCCTGACTGCCCTTTGCCAGCCTTGCAAGGACATTCCAACATTCTAGAGTTATATTCCATGAAGGAGCAGGCTTCGGGAATGTGTCAGAGGGGACTGGCTCCTTATTGGCCTCAGCTCAGCTATTGCCTTTCCATTCAAACTAGGACAAGGGCCTACTTTATGAAGGGTAAGGGTCTTCTTTTTTGAAACTGCCAAGGGCTACAGCAATGAGACCTCTGTCAAGGCGAGGGAAGCCTAAGAGGATGGATTCTCAAGCAGGTGCTTTACTACAAAGCATCAGCACCCCACGGAGAGAACCAAGATCCCTGTTCCCCAATGTTGGGAGTGTAGCTTCACACACAGAGTTGTCTCTATAGGAGCCAAGAATGTTCCTGAGAGATTAGGTTCACTAAACCTCTCCTACAGAGCATAGACCTATCCATGTGGTTTTTCCTTCCCCTGTGAGTTGGGTCCCCGATGTCCGCCACACCTCCGGGGAAACTGTCCCTGAGAAAAGATCTCCAGGAACCGCTTCGCTGAGGCTGGGAAACGCTGTTCACAGGAAGTAAGGCAAGCGAATCTCCTGCAGAGAAAAAGAGGCCTTACTGTCCCTGGAGCAGCAGGCTGCCAGAGTGTGTGAAACCTGACTGTTGCCTTACTGGCCTCAGTTCCACCATTGCCTGTTCCTCCGAACTAGGACCCAGGCCTATTTGGAGAAGCGTTTGGGTGCGGATTTCTACAAAGTGCCAAGGGCTACAGCAGTGAGAATTCTCTCAGCGGTAAGGGAGAGCATTTTATGGATTCTCAAGCTGTTTTCTGAACGACAGGGTCAAAATGAACTGAGAGAATCAGGCTCTCTGTGCCCCTATGTTAGGTACGCAGCTTCACACACAGAAGTGTCTCTATAGGAGCCAAGAATGTTCCTGAGAGATGAGGTTCAATAGAAGTCTGCTACAGAGCATAGACCTGTCCATATGGTTTTGCCTTGCCCTGTGAGTTGGGTCCCTGAGGTCCGACCCAGCTCAGGGGAAGGAGCCCCTGAGGAAAGATCTCCAGGGACCGCTATTCCCCCAGGCTGGCAAACGCAGTTCACAGGAGGTAACACAAGCGAGCCTCCTGCAAGGCACAACAGGCCTTAGTCTCCCTGGACGATCAGGCTGCCAGAGTGTGTGAGACCTGACTGGTGCCTTACTGGCCTCAGCTCCGCCATTGCGTGTTCCTCCGAACTAGGACCCAGGCCTACTAGGAGAAGGGTTTGGGTATGGATTTCTAAATACTGCCAAGGGGTATAGCAATGAGAACTGTGTCACGGGTAAGGAAGAGCATTGTATGGATTTTCAAGCTGTTGTTTGAACGACAGCTTCAAAGCTGCACAGAGAGAATCAGACTCTGTGTCTCCATGTTCGGTACACAGCTTCACAGACAGGGGTTTCTCCTTAGGAAACAAGAACGTTCCTGACAGAGTGAGGTTCACTAGAGCTCTCCTAGAGAGCAAAGACTTGTCCATGTGGTTTTTCTTCCCCTGCGCGTTTGGGGCTCCAGGCTCGGCCCCAGCTCCGTGGAAACAACCCCTGAGAAAAGATCTTCAAGATCCGCTTTTCCCAGAGGCTGGGATGTGGGGTTCATAGGAGGTGGGAAAAGCAGGCCTCCGTCAGAGAGCAAGAGGCAGCCAAGCGGCCTGCGTTTGGAAGCCTCTATTTGGAAGAATGGGTTAGCTTCCCCTAAGGGAGACCTCCAGATCTGTTCAGAAGTCGGTAATTCCAGAGGCAGGGTGCAGGCTCCTGACTGCCCTTTGCCAGCCTTGCAGAGACATTCCTAGATTACAGCGTTATTTTCCATGAAGGAGCAGGCTTCGGGAATATGTCAGACTTGACTGGCGCCTTATTGGCCTCAGCTCAGCTCTTGCCTTTCCTTTCAAACTAGGACAAGGGCCCACTTTATGAAAGGTAAGGGTCCTCTTCTTTCCAAACTGCCAAGGGCTACAGCAATGAGACCTCTGTCAAGGCGAGGGAAGCGTAAGCTGATGGATTCTCAAGCAGGTGCTTTGCCACAAAGCATCAGCACCCCACGGAAAGAATCTGGCTCCCTTTGCCCCTACGTTGCGTGTGTAGCTACACGCACAGAGGTGTCTCGATAGGAGCCAAGAATGTTCCTGAGAGAGGAGGTTCACTGTTGGGGGCCAGAGTGAGGCACTCCGCCCATGGCAAAGGTCATGAGGAAGGAGGCTCGACATATGCAAAGGTGGGATCGAGCCTCAGGAGTCCCCCTGGAAATCCTCGAGCATCTACCCCCATAACCAGAGCCTGCCTACCTTACTACTTTGTGCTCTCACCTACACCTCTGACTTTACGGGGGGCTGTCCCCCACCACCTCTTTCGGAGAAGGAGTTAACCTAGAGCTCCAGTTGATAAAAACCCCTGGGTGTGACAAGAGTGTTTTAACCTACAAACTCCTCTGAAGGTTCTCTAGCCTGCCTGACAGGCTTGTCCGGCCACATGTGATTTCTCACAGCCTCCCAACCATGAGAGGCACGAGATGCTTTAAACCTTCTAAAAACAGGTTCCTTAGAAAAGTTAGAAAATTATTAGTATAAGTATAATGGGCTGATTAGAAATCATATTGGTGAAGGGTTTTTCATTTGTTGAGCTGATGTTTACTGCTAAGTCTCCACATCCCCTGCCCTTATACACATTAATGAATATATAGAAGAAATAAGTATTAACCTTTGATATAAATCACGTTAGACCTTAGGCTAAGTAAATTCTTTCCTTAACTAAAACCCACTACACCCTCACCCTATAGGAATGTAACTTTATTTGGGTTGGCTTCTGTTTTAAGAATAATCACCCCTGGAGAAATAAGTGTCCTGGTTGACTGACCGCTGTCACAAGGAGAGGGTCGTAAATTGTCAGCAGGCCCCCCGGCCAGAAGATGATGTAACACCCCTAAGACCTCTGTATACTTTTGTATGAAGCACCTGACTTTGATAAAAGTCAGGACTGCTGACCCCACGTGACTTTTGCATAACATCTCAGTGTATAAAATTAGACCATGGGAAATAAAGAATTGGGATCAGTTTCTCGAAATACTGGTCTCCCCATGTCTCTCTCTCTCTCTCACTCTGGTTGAGTCTCCATCTGGAGCGCGGAACCCACCAAGCTTACTAATTTTGCCTGGGCTTCTAAGATCCGACCGGGGAGGCCTCAGTGTCTCCTCTCCTTCGGGAGAACGGAAGGACGCCTGCGGCCTACGTAAGTGGTGCAAGCTTCTTGTCTTGAAGTTTTATTGGTCCCCCGCGTAAACCAAGCTACTCAGCCTCTTTTCTCCACTGAATTTTCCTACTGAGCTATCCTCATTTTATTACTCTTTATATCCTTAATTAACGTTTAATTAAGCAGTTGTTCCCTGACCCTCGCCTACGCCGTCTCTGCTTCGAATACCCTGGATCAGCTGGGGCTGGACCCCGGCAGTTCACTAGAGATCTCCTACAGAGCATAGACCTGTCCATTTGGTTTTGCCTTCCCCTGTGAGTTGGGTCCCCGAGGTCCGCCCCAACTCCGGGGAAACAGCCCCTGAGAAAAGATCTCCAGGAACTGCTTTCCGCCCAGGCTGGGAAACGCTGTTCACAGGAAGTAAGGCAAGCGAGCCTCCTGAAGGGAAACAGAGGCCTTACTGTCCCTGGAGGAGCAGGCTGCCAGAGTGTGTGACACCTGACTGGTGCCTTACTGGCCTCAGCTCCGCTATTGCATGTTCATCTGAACTTGAACCCAGGCCTACTTGGAGAAGTGTTTGTGTGCCGATTTCCAGAAACTGCGAAGGGCTACAGCAATGATAACTCTCTCAGTGGTAAGGGAGAGCATTGTGTGGATTCTCAATTTGTTGTTTGAACGACAGCGTCAAAGCTGCACAGAGAGAATCAGGTCTCTGTGTCTCTATGTTGGCAATGCAGCTTCCCACACAGAGATGTCCCCGTTGGAGCCAAGACCATTCCCCACAGACTGAGGTTCACTAGAGCACTCCTAGAGAGCAAAGACTTATCCATGCGGTTTTCCCTTCCCCTGTGCGTGTGGGTCTCTGGGATCAGCCCCTGCTCCTTGGGAACAGCCTCTGAGAAAAGATCTCCAAGAACCTCTTATCACCCAGGCTGGGAAGTGGAGTTCACACGAGGTGGGATAAGCAAGCTTCCTTCGGCAAGAAGAGACAGCCAACCGGCCTGTGTTTGGAAGCCTATATTTGCAAGGAATGGGTTAGTTTCTCCTGACCAAGACCGCCAGATGTGCTGAGAAGATAGAAATTCCAGAGGCAGAGTCGAGGTTCCTGACTGCCCTTTGCCAGCCTTGCAAAGACATTCCCAGATTCTAACGTTATTTTCCATGAAGGAGCAGGCATCAGGAATATGTCAGACTTGACTGGCGCCTTACTGGCCTCAGCTCAGCTACTGCCTTTCCATTCAAACAAGGACAAGGGCCTACTTGGTGAAGGGTAAGGGTCTGCTTCTTTCCAAACTGCCAAGGACTACAGCAATGAGACCTCTGTCAAGGTGAGGGAAGCCTATGCAGACGGATTCTTAGCAGGTGCTTTGCCACAAAGCATCAGCACCCACGGAGAGAATCAGACTCCCTTTGCCACTATGTTGGGTGTGTAGCTTCATGCACAGAGGTGTCTCTGTAGAAGCCAAGAATGTTCCTGAGAGATGAGGTTCACTAGAGCTCTCCTACAGAGCATAGACCTGTCCATGTGGTTTTGTCTTCCCCTGTGAGTTGGGCCCCCGAGGTCCGACCCAGCTCCAGGGAAACAGCCCCTGAGAAAAAATCTCCAGGAACAGCTTTGCGCCCAGGCTGGGAAATGCAGTTCACAGGAGGCAAGGCAAGCGAGCCTCCTACAGGCAAAAAGAGGCCTTACTGCTCCTGGACGATCAGGCTGCAAGAGTGTGTGAGACCTCACTTGTGCCTTACTGGCCTCAGCTCCGCCGTTGCCTGTTGTTCCGAGCTAGGACCCAGGCCTACTTGGAGAAGGGTTAGGGTGCGGATTTCTACAAACTGTCAAGGACGACAGCAATGAGAATTCTCCTAGCAGTAAGGGAGAGCATTGTATGGATTCTCAAGCTGTTGTTTGAATGACAGCTTCAAAGCTACACAGAGAGAATCAGGCTCTCTGTTCCCCTATTTTGGCTGTGCAGCTTCACACACAGAATTTGACTCTGTTGGAGCCAGAAATATTCCTGAAAGACTTAGGCTCACCAAAGCTGTCCTCCAGAGCAAAGACATTGGATGTGGTTTTGCCTTCCCTTGTCAGTATGGGTCCCCTAGCTTGGCCCCAGCTCCGGGGATACAGCTTCTGAAAAAAATCTTCCAAGAAGCGATTTTCCTCCAGGCTGTTAAGCGGAATTCGCAGTTTGCAAGTTAAGGAAGCCTGCTTCGTGGAAGAGCAAGCAGCCAACTGGCCCTGTGTTAGGAAGCCTGTATTTGAAAGGAATGGGTTAGCTTCTACAGCGGGAGAACCTCAGATCTGCTCAGGGGACTGAAATACTAGAGTCAGGGTCGAGGTTCTCCCTTGTCCTTTGCGCACCTTGCAGAGACATTCCTAGCTTCTAGCGTTAGTGTCCCTGTAGTAGCAGGCTGCAGGAGCGTGTGATAAATGACTGCCGCGTTCCTGTCCTCAGCTCCGCTATTAACTTTCTATTCGAACTAGAACCCAGGCCTACTTTGAGAGGGGTTAGGGTCCAGTGTTTTCAAACTGCCAAGGGCTACGGCAATGCGAGCTCTGTCAGAGGTAAGAAAAGAGCAATTGTTTGGATTCTTCAGCTGCTGCGTGGCTGCACAGCTTCCGCGCCACATGGAGAGCATGAGGCTCCTTGTGGCCCTATTTTGGGTATGCAGCAACATGCACACAGAATGTCTGTGTTCACTTATGTACAGGCTTATGAACACTAGAGCTCTCCTACAGAGCAAAGACCACTCAGTGGGCTCCAAGAGATACCTGTCGCGACTCGAGAAGAGACTGGAGTCCTTTGCTTCCCCTTGAGATGAGGCCTGACTCCCCGGGTGAGTATGGAATACAACCCCAAATCCCTGTCGCCTATGGAGAGGAACATTAAGTCCTGGATACAAGCCTAGATGAGGTCTAGTTTGCCCTTCAGTGAATGGAGCCCAATCCCCAGATCTCCCTGGCAACTCAAATGGAAGATTAGACTTCCTGGGCCAACACAAGAGGAAGCCTGAATTCCCCGTCGTAACTCGAGAATCCCACCGCAACTCGAGAAAAACCACGTGCTTCCCTCGTCATCGCAAGATGAGGCCCTTTGTCCGCTACAGCATCTCAAGAGAAGTCCCACGTTCCATCCTGAAGTGCGAAACGGTACTTGGCACCCTTGATGCGACCCCAAAAGTTCCGCGACATACCAGACTCACTCAAGGGGAACACCGAGGTTCCCGGCACCACTTCATCTGAGCCCCTTCTCCTCTCCTGATTGCGACAGGAGGGTCGACTCCCCTTCTCTGTCTGCAAGGGGTTCCCGACCTTCCGGGCACACCTCAGGATGAGGCCGGTCTCATGAGGAAGTTCGAGACATAGCCTCGTGGGTGGTGCCACATGACGAAAGACCCCAATTACACGGTCCACTCTTGAAAAGAACCCGATGCCAGCACACCTCTTTGAAGGAAAACCTGTGGATGAAGGCACAACACGAAGGGGCCCTGACACCCGCGTGCATCGTCCAGAAAAACCCGCAGGTCCCACAGACATTTCGACAAGTGGCCTGTCACCCTGTAAACAACTCGAAAGGCAAACGAAGGTCCATTCCTCAACAGAAGACTAGGTGTGACTCTCTTGTCCCTACTCTGCAGGGACCATGGGATCCGAGTCAGAAACGGAGAGGAAGCCTGAGGTTCCTGCGTCCACTCGAGATGAAGCCCTCTTCCATTGCACCACAACCAGTGGAGTCCCGAGAGGCCCCTACCAACTCCACAGTATCCCTGAGTTCTCAGAGGCACAAAAAGAAGCTCCCTGAGGTCACAGGCACAAGTCGAGGGACCCCTGGGTTTTCTGCCGTGACTCGAGAAAGACCTCGAGAGTGCTTCAAAATGTGTTGAGTCGCGATTCCCCTACCATGACTCGAGAGCCATGACACGCTCCCCCTCGCCAAGCGCATGGAGACCTGACTAACCTGGCACTGCACGAGAGGCTCCATGAGTTCCTCATCGTACCTCGTGAGGAAACCCACACTGGCGTGGCAGCTCGAGGAAATACATGAGACACCCCGGTCATCGCGAGATGAGGGCCTTATTTTCCTGCATGGTCTGGAGACCAATCACGAGTCCTCTCTCCAAACTGAAGAGGAGGCTGGACTCCCTTGAAGCTGCTCATGGGGCTCCAAGAGATCCGCGTCGCGACTCGAGAGGAGAGCGGAGTCCTTGGCTTCCCCTCGAGACGAGGCCTGACTCCCCGGGGGAGCCTGGAATGCAACCCCGAGTTCCCCGCCTTCCCTGGAGAGGAATATTAGGTCCCGGACACACGCCTAGGTGAGGTCTCTTCGGCCCTGCAGTGACTCGAGCGCAACCCCCAGCTTTCCCTCGCAACCCGAGTGGAAGTTTGGGCTTCCCAGGGCCAACCCAAGGGGAAGGCTGAGATCCCCGTCGTAACTCGAGAATGCCGCCGCATCTCGAGAAAAACCACGTGGTTCCCACCTCTTGGCAAGATGAGGCCCTTGCCCGCGACGGCGTCTCAAGGGAAGTCCCCTGTTCCGCCCTGAAGGGCGAGACGGTCCCTGACAGCCTTCCTGCGACCCCCAAAAGTCCCCCGACACGCCGGGGTCCCCTGAGGGGAACACCGAGGGTCCCGGCACCTCTTCCTCTGAGCCCCTTCTCCCCTCCTGATCACGACAGGAGAGGCGATTCCCCTGCGTGGTCTGGAAGGGGTTCCCGGCCTTCCCGGCGCCCCTCAGGATGAGGCCGGTCTCACGAGGAAATTCGAGACGAGCCACGTGGGTGGGGCCACATGCCGAACGCCCCCGATTCCCCGGTCCGCTCTTGAGAAGGACCCGAGGCCCGGACCCCTCTTCGAAGGCAACCCTGTGGGTGAAGGCACAACACGAAGGGGCACTGCCACCCCCGTGCATCGTCCGCAAAGGCCCGCGGGTACCACACACAGCTCGACGGGGGGCCTGAGACCCCCTGAGCAACTCGAGAGGCCAGCGGGGTTCCCTTCCTCAGACAAGACGAGGCCTGACTCTCCTGTCCCAACTCTGCAGGGACCCTGCGGTCGGAGTCCGAAACGGAGAGGAAGTGTGAGGTTGCTGCCTCCCCTCGAGGTGAGGCCCTCTTCCGTTGCGCCAGACCTAGCGGAGCCCCGAGGGGCCCCGCCACCTCCACAGGATCCCTCGCCTCTCAGAGGCACCCTGGCAAGTTCCCTAAGGTCCCCGGCAGAAGGCGAGGGACACGAGGGTTTCCCGCCGCCCCCCGAGAAAGACCTCGAGAGTCCTTCTTCAACGCGTCTCGAGGCCCTAGTCCCCTCCCGTGACTCGAGAGCCAGGACGCGCTCCCCCTCGCCACGCGCATGGAGACCTGACTTCCCTGGCGCCGCACGAGAGGCTCCCTGAGATCCTCGTCGTGCCTCGGGAGAAAACCCCCACGGGCGCCGCAGCTCGAGGAAAGCCCTGAGACGCCCCCGTCCTCGCGAGCTGAGGGCCTTCTTTTCCTGCATGGCCTGGAGAGCAATCCCGGGTCCTCTCTCCAAACGGAAGAGGAGGCTGGACTCCCTTGAGGCCGCTCAGGGGGCTCCAAGAGACCCGCGTCGCGACTCGAGAGGAGAGCGGAGTCCTTGGCTTCCCCTCGAGACGAGGCCTGACTCCCCGGGGGAGCCTGGAATGCAACCCCGAGATCCCTGCCTTCCCTGGAGAGGAATATTAGGTCCCGGACACACGCCTAGGTGAGGTCTCTTCGGCCCTGCAGTGACTCAAGCGCAACCCCCAGCTTTCCATCGCAACCCGAGGGGAAGATTGGGCTTCCCAGGGCCAACCCAAGGGGAAGGCTGAGATCCCCGTCGTAACTCGAGAATCCCGCCGCAACTCGAGAAAAACCACGTGGTTCCAACGTCTTCACAGGATGAGGCCCTTGCCCGCTACAGCGTCTCCAGGGAAGTCCCATGTTCCGTCCTGAAGTGGGAAACGGTACTTGGCTCCCTTGATGCGACCCCTAAAGTTCCCTGAAACGCCGGGTTCCCTCGAGTGGAACACCGAGGGTCCCGGCACCACTTCATCTGAGCCCCATCTCCCCTCCTGATCGCGACAGGAGAATCGATTCCCCTACTTTGTGTGGAAGGGGTTCCCGGCCTTCCCGGCGCACCTCAGGATGATGCTGGTCTCACGAGGAAATTCGAGATGAGCCACGTGGGTGGTGCCACATGCAGAATGACCCCGATTTCCCGGTCCGCTCTTGAAATGAACCCGATGCCCGGACACCTCTTTGAAGGCAACCCTGTGGGGGAAGGCACAAAACGAAGGGGCACTGACACCCCCATGCATCTTCTGGAAACACCCGCAGGTTCCACACACAGCTTGTCAAGGGCCCTGAGACCCCCTGAACGACTCGAGAGGCAAGCAGAGTTCCGTTACTCAGACAAGACGAGGCCTGACTCTCCTGTCCCAACTCTGCAGGGACCCTGCGGTCGGAGTCAGAAATGGAGAGGAAGCCTGAGGTTCCTGCCTCCAATCGAGATGAGGCCCTCTTTCATTTCGTCAAACCTAGTGGAGTCCCGAGAGGCCCCTCTAACTCCTCAGTATCCCTCACCTCTCAGAGGCACCTGGGAAGTTCCCTAAGGTCCCCTGTAGAGGTCGAGGGAAACGAGTGTTTCCCGCCCCAACCCAAGAAAGACCTTGAGAGTCCTTCTTAAATGCCTCTTGAGGCCCTAGTCCCTCCCATGACTCGAGAGCAATGACGCGATCTGCCTGGCCACACGCATGCAGTCAGGCTTCTCTGGCGCCGCACGAGAGGCTCCCTGAACTCCCCATCATATCTCGTGAGAAACCCCACACTGGCGCCGCAGCTCGAGAAAACCCATGAGACGCCCCTGTCATCACGAGAGGAGGGCCATCTTTAACTGCATGGTATGCAGATCAAGCGTGAACCTTCTGTCCAAGCTACACAGGACGCTTGACTCCCTTTAGGCCACTCATTGGGTTCCAAGAGTTACGCGTCCTGACTCGAGAGGATAGTGGAGTCCTTTGCTTCCACTCGAGACGAGGCGTGACCCACCGGGTGAGACTGGAATGCGACCCCGATATCCCTGTCGGCCCTGGAGAGGAACATTACGTCCTGGACCCAAGCCTAGATGAGGACTCTTTGCCCTGAAGTGACTCGAGAGCAACCCCCAGCTCTCTCTGACAAGTTGAATGGAAGATTGGACTTCCTGGGCCAACACAAGAGGAAGCCTGAATTCCCCGTTGTAACTCGAGAATCCCGCCTCAACTCGAGAAAAACCACGTGTTTCCCTCGTCATCGCAATATGAGGCCCTTGCCCGCTACAGCATCTCCAGAGAATTCCCACGTTCCGTCTTGAAGTGCGAAACTGTACTTGGCACCCTTGATGCGACCTCAAAAGTGCCGTGACATACCGGTCTCACTCGAGGGGACCACCGAGGTTCCCGGCACCACTTCATCTGAGCCCCTTCTCCCCTTCTGATCGCGAGCGGTGGGTCGATTCCCCTGCTTTGTCTGCAAGGGGTTCCCGACCTTCCCGGCGCACCTCAGGATGAGGCCGGTCTCCCGAGGAAATTTGAGACGTAGCCTCGTGGGTGGTACCACATGCTGAAAGACCCCAATTTTCCGGTACGCTCTTGAAAAGAACCCGATGCCCGGAAACCTCTTTGAAGGCAACCCTGTGGATGAAGGCACAACACGAAGGGGCACTGACACCCCCGTGCATCGTCCGGAAAAACCCGCAGGTTCCACACTCAGCTCAACAAGTGGCCTGTCACTCCGTGAACAACTCGAAAGGCAAGGGGAAATCCATTCCTCCACAGAAGACGAGGCGTGACTCTCTTCTCCATACTCGGCAGGTACCCTGCGACCCGAGTCAGATATGGAGAGGACACCTGAGGTTCCTGCCTCCATTCGAGATGAGGCCCTCTTCGATTGCACCAAACCCAGTTGAGTAACGAAAGGCCCCTCCCAAATCCACAGTGTCCCTGACTTCTCAGAGGCACCCTTAGAAGTTGCCTGAGGTCACCGACACAAATCAAGGGAACCCAGGGTTCCCTGCCGCAACCCGAGAAAGACCTCAAGAGTCCTTCTTCAATGCGTCTTGAGGCCCGATTCGCCTACTATGACTCGAGAGCAATCACGCACTCCCCTTCACCACAGGCACGGAGACCTGACGTCCCTAGCACCACACAAGAGGTTCTCTGAGCTCCACGTTGTACCTCGTGAGAAATCTGATACTGGCGCCGCAGCTGGAGAAAACCCACGAGATGCCCCCGTCACCGCGAGATGAGGGCCTTTTTTCCTGCATGGCCAGGAAAACAATCCCGAGTCATCTCCAAACTCCATAGGAGGCTTCACTCCCTTTACGCCACGCAGTGGGCTCCAAGAGATACCCGTCGCGACTCGATAGGAGAGCGGAGTCCTTTTTTTCCCCTCAAGACGAGGCCTGACTCTCCGGGTGAGTCGAGAATGCAACCCTGAGATCCCTGTCGGCCCAGTAGTGGAACACTAGGTCCTGGACACAAGCGTAGATGAGGTCTATTTTGCCCTGCAGTGACTGGAGAGCAATCCCCAGTTCTAACTTGCAACTCGAATGGAATACTGGATTTTCCTGACGCCACACAAGAGGCTCCCTGAAATCCCCGTGGTACTTCATGAGACACACCACACTGGCGCCGCAGCTCGAGAAAACCCACGAGACGCCACCGTCATCTCGAGATGAGGGCCTTCTTTTCCTGCATGGCCTGGAGTCCAATCCCGAGTCCTCTCTCCAAACTCCACAGGAGGCTTGACTCCCTTTAGTACACACAGTGGGCTCCAAGAGATACCCATCGCGACTCGAGACGAGAGCGGAATTCTTTGCTTACCCTCGAGGTGAGAACTGACTCCCCGGATGAGTCTGGAATGCAAACCCGAGATCCCTGTCGCCCCTGGAGAGCAACATTAGATCCTGGACACAAGCCTAGATTAGGTCTCTTTTGCCCTGCAGTGACTCTAGCGCAATCCCCAGCTGCCCCTCGCAACCCGAATGGAAGATTGGATTTCAAGGCCAACGAAAGGAAGCCTAAATTCCCGGTCATAACTCGAGAATCCCGCCGCAACTCGAGCAAAACCACGTGGTTCTCCCGTCATCGCAAGATGAGGCCCTTGCCCGCTATAGGGTTTCAAAAGATGTCCCAGGTTCCGTCTTGAAATGCGAAACGGTACTTGGCACCCTTGATGCGATCCCAAAAGTCCCCCAACACGCCGGTCTCACTCAAGGGGAACACCGAGGTTCCCGGCACCACTTCATTTAAGCCCCTTCTCCCCTCCTGATCGTGACCGGTGGGTCGATTCCCCTGCTTTGTCTGCAAGGGGGCCCGACCTTCCCTGCACAACTCAGGATGAGGCCGGTCTCATGGGGAAATTCGATACGTAGCTTTGTGGGTGGTGCCACTTGCTGAAAGACTCCAATTTCCCGGTCCGCTCTTGATAAGAATCCGATGCTCGGACACCTCTTGGAAGGCAGCCTTGAGTATGAAGGTACAACACGAAGGGGCACTAACACACCTGTGCATCATCCGGAAAAACGGGCAGGTTACACACACAGCTCGACAAGTGGCCTGTCACCTCGAGAACAACTCGAGAGGCAAGAGGAGTCCCATCCTCCAGAAAAGACGAGGCCTGACTCTCCTGTACCAACATGCAGGGACCTTGCGATCTGAGTCCGAAATGGAGAGGAACACTGAGGTTCCTGCTTCAACTCGAGATGAGTCCCTCTTACATTCCACCAAATGCAGAGGAGTCTCGAGAGGCCCCTCCAAACTGCACAGTATCCCTGACTTCTCAGAGGCACTCTGAGAAGCTCCCTGAGGTCGCAGGCACAAGTCAAGGGAACCCTGGGTTTTATGCAGTGACCCGAGAAAGACCTCGAGAGTCCTTCTTCAACCCGTCTTGAGGCCCGATTACCCTACCATGACTTGAGAGCAATGACGAGCTCCCCCTAGCCATCTCATGGGGACCTGACTTCCCTGGCGCCACACGAGAGGCTCCCTGAGCTCCCTCTCGTACCTCGTCAGAAACCTGGCACTAGCGCAGCAGTCTAGAAAACCCACGAGACGCCGCCATCATCGCGAGATGAGGGCCTTCTTTTCCTGCATGGCCTGGAGAGGAATCCCGAGTCCTCTATCCAAACACCACAGGAGGCTTGACTCCCTTTAGGGCACACAGTGGGCTCCAAGAGATACCCATCGCGACTCAAAAGGACAGCGGAGTTCTTTGCTTCCCCTCGAGACGAGGCCTGATTCCCCGGGTGAGTCTGGTATGCAACCCCAAGATCCCTGTCGCCCCTAGGGACGAACATTAAGTCCTGGACACAAGCCTAGATGAGGTCTATTTTGCCCTGCAGTGACTCGAGAGCAATCCCCAGCTCTCCCTTTAAACTCGAATGGAAGATAGGACTTCCCTGGCTCAACACATGAGGAAGACTGTATTCCCCGTCGAAACTCGAGAATCCCGCCACAACTCGAGAAACGCCACGTGGTTCCCCCGTCATCCCAAGATGAGGCCCTTGCCCCCTACAGCGTCTCAAGAGAAGTCCCACGTTCCGTCTTGAAGTGCGAAACGGTATTGGCACCCTTGATGCGACCTCAAAAGTTCCTCGACACACCAGTCTGACTCGAGGAGAACACCGAGGTTCCCGGCACCACTACATCTGGGCCCCTTCTCCCCTCCTGATCGCGACAGGAGGGTCGATTCCCCTGTTTTGTCTTGAAGGGGTTCCCGCCTTTCCCGGTGCATCTCAGGATGAGGCCGGTCTCACGAGGATATTCGAGACATAGCCACGTGGATGGTGACACATGCCGAAAGACCCAGATTTCCCGGTCCGCTCTTGATAAGATCCTGATGCCCGGACTCCTCTTTGAAGATAACCCTTTTGATGAAGGCACAACACTTAGGGGCACTGACACCCCCGGGTATCATCCGGAGAAACCCGCAGGTACCACACACAGCTCGAGAAGTGACCTGTCACCCCGTGAACAACTGGAGAGGCAAGCAGAGTTCCATTCCTCCACACAAGACGAGGCCTGACTCTCCTGTTCGAACTCTGCAGCGAAACTGCGATCCGAGTCAGATCTGGCCCAGGGGAAGTCAGGAGAGGAAACGTGAGTTTCCTGCCTCCACTCGAGATGAGGCCCTCTTCCATTGCACCGAACCCAGTGGAGTCCCGAGAGACCCCTCCCAACTGCTCAGTATCCCTGACTTCTCAGAGGCACCCTTAGACCTTCCTGAGATCACCGGCACAAGTCGAGGGAACCAAGGGTTTCCTGCCCCAACCCGTAAAAGAACTCGAGAGTCCTTCTTCAATGCGTCTTGAGGTGCGATTCCCCTACCATGACTCGAGAACAATGACGCGCTCCCCCTAGACACGCGCATAGAAACCTGACTTCCCTGGCGCCACAGGAGAGGCTCCCTGAGCTCCCCATTATACCTCGTGAGCAACACCACACTGGAGCCGCAGCTCGAGAATACCCACGAGACGCCCCAGTCCTCACGAGATGAGGGCCTTCTTTTGCTGTATGGCCTGGAGAGCAATCCTGAGTCCTCTCTCCAAACTCCACAGGAGGCTTGACTCATTTTAGGCCACACAGTGAGCTCCAAGATATACCCGTCGCGACTTGACAGGAGAGCGGTGTCCTTGTCTTCCCCTCGAGACGAGGCCTGACTCCCCGGGTGAGTCCAGAATGCAATGCTGAGATCGCTTTCGCCCCAGCAGAGGAACATTAGGTCCTGGACACAAGCCTAGATGAGGTCTATTTTGCTCTGCAGTGTCTCGAGAGCAATCCCCAGTTCTAACTCACAATTCGAATGAAAACTGGACTTCCCTGGGCCAGTTGAAGAGGAAGCCTGAATTCCCGGTTGTAACTCGAGAATCCCGCCCCAACTCAAGAAAAACCACGTGGTTCCCCCGTCATCGAAAGATGAGGCCCTTGCCCGCTACAGTGTCTCAAGAGAAGTCCCACATTCCGTATTGAAGAGCGAAAAGTTACTTGGAACCCTTGATGCGACCCCAAAAGTTCCCCGACATACCAGTCTCACTTGAGGAGAACACCGAGGTTCCCGGCACCACTTCATCTGAGACTCTTCTCCCCTCTTGATCGCGACAGGAGGTTCGATTCCCCTGCTTTGTCTGGAAGGCGTTCCCGACCTTCCTGGCGCACATCAAGATGAGGCCAGTCTCACGAGGAAATTCGAGACATAGCCTCGTGGGTGGTGCGGCATGCCAAAAGACCCCGATTCCCTGGTCCGCTCTTGATAAGAACCCGATGGCAGAACCCAACTCGAAGGCAATCCTGTGGAACAAGGCACAACACGAAGGGGCAGTGACACCCCAGTGCATCGTCCAGAAAAACCCGCAAGTTCCACATACAAATCGACAAGTGGCCTGTCACCCCATGAACAACGCGAGAGTCAAGCGGAGTTCCATTCCTCCACACAAGACGAGGCCTGACTCTCCTGTCCCAACTCTGAAGGGACTCTGCGATCCGAGTCAGATCCGGCGCATTCGAAGCCAGGAGAGGAACCCTGTGGTTCCTGCCTCAACTTGTCATGAGGCCCTCTTCCATTGCACCAAACCCAGTGGAGTTCCGAGAGGCCCCTCCCAACTCCACAGTGACCCTGACTTCTCAGAGGCACGCTGAGAAGCTTCCTGAGGTCACTGGCACAAGTCGATGGAACCCAGGGTTTCCTGCTGCAACCCAAGAAAGACCTCGAGAGTCCTTCTTTAACACGTTTTCAGGCCCAATTCCCCTACCATGACTCGAGAACAATGACGGGCTCCCTCTCACCACGTGCATAGAGACCTGACTGCCCTGGCACCACATGAGAGGCTCACTGAGCTCCCAGTCTTACTTCGTGAGAAATCCCACACTAGCGCCACAGCTCGAGAAACCCTACGAGACGCCCCAGTCATCGGGAGATGAGGGCCTTCATTTCCTGCATTGCCTGGAGAGCAATCCTGTGTCCTCCCTACAAACACCAGAGGAGGTTTGACTCCCTTTAAGCCACTCAGTGGGCTCCAAGACATGCCCGTCCAACTCGAGAGGAGAGCAGAGTCCTTTGCTTCCCCTCGAGACGAGGCCTGACTCCAGGGTGAGTCTGGAATGCAACCCCGAGATTCCTGTCGCCCCTTGACATGAACATTAGGTCCTGCACACAAGCCTTGGTGGGGTCTCTTTTGCCTTCAGTGACTAGAGCGCACATCCAGCTCTTCCTCGAATCTCGAATGGAAGATAAGACTTTTGTGGGCCAACACAAGAGGAAGCATGAATTCCCTGTGGTAACTCAAATATCCCACCGCAACTAGAGAAAAACCAAGTGGTTCCGCAGTCATTCCAAGATGAGGCCCTTGCCCGCTGGAGCACCCCAAGAGAAGTCCCACGTTCCAATTTAAAGAGCGAAACGGTACTTGGAACGTGTTATGCGACCCCAAAAGTTACCCGACATACCTGTCTCACTTGAGGGAAACACCGAGGTTCCCAGCAGCACTTCATCTGAGCCATTTCTCCCCTCCTGATTGCCACAGTAGGGTCGAATCCTCTGCTTTGTCTGGAAGGGTTTCATGACCTTCGCGGCACACCTCAGGATGAGGCCGGTTTCATGAGGAAATTCGAGACTAGTCACGTGGGTGGTGCCAAATGCTGAACGACCCCGATTTCCCAGTCCGCTCTTCATAAGAACACGATGCCCGGACACCTCTTCGAAGGCAACCCTGTGGATGAAGACACAAAACGAAGGGTCACTGACAGCCCCATGCATCGTCTGGAAAAACATGCAGATTCCACACACAGTTTGACAAGGGGCCTGAAACCCCATGAACAACTCGAGAGGCAAGCGGAGTTCCATTCCTCAGAAAAGACATAGCCTGACTCTCCTGTCCCAACTCTGCAGGGACACTAGGATCAGAGTCAGAATTGGAGAGGAAGCCTGAGGTTCCTGCCTCCACTCGAGATGAGGCCCTCTTCCATTGCAACAAACCCAGCGGAGTCCCGAGGGGCCCCGCCACCTCCACAGGATCCCTCGCCTCTCAGAGGCACCCTGGGAAGTTCCCTAAGGTCCCCGGCAGAAGGCGAGGGACACGAGGGTTTCCCGCCGCCCCCCCGACAAAGACCTCGAGAGTCCTTCTTCAACGCGTCTCGAGGCCCTAGTCCCCTCCCGTGACTCGAGAGCCAGGACGCGCTCCCCCTCGCCACGCGCATGGAGACCTGACTTCCCTGGCGCCGCACGAGAGGCTCCCTGAGATCCTCGTCGTGCCTCGGGAGAAAACACCCACGGGCGCCGCAGCTCGAGGAAACCCCTGAGACGCCCCCGTCCTAGCGAGCTGAGGGATTTCTTTTCTTGCATGGCCTGGAGAGCAATCCCGGGTCCTCTCTCCAAACGGAAGAGGAGTCTGTTCAATTGAGGCCGCTCAGGGGGCTCCAAGAGACCCGCGTCGCGACTCGAGAGGAGAGCGGAATTCTTGGCTTTCCCTCGAGACGAGGCCTGACTCCCCGGGGGAGCCTGAAATGCAACCCCGAGATCCCTGCCTTCCCTGGAGAGGAATATTAGGTCCCAGACACACGCCTAGGTGAGGTTTCTTGGGCCCTGCAGTGACTCGAGCGCAACCCCCAGCTTTCCCTCGCAACTCGAGGCGAAGATTGGGCTTCCCAGGGCCAACCCAAGAGGAAGACTGAGATCCTCGTCGTAAATCGAGATTCCCGCAGCAACTCGAGAAAAACCACGGGGTTCCCACCTCTTGGCAAGATGAGGCCCTTGCCCGAGACGGCGTCTCAAGGGAAGTCCCCTGTTCCGCCCTGAAGGGCGAAACGGTCCCTGACAGCCTTCCTGCGACCCCCAAGTTCACCGACACGCCGGGTTCCCTCGAGGGGAACATCGAGGGTCCCGGCACCGCTTCCTCTGAGCCCCTTCTCCCCTCCGGATCGCGACAGGAGAGTCGATTCCCCTGCGTGGTCTGGAAGGGGTTCCCGGCCTTCCAGGCGCACCTCAGGATGAGGCCGGCCTCACGAGGAAATTCGAGACGAGCCACGTGGGTGGTGCCACATGCCGAACGCCCCCAATTCCCGGGTCCGCTCTTGAGAAGGACCCGAGGCCCGGACCCCTCTTCGAAGGCAACCCTGTGGGTGAAGGCACAACACGAAGGTGCACTGCCACCCCCGTGCATCGTCCGCAGAGGCCTGCGGGTTCCACACACAGCTCGACGAGGGACCTGAGACCCCCTGAGCAACTCGAGAGGCCAGCGGGATTCCCTTCCTCAGACAAGACGAGGCCTGACTCTCCTGTCCCAACTCTGCAGGGACCCTGCGGTCAGAGTCCGAAACGGAGAGGAAGCCTGAGGCTCCTGCCTCCCCTCGAGGTGAGGCCCTCTTCCGTTGCGCCAGACCCAGTGCAGTCCCGAGAGGCCCCGCCAATTCCTCAGGATCCCTAGCCTCTCAGAGGCACCCTGGGAAGTTCCCTAAGGTCCCCGGCAGAAGGCGAGGGTAACGAGGGTTTCCCGCCGCCCCCTGAGAAAGACCTCGAGAGTCCTTCTTCAACGCGTCTCGAGGCCCTAGTCCCCTCCCGTGACTCGAGAGCCATGACGCGCTCCCCCTCGCCACGCGCATGGAGTCCTGACTTCCCTGGCGCCGCACGAGAGGCTACCTGAGATCCCCGTCGTGCCTCGGGAGAAACCCCACACTGGCGCCGCAGCTCGAGAAAACCCACGAGACACCCCCGTTATCGTGAGATGAGGGCCATCATTAACTGCATGGCCTGGAGGGCAATCCCGAGTCGTCTCTCCAAACTCCACGGGAGGCTTGACTCACTAAGGCTACCCAGTGCGCTCAATAGGTACCCGTCGCGACTCGAGAGGAAAGCGGAATACTTTGCTTCCCCTAGAAACAAGGCCGGACTTCCTGGGTGAGTCTGGAATGCCACCCCGAGATCCCTATCACCCCTGGAGAGGAATATTCGGTCCTGGACACAAGCCTAGATATGGTCTATTTTGCCCCGCAGTGACTTGAGTGGGATCCCAGCTCACCCTCGCAACTCGAATGGAAAATTGGACTTCCATGGGCCAACACAGGAGGAAATCTGAATTCCCCGTCGAAACTCGAGACTCCCGCCGCAATGCGAGCAAAAGCACGTGGTTCACTCGTCATCCCAAGATGACGCCCTGGCCCGCTACAGCGTCTCAAGTGAAGTCCCACGTTCCGTCTTGAAGTGCGAAATGCTACTTTTCACCCTTGATGTAACCCCAAAAGTTCCCCGACACACCGTTCTCACTGAGGGGAACACTGAAGTTCCCGGCACCACTTCATCTGATCACTTTCTCCCCTCCTGATCACGACAGGAGGGTATATTCCCCTGCTTTGTCTGGAAGGAGTTCCCGCCCATCCCGGCGCACCTAAGGATGAGGCCTTTCTCAGGAGGAAATTCGAGACGTAAGCTCGTGGGTGGTGCCACATGCCGAAAGACCCCGATGGTGCGGTCCAATCTGGATAAGAACCCGATGCCCGGACACCACTTCGAAGGCAACCCTGTGGATGATGGCACCACAGAAGGGTTACTAAAACTTCCGTGCATCGTCCAGAAAAACCCGCAGGTTCTACACACAGCTCGACAAGTGGAATGTCACCCCGTGAACAACTCTATAGGCAAGCGGAGTTCGATTCCTCCACACAAGATGAGGCCTGACTCTCCTGTCCCAACTCTTCAGGGACCCTGCCATCCGAGTTAGAAATGGAGAGGAAACCTGAGGTTCCTGTCTCAACTCGAGGTGAGGCCCTCTTCCATTGCACCAAACCCAGATGAGTCGCGAGAGGCCCCTCCCAACTCCACAGTATCCCTGAATTCTCAGAGGCACCTTGAGAATCTACCTGAGGTCACCGGCACAAGTCGAGGGAACCCAGGGTTTCCTGCTGCGACCCGAGAAAGACCTTGAGAGTCCTTCAGCGCGTCTTGAGGCCCGATTCCCCTACCATGACTCGAGAGCAAAGACCCGCTCCCCATCGCCATGCGCATGGAGACCTGACTTCCCTGACGCCTGAAGAGAGTCTCCCTGAGCTCCCCGTCGTACCTCTTCGGAAACCCCATTCAGGCACCGCAGCTCGAGAAAACCCACGATACGCCCCCGTCATCACGAGATGAGGGACTTCTTTCCTGCCTGGCATGGAGAGCAAAACCGAGTCCTCTCTCCAGACTCCACAGGAGGCTTGACTCTCTTTAGGCCTCTCAGTTGGCTCCAAGAGATACCTGTCAGGACTTGAAGGGAGAGAGGAGTCCTTTGCTTCCCCTCGAGATGAGGCCTGACTCCCCATGTGAGTCTGGAATGCAACCCCGAGTTCCTGTCGCACCTGGAGAGGAAAACTCGGTCCTGGACACAAGCCTAGATGAGGTCTATTTTGCACTGCAGTTACTAGAGAGCAATCGCCAGCTCTCCCTTGCAAATCGAATTGAAGATTGGACTTCCCTGGGCCAATACAATTGGAAGCCTGAATTCGACATCGTAACTCGAGAATCCCGCCGAAACTCGAGAAAATCCACGTGGTTCCCCCATCAGCGCTAGATGAGGCCCTTGCCCGCTACAGCGACTCAAGAGAAGTCCCACGTTCTGTCTTGAAGTGCGAAACGGTACTTGGCACCCTTGATGCAATCTCAAAATTCCCCGACATACCGGTCTCACTCGAAAGGAACACCGAGGTTCCCGGAACCACTTCATTTGAGCTCCTTCTGCCCTCGTGATCGCGACAGGAGTGTCGATTCCCCTGCTATGTCTGGAAGGCGTTCCCGACCTTTCCAGCGCGCCTAAGGATGAGGCAGGTCTCAGGAGGAAATTCGAGACATAGCCTCGTGGGTGGTGCCACAAGCCGAAAGACCCCGATTTCCCGGTCTACTCTTGATAAGAACGCGATGCCCTGACACCTTTACGAAGGAAAACCTGTGGATGAAAGCACAACACGAAGGGGCACTGACACCCCCGTTTATCATCCAGAAAAACCCGCAGGTTACAAACACAGTTCAACAAGTGGTCTGTCACCCCGTGAACAACTCGACAGGCAAGTGGAGTTCCATTCCTCCACACAAGGCGAGACCTGATTTTCTGTACCAACTCTGCAGGGAAACTGCGATCCGAGTCAGTACCGGCGCAAGGAAACCCAGGAGAGGAAACATGAGGTTCCTGCCTCCACTCGAGATGAGGCTCTCATCCATTGCACCAAACCCAGTGGAGTCCAGAGAGGCTCCTCCCAACTCCACAGTACCCCTGACTTCTCAGAGGCACCCGGAGAAGCTCCATGAGGTCACCGGCACATGTCGAGGGAACCCAGGGTTTCCTGCCACAATGCGAAAAAGACCTCGAGAGTCCTACTTCAACATGTCTTGAAGCCCGAATCTGCTTCAATGGCTCTATAGAAATGACATGCACCCCCTCGCCACGCACATGGAGACCTGACTTCCCTGGCGCCATAAGAGAGGCTCCCTGAGCTCCCTGTTGTACCTCGTGAGAAACCCCACACTGACGTCGCAGCTTGAGAAAACCCACCATACGCCCCTGTCATCGCGAGATGAGGGCCTTCTTTTCCTGCATGGCCTGGAGAGGAATACCGAATCCTCTTTTCAAACTCCACAGGAGGCTTGACTCCCTTTAGGCCACTTAGTGGGCTCCAAGAGATACCCATCGCGACTCGAGAGGAGAATGGAGTCCTTTGCTTCCCCTTGAGACAAGGCCTGACTCACCAGGTGGGTCTGGAATGCAACCCCGAGATCCCTGTCTCCCCGGGAGAGGAACATTAGGTCCTGGAAACAAGCCTAGATGAGGTCTCTTTTGCCCTTCTGTAACTCGAGAGCAATCCCCCGCTCTCCCTGACAACTCGAATGGAAGATTGGACTTCCCTGGGCCAACACAAGAGGAAGCCTGAATTCCCCTTCGTAACTCGAGAATCCCACCGCAACTCGAGAAAAAGCACTTGGTTCCCTCGTCATCGCAAGATGAGGCCCTTGCCCGCTACAGCTTCTCAAGAAAAGTCCCACGTTCCGTCTTGAAGTGCAAAACGATACTTGATGTGACCCCAAAAGTTCCCCGAAATATCGGTCTCACTCGAGGTGAACACCGAGGTTCCCGGCACCAGTTTATCTGAGCCCCTTCTCCCCTCCTGTTCGTGATAGGAGGGTCACTTCCCCTGCTTTGTTTGTAAGGGGTTCCCGACCTTCACGGGGCACTTCAGGATGAGGCCGGTCTCACGAGGAAATTCGAGACGTAGCTCGCGGGTGGTGCCACATGCCAAAAGACTATGATTTCCCGGTACGCTCTTCATAAGAACCCGATGCCTGGACACCTCTTCGAAGGCAACCCTGTGGATGAAGGCACAACACAAAGGGGCACTGACACCCTCGTGCATCGTCCGGAAAAACCCGCAGGTTCCACATACAGCTCAACAAGTGGCTTGTCACCCCTGAAGAACTCGAGAGGCAAGTGGGGTTTCATTCCTCTACACAAGACGAGGCCTGACTCTCCTGTCCCAACTCTGCAGGGACTTTGCGATCCGAATCAGACCAGCGCCAGTGAAGTCACGAGAGGAACGCTGAGGTTCCTGCCTCCACTCGAGATTAGGACCTCTTCCATTGCACGAAAACCAGTGGAGTCCCGAGAGACGCGTCCCAGCTCCACAGTATCCCTGACTTCTCAGAGGCACCCTGAGAAGCTCCCTGAGGTCACCAGCACAATTCGTGTGAACCCAGGGTTTACTGCCGCCACCATAGAAAGAACTCAAGAGTCCTTCTTCAACGCATTTTGAGGCCTGATTCCCCTACCATGACTCGAGGGCAATGACGCGCTCCCTCTGCTACACTCATGAAGCCCTGACTTCCCTGGCGCCACACGAGAGGCTCCCTGAACTCCCCGTCATACCTCGTGAGAAACCCCACACTGGCGCCGCAGATAGAGAAAACCCACGAGACGCCCCCGTTTTCGCAACATGACGGCCTTCTTTTCTAGCATGGCCTGGAGATCAATCCCGAGTCCTCTCTCCAAACTCCACAGTAGGCTTGATTCCCTTTTGGTCACTCAGTGGACTCCAAGACATACCCGTCGCGAGTCGAGAGAAGAGTGGAGTCTTTTCCTTCCCCACAAGGCGAGGCCTGACTCCTCGGGTGAGTCTGATATGCGAACCGGAGATCCCTGTCGCCCCGGAGAGAAACATTAGGTCCTGGACACAAGCCTAGATGAGGTCTCTTTTTTCCTGCAGTGACTCGAGAGCAATCCCCAACTCTCCCTCGCAACTCAAATGGAAGACTGGACTTCCCTGGGCCAACAGAAGAGGAAGCCTGAATTTCCCGTTGTAACTCAAGAATCCCGCCACAACTCGAGAAAAACCACATCGTTCCCTATTCATCGCAAGATGCGGCCATTGCCGCTACAGCGTCTCAAAAGAAGTCTTACGTTCCATCTTGAAGTGCGATACGGTACTTGGCACCTTTGATGCGACCCCAAAAGTTCCCCAACACACTGGTCTCACTGGAGGGGAACACCGAGGTTCCCGGCATCACCTCATCTGTGCCCCTTCTCCCCTCCTGATCGAGACAGGAGGGTCGATTCCCCTGCTTTGTCTGCAAGGGGTTCCGACCTTCCCGGCGCACCTCAGGATGAGGCCGGTCTCACGAGGAAATTCGAGACGAACCACGTGGGTGGTGCCACATGCCGAACGCCCCCGATGCCCCGGTCCGCTCTTGAGAAGGCCCTGAGGCCCGGACCCCTCTTCGAAGGCAACCCTGTGGGTGAAGGCACAACACGAAGGGGTACTGACATCCCCATGCATAGTATGGAAAAACACGCAGATTCCAAACACAGATTGACAAGTGTCCTGTCATCCCTTGAAGAACTAGAGAGGCATGCGGAGTTCCTTTCCTCCACACAAGAGAAGGCCTGACTCTCCTTTCCCAACTCTGCAGGGACCGTGCGATCGGAGTCAGAAATGTAGATGAAACCTGACGTTCCTGCATCAACTCGAAATGAGGCCCTGTTCCATTGTGCCATACCCAATGGAGTCCCGAGAGGCCCCTCCCAAATCCGCAGTATCCCTGATTCTGAGAGGCACCCTCAGAAGTTCTCTGCGGTCACTGGCACAAGTCGAGTGAACCCAGGGTTTCCTGCTGCATTCTGAGCAAGACCTCGAGAGACCTTCTTTACCGCATCTTGAGGCCCGATACCCTACCATGACTGGAGAGCAATGACGCATTCCCCTCGCCACGCCCATTGAAACCTAACTTCCCTGGCGCCACACGAGAGGCTCCCTGCGCTCCCCGTCCTACCTCATGAAAACCCCACACTGGCACCGCCACTCGAGAAAACTCACGAGACGCCCCCATCATCGTAAGATGAGGGCCTTCTTTTCCTACATGACCTAGAGAGCAATCCCGAGTCCACTCTCCAAACTCCACTGGAGGCCTGACTCCCTTTAGGCCACTCAGTAGCCTCCAAGAGATACACGTCGCTACTCTAGAGGAGAGCGGAGTCCGTTGCTTCCCCTCGAGCAGAGGCCTGACTACTTGGGTGAGTATGGAATGGGATCCCGAGATCCGTGTCGCCCCTGTAGAGGAAAACTCGGTCCTGGACACAAGCCTAAATGAGGTCTTTTTTGTCCTGCATTGACTCAAGTGCAATCCCCAGCTCTCCCTCCCAACTCGAATGGATGATTGGACTTCCCTGGGCCAACACAAGAGGAAGCCTGTATTCCCCGTTGTAATTCGAGAATCCCGCGGCAACTGGAGAAAAACAACGTGGCTCCTCCGTCATTGAAATATGAGGCCCCTGTCAGCTATAGCGTCTCCAGGGAAGTCCCATGTTCCGTCTTGAAGTGTGAAACGGTAGTTGGCACCCTTGATGCGACCCCCAAATTTCCCTGACACCCCGGTCTCACTCGAGGAGAACATGGAGGTTCCCAGCACCGCTTCAGCTGAGCCTCTTCTCCCCTCCTGATGGCGACAGGAGGGTCGATTCCCCTGCTTTGTCTGGAAGGGGTTCCCAGACTTCCCGGCGAACCTCAGGATGAGGCCAGTCTCACAAGGGAAGTCGAGACGTAGCCTCGTGGGTTGTGCCACATGCCGAAAGACCCCGATTTCCTGGTCCGCTATTGATAAGATCCCGATGCCCGGTCACCTCTTCGAAGGTAACCCTGTGGATGAAGGCACAACACGAAGGGGCACTGACACCCCTGTGCATCGTCCCCCAAAACCGCAGGTTCCACATACAACTCGACAGGTGGCCTGTCATCCCATGAACAACTCGAGAGGCAAGCGGAGTTCCATTACTCCACACAAGACGAGGTCTGACTCTCCTGTCCCAACTCTGCAGGGACCCTGCTATCCGAGTCAGAAATGGAGAGGAACCCTGACGTTACTGCCTCAATCCGAGATTAGGTCCTCTTCAATTGCACCAGTCCCTGTGAAGTCCCGAGAAGCCCCTCTCAACTCCACAGTATCCCTGACTTCTCAGAGGAACCCCGCTAAGCTCCCTGAGGTCATGGGCACAAGTCGAGGGAAACCAGGGTTTCCTGCCACACCCCGAGAAAGACCTCCTGAGTTCTTCTTCGAAGCGTCTTGAGGCTTGATTCCCCTACCATGACTCGAGAGCAATGAGGCGCTCCCCCACGCCACGTCCATGGAGACCTGACTTCCGTGGCACCACAGGAGTCTCCCTGAGCTCCCCGTCCTATCTCGTGAGAAACCCCAACCAGGCACTGCACCTTGAGAAAACCCACGAGACGCCCCCGTCATCGCGAGATGAGGGCCTTCTTTTCCTGCATGGCCTAGAGAGCAATCCCGAGTCCTCTGTCCAAACTCCACAGGAGGCTTAACTCCATTTAGGCCACTCTTGGGCTCCAAGGGATACCCGTCGCGACTCGAGAGGAGAGCGGAGTCCATTCATTCCCTTCGAGACGAGGCCTGACTCCCCGGGTGAGTCTGGAATGCAACCCCGAGATCCCTGTCGCCCCTGGAGAGAAAAACTCGGTCCTGGACACAAACCTAGATGAGCTCTATTTTGCCCTGCAGTGACTCGAGAGCAATCTCCAGCTCTCACTTGCAACTCGAATGGAAGATTGGACTTCCCTGGGCCAACACAAGAAGAAACCTGTATTCCCCATCGTAACTCAAGAATCCTGCCGCAACTCGAGAAAAAACACGTGGGTCCCCCGTCAGCGCTAGATGAGGCCCTTGCCCACTACAGCGTCTAAAGAGAAGTCCCAGGTTCCGTCTTGAAGTGCGAAACGGTACTTGGCACCCTTGATTCAACGCGAAAAGTTACCCGACTTTCACTCAAGGAGAGCACCGAGGTTCCCGGCACTACTTCATCTGAGCCCTTTCTCTCCTCCTGATCCCGAAAGGAGGGTCGATTCCCCTGCTTTGTTTGGAAAGGGTTCCCGGACTTTCCTGCGCGCCTCAGGATGAGGCCGGTCTCACGAGGAAATTCGAGATGTAGCCTCGTGGGTGGTGCAACATGCTGAAAGAACCCAATTTCCCGGTCCGCACTTGAGGAGAACCCGATGCCCGGACACCTCTTCGAAGGCAACCCTGTGGATGAAGGCACAACAGGAAGGAGCACTGACGCCCCCGTGCATCTCCGAAAAACCCGCAGGTTCCACACACATCACGAAAAGTGGTGTCATCCTTGAACAACTTGAGATGTAAGCGGAGTTCCATTCCTCCGCAGAACACGAGACCTGACACTCCTGAGCAAACTCAACAGGGACCCTGCGATCTGAGTCAGATCTGGCCTCCAGGAAGTCAGGAGCAGAACCCTGAGGTTCCTGCCTCAACTCGAGATGAGGCCCACTTCCATTGCACCAAACCCAGAGGAGTCCCGAGAGGCCTCTCCCAAATCCACAGTATCCCTGACTTCTCAGAGGCACCCTGAGACGCTCCCTGAGGTCACCGGCACAAGTCAAGGGAACCCAGGGTTTCCTGCCGCAACCCTAGAAAGACATCGAGAGTTCTTTTTCTACCCGTCATGAGGCCCGATTCCCCTACCCTGACTTGAGAGCAATGACGCGCTCCCCCTTGCCCCGCCAATGGAGACCTGACTTCCCTGTTGCCACACGAGAGGCTACCTGAACTCCCCGTCGTACCTCGTGAGAAACCCAACACTGGCGCCGCAGCTCGAGAAAACACACGAGATGCCCCCGTCATCTCGAGATGTGGGCCTTCTTTTCCTGCGTGGCCTGGAGAGCAATCCCGAGTCCTCTCTCCAAACTGAAGAGGAGGGTTGACTCCCTTTAGACCACTCAGTGGGCTCCAAGAGATACGCGTCGCTACTCGAGAGGAGAGCCGAGTCCTTTGCTTCCCCTCGAGACGAGGCCTAACTCCCTGGGTGAGTCTGTAATGCAAACCCGAGATCCCTGTCGCCCTTGGAGAGGATCATTGGGTCCTGAACACAAGGCTAGATGAGGTCGCTTTTGCCCTGCAGTAACTCGAGAGCACTCCCCAGCTTTCCCTCGCAACCCGAATGGAAGATTGGACCTCCCTGGGCCAACACAAGAGGAAGCCTGAATTCCCAGTAGTAATTCGAGAATTCCACCTCAACTTGAGAAAAACCACGTGGTTTCCCTTTCATTGCAAGATGAGGCCCTTGCCCGCTCCAGCGTCTCAAGAGTAGTCCCACGTTCTGTCTTCAAGTGCGAAATGATATTTGGCACCCTTAATGCTACCCCAAAAGTTCCCCGACATACGGGTCGCACTAGAGGGGAACACCGAGGTTCCTGGCACCACTTCATCTGAGCCCCTTCTCCCCTCCTGATTGCGAAAGGAGGGTCGATTCCCCTGCTTTGTCTGCAAGGGGTTCCCAACCTTCTCCACGCACCTCAGATGAGGCTGTCTCACGAGGAAATTCGAGACGTAGCCTCGATGGTGGTGCCACATGCCGAAAGACCGCGATTTTCCGATCCGCTCTTGATAAGAACGCGATGCCCAGACACCTATTCGAAGATAGTGTGGATGAAGGCACAACACGAAGGGGCACTGACACCCCCGTGCATCGTCCGGAAAAGACCGCAGGTTACTCATACAGCTCAACAAGTGCCTGTCACCCAGTGAACAACTCGAGAGGCAAGCGGAGGTCCATTCCTGCACACAAGACAAGGCCTGACTCACCTCTCCCAACTATGCAGGGGGCTGCAATTGGAATCAGAAATGGAGAGGAACCCTGAGGTTCCTGCCTCCCCTCGAGATGAGGCCCCCTTCCATTTCACCAAACCCAGTGGAGTCCCGAGAGGTCTTTCCCAACTCCACAGTATCCCTGACTTCTCAGAGGCACCCGGAGAATCTCCCTGAGGTCACCGGCACAAGTCGAGGGAACTCAGGTATTCTTGCCAAGACCCGAGAGAGATCTTGAGAGTCCTTCTTCAACGCGTCTAGAGGCCTGATTCCCCTACCATGACTCGAGAGCAATGACGCGCTCCCCCTTGCCACACGCATCGAGACCTAACTTCCCTGGCGCCACACAAGAGGCTTCCTGAGCTCCCCGTCGTACCTCCTGAGAAACCAACACAGGCGCTGCAGCTCGGTAAAACCACTGAGACCCCCCCCCCCCGTCATCGTGAGATGAGGGCCTTCTTTTCCTGCATGTCCTGGAGTGCAATCCCGAGTCCTCTCTACAAACTCCAGAGGAGGCTTGACTCCCTTTAGTCCACTCAGTGGGCTCCAAGAAATACCCGTCGCGACTCGAGAAGAGAGATAAGTCCTTTGTTTCCCCTCGAGACGACGCCTGACTCCTGGGTGAGTCTGGAATGCAACCCCAAGATCCCAGTCACCCCTTGAGAGGAACATTAGGTCCTAGACACACGCCTGGATGAGGTTTCTTTTGCCCTGCAGTGACTCGAGCGCAACCCCCAGCTCTCCCTCGCAACTCGAATGGAAGATTGGGCTTCCCTGGGCCAACACAAGAGGAAGCCAGAAATCCCCTTCGTAACTCGAGAATCCCGCCGAAACTCGAGAAAAACCACGTCGTTCCCCACATTCCTGGCGCACCTCAGGATGAGGCCGGTCTCACGAGGAAATTCGAGACATAGCGTCGTGGGTGGTGTCACATGCCGAAATACCCCGATTTCCCGGCCCACTCTTGAGAAGAACCCGATGCCCGGACACCTCTTCGAAGGCAACCCTGTGGACGAAGGCACAAAACGAAGGGTCACTGACACTCCCGTGCATCATTCGGTAAAAGCCGCAGGTTCCACACACAGCTCGACAAGAGGCCTGTCATCCCATGAACAACTCGAGAGGCAAGCAGAGTTCCATTCCTCCACTCAAGACGAGGCCTGACTCTCCGGTCCCAACTCTGAAGGGACCCTGCGATCGGAGTCCGAAATGGAGAGGAACCCTGAGGTTCCTGACTCCACTCGAGATGAGGCCCTCTTCCATTACACCAAAAACAGTGGAGGCCCGAGAGGCCCCTCCCAAATCCACAGTATCGCGACTTCTCAGAGGCACCCTTAGAAGCTCCCTGAGGTCACCGGCACAAGTCGAGGGAACACAGGGTTTCCTGACGCAACCCAAGAAAGACCTCGAAAATCCTCCTTCACGCGTCTTGAATCCCGATTCCCCTACCATAACTCGAGAGCAATGACGCGTTCCCCCTCGAAACTCGCATGGAGACTTGACTTCCCTGGCGCCACACGAGAGGCTCCCTGAGCTCCCCGTCATACCTCGTGAGAAATCCCACACTGGCTCCCTAGCTCGAGAAAACCCACGAGACGCCTCCGTCATCGCGAGATGAAGGCCTTCTTTTCCTGCATGGCCTGGAGAGCAATCTCGAGGCCTCTCTTCAAACTCCACAGGAGGCCTGACTCCCTTTAGGCCACTCTGTGGGCTCCAAGAGATACCCATTGGGACTCGAGAGGAGAGCGGAATTCTTTGCTTCCCCTATATACCAGGCCTGACTCCTCAGGTGAGTCTGGAATGCAACCCCGAGATCCCTGTCGCCCCTGGAGAGGAACATTAGGTCCTAGACACAAGCATAGATGAGGTCTCATTTGCCCTGAAGTGACTCGAGAGCAATCCCCTGCTGTCCCTCGCACCTCGAATGGAAGAATGGACTTCCCTGGGACAACACAAGAGGAAGCCTGAATTCCCCGTCGTAATTCGAAAATTCCGCCGCAACTCGAGAAAAACCACGTGGTTCCCCCGTCATCGCAAGATGAGGCCCTTGCCAGCTACAGCGTCTCAGGAGAAGCCCCACGTTCCATCTTGAAGTTTAAAACGATAATTGGCAACCTTGATGTTACCACAAAAGTTCCCCGACACCCTGGTCTCACTCGAGGGGAACACCAAGGTTCGGTGCACCGCGTGTTCTGAGCCCCTTATCCCCTCCTGATCGCGATGGGAGGGTCGATTACCCTGCTTTGTCTGGAAGGGGTTCCGGACCTTCCCGGCGCACCTCAGGATGAGGCCGGTCTCACGAGGAAATTCAAGACGTAGCCTTGTGGTTGGTGCCACACGCCGAAAGACCCCGATTTCCCTGTCTGCTCTTGATAAGAACCCAATGCTAGGACACCTCTTCGAAGGCAATCCTGTGGACGAAGGCACAAAACGAAGGGGTCTGACACCCTCCTGCATCGTTGGAAAAGCCCACAAGTTCCACATACAGATCGACAAGTGGCCTGTCACCCCGTGAACAACTCGAGAGGCAAGAGGAGTTAAATTCCTCCACACAAGACGAGGCCTGACTCTCCTGTCCCAACTCTGCATGGACACTGAGATCCGATTCAGAAATGGAGAGGAACCATGAGGTTCCTGCCTCAACTCGAGATAAGGCCCTCTTCTACTGCACCAAACCCAGTGGAGTTCAGAGCGGCCCCTCCCAACTGCACAGTATCCCTGACTTCTCAGAGGCACCCTGAGAAGCTCCCTGAGGTCACGGGCATAAGTCGAGGGAACCCAGGGTTTACTGCCGTAACCTGAGAAAAATCTCGAGAGTCCTTCTTCACGCGTCTTGAGGCCCGATTCCCCTACCATGACTGGAGAAAAATGACGCGCTCCCCCTCGCCACGCGCATGAAGATCTGACTTCCCCGGCACCACATGAGAGTCTCCCTGAGCTCCCCATCGTACCTCGTGAGAAACCCCACACTGGCGCCGCAGCTCAAGAAAACCCACGAGACGCCCCTGTCATGGTGAAATGAGGGCCTTCTTTCCTGCATGACCTGAAGAGCAATCCCGAATCCTCTCTCCAAACTCCAAAGGAGGCTTGACTCCCTTTAGGTCACTCAGTGGGCTCCAAGAGATACGCGTCGATACTCAGGAGGAGAGCGGTGTCCTTTGCTTCCCCTCGAGATGAGGCCTGACTACTAGGGTGAGTCTGGAATGCAACCCTGGATCCCTGTCGCCCCTGGAGAGGAACCTTAGGTCCTGGACAAAAGCCTAGAGGAGGTCTCTTTGGCCCTGCAGTGACTCAAGCACAACCCCTAGCTTTCCCTTGCAACTCGAATGGAAGATTGGCCTTTCTGAGCCAACACAAGAGGAAGCCTGAATTTCCAGTTGTAATTTGAGAAACCCGCCGCAACTCGAGAAAAATCACGTGGTTCCCTGTATTGCAAGATGAGGCCCTTGCCCCCTACAGCGTCTCAAGAGAAGTCTCACATTCCGTCTTGAAGTGCAAAACAGTACTTGGCACCCTTGATGCGACCCCAAAAGTTCCCCTATATACCGATCTCACTAGAGGGGACACTGAAGTTCCCGGCACCACTTCATCTGAGGCCTTTCTCCTCTCATGATCGCGATAGGAGGGTCGATTCCACTGCTTTGTCTCGAAGGGTTTCCCGACCTTCCCGGCGCACCTCAGGATGAGGCCGATCTCACGAGGAAATTCGAGAGGTAGCCTCGAGGGCCATACTACATGCCGAAAGACCCCGATTCCATGGTCCACTTTTGATCAAAACCAGACTCCTGGACACCTCTTCGAAGGCAAGCCTGTGGATGAAGGCACAACACGTAGGGGCACTGACACCCCGTGCATCTTCCGGAAAAACCCGCAGGTTCTCACACAGCTCCACAAGTGGTCTGTCACCTCGTGAACAACTCGAGAAGCAAGCGGAGTTCCATTCCTCCACACAAGACGATGCCTGACTCTCCTGTCACAACTCTAGGGACCTTGCGCACCGAGTCAGAAATGGAGAGGAAGCCTGAGGTTCCTGCCTCCACTCAAGACGAGGCCTTTTCCATTGCCGCAAAACCAGAGGAGTCCCGAGAGGCCCGTCCCAAATCCACAGTATGCCTGACTTCTCAGAGGCACCCTGAGAAGCTCCCTAAGGTCACCGGCAGAAGTCGGCGGAACCCAGGGTTTCCTGCCCCAACCTGAGAAAGACCTTGAGAGTCCTGCTTTAACGTATCTTGAGGCCCGATTCCCGTATCATATCTCGAGAGCAATGACGCGCTCCCCCTTGCCATGCGCATGGAGACCTGACTTCCCTGGCGCCACACGAAAGGCTCTCTGAGCTTCCCGTCGCACCTCGTCAGAAACCGCACACTGGCACCACAGCTCGAGAAAACCAACAAGACGCCCCTGTCATCCCGAGATGAGGATCTTCTTTTCCTGCATGGCCTGGAGAGCAATCCCGAGTCCTCTCTCCAAACTCCACAGGGGGCTTGACTCCCTTTAGGCCACTCAGTGGGCTCCAAGAGACACCTGTGGCGACTCGAGAGGAGAGCGGGGTCCTTTGCTTCCCCTCGAGTCGTGCTCGGACTCCCAGGATGCGTCTGGAATGCAAACCCGAGATCGCTGTCGGCCCTGGAGAGGAATATTAGGTCCTGGACACAAGCCTAGATGAGGTCTCTTTTGCCCTGCAGTGACTCAAGAGCAAACCCCAGCTCTCCCTCGAAACTCGAATGGAAGTTTGGACTTCCCTGGGCCAACACAAGAGGAAGCCTGAATTCCCCGTCGTAACTCGAGAATCCCGCCGCACCTTGAGAAAAACCACGTGATTCCCCCGTCATCCCAAGATGAGGCCCTTGCCCTCTACAGCGTGTCAAGTGAAGCCCCAAGTCCGTATTGAAGTGCAAAACGGTACTTGGCACCCTTGAAGCGACCCCAAAAGTTTCCCGACACACCGGTTCCACTCGAGGGGAACACCGAGGTTCCCGGCATGACTTCAACTGAGCCCTTTCACTCCTCCTGATCGCGACAAGATGGTCGATTCCCCTGCTTTGTCTGGAAGGGGTTCCCGATCTTCATGGCGCACCTCAGGATGACACCAGTCTAACGAAGAAATTCGAGACGTAGCCTCATGGATGGTGCCACGTTCTGAAAGACCCCGATTTCCTGCTCCGCTATTGATAAGAACCCGATGTCCAGACACCTCTTTGAAGGCAACCCTGTGGATGAAGGCACAACACGAAGGGGCACTGACCCCCTCATGCATCTTACGGAAAAAACCGAAGGTTCCACTCACAGCTCGACAAATGGTCTGTTATCCTGTGAACAACTCGAGAGGCAAGTGGAGTTCCATTCGTCCACACAAGACGAGGCCTGACTCTCCTGTCCCAATTCTTCAGGGACCCTGTGGTCGGAGTTTTAAATGGAGAGGAACCCTTAGGTTCCTGCCTCAACTCGAGATGAGAACCTTTGCCATTGCACCAAACCCAGTGGAGTTCCGAGAGCCCCTCCCAAGTCCACAGTATGCCTGACTTCTCAGAGGCACCCTGAGAAGCTCCCTGAGGTCACCGGTACAAGTCGAGGGAACCCAGGGTTTCCTGCCACAACCTGAGAAAGACCTTGAGACTCCTTCTTCAACGCGTCTTGAGTCCCGATTTCCCTACCATGACTCGAGAGCATTTATGGGCTCCCCCTCATCACACGCATAGACACCTGACGTTCCTGGCGCCACATGAGAGGCTCCCTGAGATCCCCGTTGTACCTCGTGAGAAAATTCATACTTGCGCCCCAACTCGAGAAAACCCACAAGACGCCCCCGTCATTGTGAGCTGAGGGCCTTCTCTTCCTGTATGGCCTGGAGAGCAATCCCGAGTCCTCTCTCCAACTCTACAGGAGGCTTGACTCCCTGGAGGCCACTCAGTGGGCTCCAAGAGATACCTATCGTGACCCAGGAGGATATCAGAATCCTTTGCTTCCCCTCGAGCCGAGGCCTGACTCACTGGGTGAGTCTGGAATGCGTCCCCGTGATCCCTATCGCCCCTGGAGAGGAACATTAGGTCCTGGACACAAGCCTAGATGAGGTCTATTTTGACCTGCCGTGACTCGAGAGCAATTCCCACCCAGCTCTCTCTGGCAACCCGAATGGAAGAATGGACTTCCCTGGGCCAACAGAAGAGGAAGCCTGAATTCCCCGTCGTAAGTCAACAATCCCATCGCAACTCGAAAAAAACCACGTGGTTTCCCCTTCATCACAAGATGAGGCCCTTGCCCACCACAGCGTCTCAAGAGAAGTCCAACGTTTCATCTTGAAGTTTGAAACAGTATTTGGCAAGCTTCATGAGACCCCAAAAGTTCCCTGACATACCAGTCTCACTCAAGGGGAACACCGAGGTTCCCGGCACCACTTCATCTGAGCCCCTTCTCCCCTCCTGATCGCGACAGTAGGGTCGATTAACCTGCTTTGTCTGGAAGGCTTTCCCGACCTTCCAGGGGCACCTCAGCATGAGGCCCGTCTCACGAGGAAATTCGAGACGTAGCCTCATGTGTGGTGCCGCATTCCAAAAGACCCCGATTTCCTGGTCCGCTCTTGATAAGAACCCGATGCCCGCACACCACTTTGAAGGCAACCCTGTGGATGAAAGCACATCACGAAGGGGCACTGACACCGCCGTGCATTGTCTGGAAAAAACCGCAGGTTCCACACACAGCTCGACAAGTGGCCTGTCACTCCTTGAACAACTTGAGAGGCAAGCGGAGTTCCATTCCTCCACACAAGACGAGGCCTGACTCTCCTGTCCCAACTCTGCAAGGACCCTGCGATCTGAGTCCGAAATGGAGAGGAACCCTGAGGTTCCTTCCTGATCTCAAGATTAGGCCCTCTTCCATTGCAGCAAACCCAGTGGAGTCCCGAGAGGCCTCTCCCAGCTCCATAGTATCCCTGACTTCTCAGAGGCACCCTGAGAAGCTACCTGAGGTCACAGGCACAAGTCGAGGGAACCCAGGGTTTCCTGCCGCAACCCGAGAAAGACCTCGAGCGTCCTTTTTCATTGTGTTGAGCCCTGATTCCTCTACCATGACTCGAGAGCAATGACGTGCGCCCCCTCGCCACTCGTATGGAGACTTGACTTCCCTGACACCACACGAGAGGCTCCCTGAGCTCCCGGTCGTACCTTGTGAGAAACCCCACACTGGCACCGCAGCTCCAGAAAAACCACGAGACTCCCCCGACATCGCGAGATGAGGGCCTTCTTTTCCTGCATGGCCTGGAGAGCAATCCCGCGTGCTCTCTCCAAACTCCACAAGATAGGAGCCAAGATTGCTGAGGAGTAGGACGGGGAGAACTCTTTTCCCCCCCAAACAATTTCATCAAAAGAGCATTTAAACGTCGAGTAAATTCCACAATACAACTTATGAATGCTGCCAGAGGACATCAGGCACCCAGAAAAGCAACCCAACTCTTGGAAAGTAGGTAGGAAAAAGTATAAAAGACAAAAAAAGAGACAAAAGAGGGAGGGAGGGATTTCCGTCCCGGGAAGATAGTCTTAAAAAGAGAAAAGTTTCCAAACACCAGGAAAGCTTTTCACTGCCAAATCTTTGCCAAGCTTTGGAAGCACAAAGGGCAACATAAGGGGGATAAAAATAAATAAACAATTAAAACTCGCAGATTGCAAGCCCTATGGTAACTCCCCCAGCCGCGAAGCAGTGCAGACGCCTGCTCACACCATTAGCAAGCAGGGGCTGGGCAGGGAGGCGCGGCGCGGGCTGCATCGCTTAGAGTAAGAATCTGGCCTGAATACCATGAGCGCTATCTGAACGAAATAACTTGGGCTAGCAAACCAGACTCTGGGATATCTACCACGCAAAAAGCCAGCCCTAACCTAAGACACCGCCAGGCCCGCGCACGGAACAAAGGACTGAACAGAGATAGCCGGCTGCAGACCTTCCCCCTCCGGTGACAGGCAGCCAGAGCCGGAAGGGGGCAATTGCAGCCCCAGAGAGACATTATCTATAAAACTGTAAGCAGGCTTCTTTGCTAACTAAAACTTCTTGGGGATCTGGACGGTCAACATCTGCCTGAGAAAGTGCGCCTGTTTTACACCCAGATAACCGAGTGGCGGGGAGGCGGTAAGTCACAACATTGGCGCTTGCCAAACACCTCATCACCTGAGCTGCTCGGACCTGGGAAGAGCACAAAACGCAGGCCGAACTGAGTCTGTGCCTCTGAGGACTACCCGAGTGCCTGAACCTGAGCGGCTTGGACCTGGGAGGTGCATGCAGCCCAGGGCCAGCCTCGGATTGTTCCCGGTGGAACAACCTAGAGCCCGAGCAGTGTGGGCAGGAAGGCTACACGCGCCGTGAGCGGGGGCAGACCCAGTGTGGCTGAGGCACTGCGAACGCACGCCAGTGTTA
This sequence comes from Bubalus kerabau, assembly GCF_029407905.1. NCBI lineage: Eukaryota > Metazoa > Chordata > Mammalia > Artiodactyla > Bovidae > Bubalus > Bubalus kerabau. Next base: position 1,357,308 of record NW_026577919.1, on the reverse strand, counting down.
TTTGTTTGCAGCATCACTCCCTCCCTCCCTCCCCACAGCGCAACTGAACAAGTGAGCCTAAAAAAAAAAAGTGTCCTCCACCGTCCCCTTTGTGTCAGGGCGTAAACCAGACACTGAAGAGACCAGCAAACAAAAGAAGCTATAACAGAGGGAAACGCCTTGGAAGCTACAGGCAATAGATTAAAACCCTGTGGTTATTAGGACTACATAGGAAGGCGCCTATAGATCTTGAGAAATATAAGTCGGACCAAGGAACTAGCCAAAAATGAACCGAACCCACGATACTCACAACAAAACCAGAGAAAGTCCTAGATATATTTTTATGATCATTCTTTCTTTTTTTTAATTTTTTTAATTTTAAGTCCTCTATTGTTCATTTAATTATCACTTTTATAACCTATTACTTTGCAAAAAAAAGACCCTATTTTTTTATTCTTCAGCAAACTTCATATATATATATTTATATATATATATAATAATTTTTTGACCTTGTATTTTTGTTTTGTTTTTTTTTTCTTCTTTTCTTTAACATTGTATTTTTGAAATTCCAAACTGTACTCTAGATTTTTAATTTATGCTTTTTGATATTTGATATCAATTTTGTACCTGTAGTTTCTTTGTAACTTTTGCGACATTGCTTGTTTTTGTTTGTTTGTTTTCTCTTTAGTTTTCTTCTTCCTTTTTTTTAACATTGTATTTTTGAAATTCCAAACTCTACTCTAGATTTTTAATTTTTGCTTTTTGGTATTAGTTATCAATTTTGTACCTGTATTTTCTTGATAATTTTTGCGACCTTGTTTGTTTTTCTTTGTTCGTTTTTTCTCTCTTTCTTTTCCTTCTTCTTTTCTTTAACATCGTATTTTTGAAATTCCAAACTCTACTCTAGATTTTTAATTTTTGCTTTTATGTATTTGTTACCAATTTTGTACCTTTAAGAACCCAATCTTCAGTACCCATTTTTCACTAGGGAGCGAGATTACTGGCTTGACTGCTCTCTCTCCCTTTGGACTCTCCTTTTTCTCCACCAGGTCGCCTGTGTCTCCTCCCTAACCCCTCTCTACTCTACCCAACTCTGTGAATTTCTGTGTATTCCAGACGGTGGAGAACACTTAGGGAACTGATTACTGGCTGGATCTGTCTCCCTCCTTTTCATTCCCCCCTTTTATCCTTCTGGCCACCTCTGTCTCCTTCCTCCTTCTTCTCATCTCTGTATAACTCTGTGAACATCTCTGAGCGGTCCAGTTGTGGAGTGCACATAAGGAAGTGACTACTGGCCAGCCCACTCTCTCCACTATTGATTCCACCTGATCTCATTTGGGTCACCTCTAACTCCCTCCTCCCTCTTCTCTTCTCCATGTAACGCTGTGAACCTTTCTGAGTGACCCTCACAGTAGAGAAACTTTTCTTCTTTAACGTAGATGTTTTATCAATGGTGCTGTATAGAAGGAGAAGTTTTGAAACTACTGTAAAAGTAAGACAGATAACAGGAAGCAGGAGGCTTAAGTCCAAACCCTGACTCCAGGGAACTCCTGACTCCAAGGAACATTAATTGACAGGAGCTCATCAAATGCCTCCATACCGACACTGAAATCAAGCACCACACAAGGGCCAACAAGTTCCAGGGCAAGACATACCAAGCCAATTCTCCAGCAACACAGGAACGCAGCCCTGAGCTTCAAGATACAGGCTGCCCAAAGTCACCCCAAAACCACAAACATCTCATAACTCATTACTGGACACTTCATTGCACTCCAGAGAGAAGAAATACAGCTCCACCCACCAGAACATGGACACAAGCTTCCCTAACCAGGAAACCTTGACAAGACACCTGTACAAACCCACACACAATGAGGAAATGCCAGAGTAAAGAACTCCACAAACTGCCAGAATACAGAAAGGACACCCCAAACTCAGCAATTTAAACAAGATGAGACAGAGGAATACCCAGCAGATAAAGGAACAGGATAAATGCCCACCAAACCAAACAAAAGAGGAAGAGATAGGGAATCTACCTGATAAAGAATTCCGAGTAAGGATAGTGAAATGGATCTAAAATCTTGAAATTAAAATGGAATCACAGATAAATAGCCTGGAGACAAGGATTGAGAAGATGCAAGAAAGGTTTAACAAGGACCTAGAAGAAATAAAAAAAGAGTCAATATATAATGAATAATGCAATAAATGAAACTAAAAACACTCTGGAGGCAACAAATAGTAGAATAACAGAGGCAGAAGATAGGATTAGTGAATTCGAAGATAGAATGGTAGAAATAAATGAATCAGAGAGGATAAATGAAAAACGAATTAAAAGAAATGAGCACAATCTCAGAGACCTCCAGGACAATATTAAACGCTACAACATTCGAATCATAGGGGTCCCAGAAGAAGAAGACAAAAAGAAAGACCGTGAGAAAATACTTGAGGAGATAATAGTTGAAAACTTCCCTAAAATGGGGAAGGAAATAATCACTCAAGTCCAAGAAACCCAGACAGTCCCAAACAGGATAAAGCCAAGGCGAAACCCCCCAAGACACATATTAATCACATTAACAAAAATCAAACACAAAGAACAAATATGAAAAGCAGCAAGGGAAAAACAACAAATAACACACAAGGGAATTGCCATAAGGATAACAGCTAATCTTTCAATAGAAACGCTTCAAGCAAGGAGGGAATGGCAAGACATACTTAAAATGATGAAAGAAAATAACCTACAGCCCAGATTATTGTACCCAGCAAGGATCTCATTCAAGTATGAATGAGAAATCAAAAGCTTTTCAGACAAGCAAAAGCTGAGAGAATTCTGCACCACCAAACCAGCTCTCTAACAAATACTAAACAGGAAATACAAAAACGGTGTATAAATTCGAACCCCAAACAATAAAGTAAATGGCAATGGGATCATACTTATCAGTAATTACCTTAAACGTAAATGGGTTGAATGCTCCAACCAAAAGACAAAGACTGGCTGAATGGATACAAAAACAAGACCCCTACATATGTTGTCTACAAGAGACCCACCTCAAAACAGGGGATACATACAGACTGAAAGTGAAGGGCTGGAAAAAGATTGTCCATGCAAATAGGGACCAAAAGAAAGCAGGAGTAGCGATACTCATGTCAGATAAAATAGACTTTAAAACAAAGGCTGTGAAAAGAGACAAAGAAGGTCACTACATAATGATCAAAGGATCAATCCAAGAAGAAGATATAACAATTATAAATATATATGCACCCAACGTGGGAGCACCACAGTATGTAAGACAAATGCTAACAAGTATGAAAGGAGAAATTAACACTAACACAATAATAGTTGGAGATTTTAATACCCCACTCACACCTATGGATAGATCAACTAAACAGAAATTTAACAAGGAAACACAAACTTTAAATGATACAATAGACCAGTTAGACCTAATTGATATCTATAGGACATTTCATCCCAAAACAATGAATTTCAACTTTTTCTAAAGTGCACATGGAACCTTCTCCAGGATAGATCACATCCTGGGCCATAAAGCTAGCATTGGTAAATTCGAAAAAATAGAAATCATTCCAAGCATCTTTTCTGACCACAATGCAGTAAGATTAGATCTCAATTACAGGAGAAAAACTATTAAAAATTCCAACATATGGAGGCTGAACAACACGCTGCTGAATAACCAACAAATCACAGAAGAAATCAAAAAAGAAATCAAAATTTGCATAGAAACGGATGAAAATGAAAACACAACAACCCAAAACTTGTGGGACACGGTAAAAGCAGTCCTAAGGGGAAAGTTCATAGCAATACAGGCACACCTCAAGAAACAAGAAAAAAGTCAAATAAATAAACTAACTCTACACCTAAAGCAACTAGAAAAGGAAGAAATGAAGAACCCCAGGGTTAGTAGAAGGAAAGAAATCTTAAAAATTAGAGCAGAAATAAATGCAAAAGAAACAAAAGAGACCATAGCAAAAATCAACAAAACCAAAAGCTGGTTCTTTGAAACGATAAATAAAATTGACAAACCATTAGCCAGACTCATCAAGAAACAAAGGGAGAAAAATCAAATCAATAAAATTAGAAATGAAAATGGAGAGATCACAACAGAAAACACAGAAATACAAAGGATCATAAGAGACTACTATCAACAATTATATGCCAATAAAATGGACAACGTGGAAGAAATGGACAAATTCTTAGAAAAGTACAACTTTCCAAAACTGGACCAGGGAAGAAATAGAAAATCTTAACAGACCCATCACAAGCACGGAAATGGAAACTGTAACCAAAAATCTTCCAGCCAACAAAAGCCCAGGTCCAGACGGCTTCACAGCTGAATTCTACGAAAAATTTAGAGAAGAGCTAACACCTATCCTGCTCAAACTTTTCCAGAAAATTGCAGAGGAAGGTAAACTTCCAAACTCATTCCATGAGGCCACCATCAGCCTAATACCAAAACCTGCCAAAGATCCCACAAAAAAAGAAAACTACAGGCCAATATCACTGATGACATAGATGCAAAAATCCTTAACAAAATTCTAGCAATCAGAATCCAACAACACATTAAAAAGATCATACACCATGACCAAGTGGGCTTTATCCCAGGGATGCAAGGATTCTTCAATATCCGCAAATCAATCAATGTAATACACCACCTTAACAAATTGAAAAATAAAAACCATATGATTTTCTCAATAGATGCAGAGAAAGCCTTTGACAAAATTCAACATCCATTTATGATAAAAAATCTCCAGAAAGCAGGAATAGAAGGAATATACCTCAACATAATAAAAGCTATATATGACAAACCCACAGCAAACATTATCCTCAATGGTGAAAAATTGAAAGCATTTCCTCTAAAGTCAGGAACAAGACAAGGGTGCCCACTTTCACCATTACTATTCAACATAGCTTTGGAAGTTTTGGCCACAGCAATCAGAGCAGAAAAAGAAACAAAAGGAATCCAAATTGGAAAAGAAGAAGTAAAACTCTCACTGTTTGCAGATGACATGATCCTCTACATAGAAAACCCTAAAGACTCCACCAGAAAATTACTAGAACTAGCCAATGACTACAGTAAAGTTGCAGGATATAAAATCAACACACAGAAATCCCTTGAATTCCTATACACTAATAATGAGAAAACAGAAAGAGAAATTAAGGAAACAATTTCATTCACCATTGCAACGGAAAGAATAAAATACTTAGGAATATACCTACCTAAAGAAACTAAAGACCTATATATAGAAAACTATAAAACACTGGTGAAAGAAATCAAAGAGGACACTAATAGGTGGAGAAATATACCATGTTCATGGATTGGAAGAATCAATATAGTGAAAATGAGTATACTACCCAAGGCAATTTATAGATTCAATGCAATCCCTATCAAGCTACCAACAGTATTCTTCACAGAGCTAGAACAAATAATTTCACAATTTGTATGGAAATACAAAAAACCTCGAATAGCCAAAGCGATCTTGAGAAAGAAGAATGGAACTGGAGGAATCAACCTACCTGATTTCAGGCTCCGCTACAAAGCCACAGTTATCAAGACAGAATGGTACTGGCACAAAGACAGAAATATAGATTAGTGGAACAAAATAGAAAGCCCAGAGATAAATCCACACACATATGGACACCTTATCTTTGACAAAGGAGGCAAAAATATACAATGGATTAAAGACAATCTCTTTAACAAGTGGTGCTGGGAAATCTGGTCAACCACTTGTAAAAGAATGAAACTAGAACACTTTCTAACACAATACACAAAAATAAACTCAAAATGGATTAAAGATCTAAACGTAAGACCAGAAACTATAAAACTCCTAGGGGAGAACATAGGCAAAACACTCTCTGAAATACATCACAGCAGGATCCTCTATGACCCACCTCCCAGAATATTGGAAATAAAAACAAAAATAAACAAATGGGGCCTAATTAACCTTAAAAGCTTCTGCACATCAAAGCAAACTATTAGCAAGGTGAAAAGACAGCCTTCGGAATGGGAGAAAATAATAGGAAATGAAGCAACTGACAAACAACTAATCTCAAAAATATACAAGCAACACCTACAGCTCAACTCCAGAAAAATAGATGACCCAATCAAAAAATGGGCCAAAGAACTAAATAGACGTTTCTCCAAAGAAGACATACAGATGGCTAACAAACACATGAAAAGATGCTCAAAATCACTCATTATCATAGAAATGCAAATCAAAACCACTATGAGGTACCATTTCACGCCAGTCAGAATGGCTGCAATCCAAAAGTCTACAAATAATAAATGCTGGAGAGGGTGTGGAGAAAAGGGAACCCTCTTACACTGTTGGTGGGAATGCAAACTAGTACAGCCACTATGGAGAACAGTGTGGAGATTCCTTAAACAACTGGAAATAGAACTGCCTTATGATCCAGCAATCCCACTGCTGGGCATACACACTGAGGAAACCAGAAGGGAAAGAGACACGTGTACCCCAATGTTCATCGCAGCACTGTTTCTAATAGCCAGGACATGGAAGCAACCTAGATGTCCATCAGCAGATGAATGGATAAGAAAGCTGTGGTACATATACACAATGGAGTATTACTCCACCATTAAAAAGAATAGAATGAATCAGTTCTAATGAGGTGGATGAAACTGCAGCCTATTATACAGAGTGAAGTAAGCCAGAAAGAAAAACACCAATACAGTATACTAACGCATATATATGGAACTTTGAAAGACGGTAACAATAACCCTGAGTACGAGACAGCAAAAGAGACACTGATGTATAGAAGAGTCTTATGGACTCTGTGGGAGAGGGAGAAGGTGGGAAGATTTGGGAGAATGGCATTGAAATATGTAAAATATCATGTATGAAAAGAGTTGCCAGTCCAGGTTTGATGCATGACACTGGATGCTTGGGGCTAGTGCACTGGGACGACCCAGAGGGATGCTATGGGGGGGAGGAGGGAGGAGGGTTCAGGATGGGGAGCACATGTATACCTGAGGCGGATTCATTTTGATATTTGGAAAAACTAATACAATTATGTAAAGTTTAAAAATAAAATAAAATTAAAAAAAAATCCACAGGAGGCTTGACTCCCTTTAGGCCACTCAGTGGTCTCCAAGAAATACCCGTCGGGACTCGAGAGCAGAGCAGAGTCCTTTCCTTCCTCTCGAGATAAGGCCTGACTCCTCGGGTGCGTCTAAAATGCAACCCCGAGATCTCTGTCGCCCCTGGAGAGGAACATTAGGTCCCGGACACAAGCTTAGATGAGGTCTCTTTTGCCCTGAAGTGACTCGAGAGCAATCCCTAGCTCTCTCTCGCAACTCTAATGGAAGATTGGACTTCCCTGGGCCAACACAAGAGGAAGCCTGAATTCCCCATCATAACTCAAGAATCCCGCCGAAACTCGAGAAAAACCACATGGTTACCCCGTCATCGCAAGATGAGGCCCTTGCCCGCTACAGCGTCTAAAGAGAAGTCCCAGGTTTCTTCTTGAAGTGTTTTCACACTTCAAGTGTGAAAACTTGGCACCCTTGATGCAATTACAAAAGTTCCCCAACACCCTGGTCTCTCTCGAGGGGAACACCGAGGTTCCCGGTACGACTTCATCTGAGCCACTTCTCCCCTCCTGATTGCGACTGGAGGGTCGACTCCCGTGCTTTGTCTGGAAGGGGTTCCCAACCTTCCCGGCGCACCTCAGGATGAGGCCGGACTAACGAGAATATTTGAGACGTAGCTTCATGGGTGGTAACACATGCTGAAAGACCCCGATTCCCCGGTCCGCTCTTGATAAGAACCCGATGCCCGGACACCTCTTCAAAGGCAACCCTGTGGAAGAAGGCACAACACGAAGGGGCACTGACACCCTCGTGCATCGTCCGGAAAAACCCGCAGATTCCAAACACAGTTCGACAAGTTGCCTGTCACCCCATGAATAACTCGAGAGGCAAGCGGAGTTCCATTCCTCCTTACAAGACGAGGCCTGACTCTCCTGTCCCAACTCTGCAGGGACCCTGCGATCAGAGTCAGAAATGGAGATGAACCTTGAGGTTCCTGCCTCCACTCGAGATGAGGCCCTCTTCTATTGCACCAAACCCAGTGGAGTCCCGAGAGGGCCCTCCCAACTCCAGGGTATCCCTGACTTCTCAGAGGCACACTGAGAAGCTCCCTGAGGCCACCGGCACTAGTCGAGGGAACCCAGGGTTTACTGCCGTGACCCAAGAAACACCTTGAAAGTCCTTCTTTAACGGTTCTTGAGGCCCGATACACCTTCCATGACTCCAGAGCAATGACGCGCTCCCCCTCGCAATGCGCATGGAGACCTGACTTCCCAAGCGCCACATGAGAGGCTCCCTGAGCTCCCCGTAGTACCTCATGAGAAACCCCACACTGGCGCTGCAGCTCGAGAAAACCCACGAGACGCCCCCTTCATCGCGAGATGATGGCCTTCTTTTCCTGCATGGCCTGGAGAGCAATCCCGAGTCCTCTCTCCAAACTCCACAGGAGGCTTGACTCCCTTTAGGCCACTCAGTGGGCTCCAAGAGATACCCGTCGCAACTCGAGAGGAGAGCGGAGTCCTTCGCTTCCCCTCGAGACAAGGACTGACTCCCTGGGTGCATCAGGAAAGCAACCCCGAGATCCCTGTCCCCCCTGGAGACGAACATTATGTCCTGGACACAAGCCTAGATAAGGTCTCTTTTGCCCTGCAGTAACTCAAGCGCAATCCCTAGCTCTCCCTCGCAACTCGAATGGAAGACTGGACTTCCCTGAGCCAACACAAGAGGAAGCCTGAATTTCCTGACCTAACTCGAGAATCCCGCCACAACTCGAGAAAAACGACGTGGTTAACCCGTCACCACAAGATGAGGCCCTTGCCAGCTACAGCGTCTCAAGAGAAGTCTCACGTTCCGTCTTGAAGTTTGAAACGGTACTTAGCACCTTTGATGTGACTCCAAAAGTTCCCCGACATCCCAGTTTTACTCGAGGGGAACATCGAGGTTCCCGGCACCACTTCATCTGAGCCCCTTCTCCCCTCCTGATCGGGACAAGAGGGTCGATTCACTTGCTTTGTCTGAAAGGGTTACCGACCTTCCTGGTGCACCTCAGGTTGAGGTCCGTCTCAAGAAGAAATTCGAGACGTAGGCTTGTGGGTAGTGCCACATGCTGAAAGACCCTGATTTCCTGGTCTGCTCTTGATAAGAACCTGAAGGCTGGATACCTCTTCGAAGGCAACCCTGTGTATGAAGGCAAAAAACAAAGGGGAACTGACACCTCCATGCATCGTCCAGATAAAACCGCAGGTTCCACACACAGCTCGACAAGTGGCCTGTTATCTGGTGAACAACTCGAGAGTCCAGTGGAGTTCCATTCCTCCACACAAGACGAGGCCTGACTCTCCTGTCCTAACTCTGTAGGGACTCTGTGTTCAGAGTCAGAAATGGAGAGCAACCCTGAGGTTCCTGCTTCAAATCGAGATGAGGCCCTCTTCTGACAAGGTCCAGCCTCGGCTGGTCCAGGGTTTTCGAAGGGGAGACAGAGTAGGCGACCTATTGATTTATTTATCAAAGATATAAAGAGTAATAGAATGAGGATAGCTCAGTAGGAAAATTTAGTGGAGAAAAGAAGCTGAGTAGCTTGGTTTATGCGGAAAATCAGTATAACCCGTGACACCAGGTTAGCTCTTACCACGGAGGCCGCAGTCTCCCTCTCGAAGAGCGAAAAGTGCCCCACCTTAGACATCTTCTTAAGTGGTCTTCGAAGCCCAGGCAAATAAATGGTCGCAGAGGATATCCGCGCTCCAGATGGACACTCATCTGAAAATTGAGGGGAAGAATGACATTAGGAGACTAAGCGTTGGCAATCAAGGCCTGTAGCTTTAGTTTCAACAGGGGTTTTTATACCCTAAGTTACACATAGAGGATAATGGGGATGCAAAGTCAGCAGCCTTTGATCCTTATCAAAAACCAGGGTTTCTTTCCTGCAAATGTATCATATACAAATGGTTTAGGTGATTTACATCATCTTCTAGCCAGAAGACCTATTAACATTTTATGACTCTTGACAAAGACTTATCAACCGTAAGACTTATTTTCTCTAAGAGTAATTATTTTAAGGTTTGGCCCCATCTTTCGAAGATAAAATTGCATTCCTATAGGGCAGATATGTAATGGGTTTACAACAAAGGAAAGAATTTATTACCTTAAGGGTCTAAAGTTAGTAACACCAAGGCCACTACTTATTTCTTCTACATACCAACTATATTAATTAATACACATTCAATTATACAATTCAGGGGATGTGGAAACTTGGCAACAAGCATTGGTTCATCAATGAAATCTTTTACTAGTTTTATTCTGACAGTTTCTAACTCTCTGAGAGGCTCTAAGCTATTTGAATATCTTAAACTTCCCGTGCCTCTCGAGGCTTGGAGACTGTAAACAATTGTATGCATTGCTGTAGGAGTCCGGGTAAACTTGTCAGGCGAGTTAGAGAGCCATCTGACGTGTTTGGATTTAAACACTCCTAATTGCCCAGGAACTTTATTAATTGGAGCTGTAAGTTAGCTCTTTGACAGAAAGAGTGAGATGGTGGTGGGGGACAGCCCCCAGTAAAGTCAGAGGTGAGAGCACAAAGCAATAAAGTAGGCAGACACTGGTTTTGGGGGGGTAGATGCTCAAGAATATCCGGGAGGACTCCCGAGGCTCGATCCCGCCTTTGTGTATGCCCAGCCTCCTTCCTCATGACCTTTGTCACGAGTGGAATGTCTCTCGCCGGCTCCCGGCATCTCCCCATTTTTTATTTCTTAAAACAGCCAGATGTAGCTCAGTCGCGAGCCTCTGAATACTCTGCCGAAGAATCCTGACAATACAAGGAAGAATGATTATGAGAAGCAGAATTAAAGCAGCCACCGCAGCATAGCTAAAGACATTAGACAGAATATTCTTTCCTGAGATGTAGTTAGGGAAAGTATGGAAGAATTCATTTGCTGTTCCAGCAGCAGTAAAATCTAATCGGGAGTGCTCCATGGTTGCTATTTGATAGTGAAGTTTCCCTACGTCTCAACCAATGTCAGAGCTGTTCCAGATACCTGAAATATGGTTTTTAATCTTTTCCCATTCAAAATCTGTCTCATTTACTTTCAGGGGTGTTCCACATATCCACCGATAGTCAGCATGACAAGACAATGCCATTTTCACCTTTAAAGCCTGCAATTCAGTCCCAATATGTATTACTGCTTCCTCTAGGGCGTCTACCCTCATTTCTAATTTTCTCTCTATAGCTTCCTGTGTTGCCAATGTTAAAGAAACATTTTTGGACATAGAATCAACATATTGAGCAGTATGTACTTGTTGAGTCAATGATATTTCTGCCACAGTAACAGAAGTGATTGCACTTATCAAAGCTGCTGTTCCCAAGATAATTAAGCCCACAAACCGTCGTGTTTGCATTAAATCCTGTAGTTGTTGTAATACAGCAAGACCATAATTCAATAAGTGGTTACATCATAAGATAAGGTGGATGTTGTAGCATTACAAAGGAGCAAACATTATATTGAGGGTTTAAACAAGATGAACCAGGGAGCAGCTGTAGGCGTCAGCCCGGGGGAGCAGTGTCCCCAGCATCAGGAGGCAGAACGCGAGCGGCAGGCTGTGGGCCAAGGCGCCTATGGTGGGCGGAGGGGCAGGGTTCGTGGTTTAGGGCTAGCCGCCACCGCTTGGGCTCAGGGCGGTCCCCTCTCGCCGGTGGGGCCACGCTGGTCTGGACAGCACTCCGCGGGTGCGCTTTCCTCTCTGGCCCTCACTCGCTGCACAGACTTCTTTGCTCTAGGTCACGGGGTGCAGCGAGGTGGGTGCGAGGCGCTGCTGGTGGCACGGAGGCGAGAGCTGGCTGGGGGAGGGGGAGCGAGCGAGTGCGCGCGCCGCAAACCTGGTCTTTGGGGAATGTGACATGACGAATTTGTCTGAGATCCAAACCGGAGAATCTGCATTCTGTAGAAATATACAAGCATACCCTCTCCCACAAGTTACCAACACATCTGGCCTTTTTCACTCTCCCGTAAGGAGGCCTTTTTACTTGACCAGGGGCCGAGTCGTAGCCTGTAATTCAGGCATCTAGTGTCTCATCATTGTAGTCTGCCCCTGTGTGTTTACGTTTAAGTGATTAATTACAATTGGAACATAACTTCACTATTTGTCTAGCTGTTTCCCTATGGATATGTTAATTTAGGTCTAATGTTTAGTTTAAGTCTCTGTATAAATTTAAATAATAAATGTATAACCTCCTTATCTCATTTTGGTATACAGGTATACAGATATACCTAAATGCAAAATGCATTTATATATGTATTTATATATGGCAACAAGTATAAAGTTATTGACATATAATATATATAAATCAATATACTTGAATTAATCTTTATAATTAATATATTAATTAATATATATTACAACAATACAACACATACACAGCTAATACCAACCAACACAAACCAATATACTGTAATAATACATGTCACACATTTATAATTATACAGTATATAGAACATTTATCATCACAGCACATCAATCCATACCAATTAATATCAGCCACACACACATTATATTCTGCCATATATATTTAATTATACAGTATATATATATGTGTGTGTATATAGTATACATATTAATTTATATACAAATTAATTAAGTATAGATCTATAAATAGAATTAGGTATACCTTTATTATATTTTATTTATACCCATACCTAATTAGGCAAACTGTAATTAGGCAAATACATTTATATTATGTATTTATAACAATATATAAAGTATTGTTAAATGTACCACCTGTACAGCATCTCCACCCCACATACCACTTTCTCTAATCCCACCAACTCATTTTCAGTATTGTGTGTTGGCCAGGAGCTGGGCCAGTCTTTCCCAGCAATGTTAAGAGACGTCTGTTCCTGTGTCTAATAGCCCTGGCGTTTTATTCTCTTGAATTAAAAGATCTTTTAAAGGCCTTGGAACTGTAATTTCCTGCACCCAAAAGGCTAGATCACTAGATCCAAATGTTTTGTGGCTCTTAGATTGAGAAGTCAAGTTTTTCCTTGTCTGATAGTAAGGTAAAAGTAAAAGCTGTGTTACTCTTTGACCTTTATTAATTTGTACAGTTTTGATAGGCAGTGAGATCAAGACTTTAATTTCTCAATATCATCAGAATCTACTACACCATGCACCAGCGAAATTTCTTTTCTTTCTTTTTTTTTTATTTAATTTTTTTTTAAAAGAAAGCGAGCTACGCCCCAGGACAAATCTTACAATGTCCTCAGATAGGGGGCCAGCCACTCCGGTTGGAATTGGAGTAAGTGGCACATCAGGGGTTAATATTGTTATTAAATCTCCTTGCCTTTTCGCTTTTCTCCTAGCCTGGGTGAGACCCCCCTGAGGGAGTTTTCTCCAAGGAGCACGCTCTGAATATTGTGTACTAAAAGCTCCTTTGTTTAAAAAACTTTTTATCTTCCTCAGTCTTAGGCAACACTTTGGGAGGCTTTGGGGGCAAAGTGGGGAACTCCTGGGTCCTGGGAGGCACAATCGAAGGCGGTGGTGGTCTCCTTAATTCAGAAAGTGGTGGATAAGTTTTTTAAAGGTTTGTGCAGAGGGGGAGGGAGCTCGCCAGGGCTCTCGGCCGCAGCGTCCTGTAAGCCCTCTCCTTCCTCGGGAGGTAGACCACTTTCTCCCTCCTTTTTTTTTTTTCAATGGCAGAAAATATGATCTGTGCAGTAAATGGAGACTCACCACCATCCACCTCTATAGCCTCCCCCATAGGCTATTTAACAGCCTCGTGACGGAGGTCCAGGACATTTCTAATCATATTCCACAGTCAGTAAATATTTGTCTATTCTTAGATGCAGAGAAATCCATTTTTAATTTTTTTTTTTATTTTTAGAGAATATTTTTATTTATTTTGTAACCTCTTTACCCTGGCTAAACTTCAGAGGGGACTAGAAAAGAAGCCTCAAGGTGAGGATCGAGTTCATCCTTGGGACTAGAGAAAATCCTTCTCCGGGAAACTCCTAGCGGTGGCCCTTTACCCCGACATGGAGGAGGAGGCATAGGGGGATGGGAGCGTCCCGAAGTTTTCCTCTTCTGTTCCGGAGATCCTTTAACTGTTTGGTAACTAAATCTTACGAACTGTCTGATCGGGGATGTTTCCCTCAACCTCCTAGGAGCGGATGGTCTGATTAGGGATGTTTTCTTAAACTTTTAGGAGCATCTTTAGCTAAAAAAAAAAAAAAAAAAACAACAATCCTCATCAGAATGGCATCGAGCTGCTGTTTCCTCTAAACCTTTTTCAAATTGAGGGGAGAGCTGATCTTTCTTTTCATCCCTATCTTTTACATGCTCATTGGCAGTCATAGCGGCTAGCCATTCATTTAGCTGTCGATAGCTAGGTATAGCCTCTTCATTTTCACTTTTCTTTATAACAGGTACCTTTTCAGATTTGCTTTTTTGTTTAACAGGTACTTTTCCAACTTTACTTTCCTCTTTAACAGGTACCTTTTCAAATTCATGAGCTGGATCTAAAACATCTCTAGTCATATTCCACAGAGGAAAGGTGTAAGTAGGGATTTTTTCCAAACCTTGCTGAGCACAATAAGCTCTTAGCTGTTTTCCTAGTTTTTTCAAGATATCTAGGTTAACAGTGCCTTGTTGTAGAAACCAAGGGCAGTGGTCTTGTACAAATGTAAAAAAATGATTGAATGGAAGATGTTTTAACCTTGATTCTTCTTTTACTTAATAACTGTAAAATTACTCCTATAAAGAGCTGTCTTTCATTTGATTCAGTGTTGCCCATGTCAGAAAATTAAGGATAGTAAAAGATTTTGCTTTTAGCTATCTAAAGATTAGGCCCTTTTTGTCAGCCTTTTTAGAAACCGTTTTTTCTCTCTAACTCTTCAACACTTCCCACTCCTCTCGCCCTGTCTATTCTACAGGGGGATCTGCAGCCCCCTAAGTGGGATCCTATCTGTCCCGAAAACTGAACGCTGGGGGAATGGGGTTGGGGATTTACCTTCGAAATGCCTGTCTCGGGCGCCACCTGCAGAGGTCCAGCCCCAGCTGATCCAGGGTACTTGAAGGGAAGATGGAGTAGGCGACCTATTTATATATTTATTTATTCATCAAAGATATACAGAGTAATAGAATGAGGATAGCTCAGTAGGAAAATTCAGTGGAGAAAAGCAGCTGAGTAGCTTGGTTTACACGGAAAATCAATATAACCCATGACACCAGGTTAGCTCTGACCACGGAGGCTGCAAGTGCCCTCTAGAATAGAGGAAGTTGCCCCACCTTAGACACCTTATCGAGTAGGTCTTCGAAGCCCAGGCAAATAAATGGTCGCAGAGGATATCCGCGCTCCAGATGGACACTCATCTGAAAATTGAGGGGAATAATGACATGGGGAGACCAAGCGTTGGCGAGCAAGGCCCGTAACTTTATTTTCAACACAGGTTTTAATGCCCTAAGTTACACATAGAGGATAATAGGGGATGCAAAGTCAGCAGTCTTTAATCCTTATCAAAAACCAGGGTTTCTTTTCTGCAGATTTATCGTATAAAAATGGTTTAGATGATTTACATCATCTTCTGGCCAGAAGACCTATTAACATTTTATGACTCTTGACAAAGACTTATCAACCATAAGAGTTATTTTCTCTAAGAGTAATTGTTTAAGGTTTGGCGCCATCTTGCGAAGATAAAATTGCATTCCTATAGGGAGGATGTGTAATGGGTTTACAACAAAGAAAAGAATTTATTACCTTAAGGGTCTAAAGTTACTAACATCAAGGCCAGTACTTATTTTTTCTACATAACAACTATATTAATTAACACACATTCAAGGATACAATTCAGGGGATGTGGAAACTTGGCAAAAAGGATTGGTTCATCAATGAAATCTTTTACTAGTTTTATTCTGACAGTTTCTAACTCTCTGAGAGGCTCTAAGCTATTTGAATATCTTAAACTTCCCGTGCGTCTCGAGGCTGGGAGACTGTACACAATTGTATGCATAGCTGTAGGAGACCGGGTAAACTTGTCAGGCGAGTTAGAAAACCATCTGAGGGGTTTGGATTTAAACACTACTAATTGCCCAGGAACATTATTAGTTGGAGCTGTAAGTTAGCTCTTTGACAGAGAGAGTGAGATGGTGGTAGGGGACATCCCCAGTAATGTCAGAGGTGAGAGAACAAAGCCATAAAAAAGGCAGACTTTGGTTTTTGTGGGTAGATGCTCAAGAATATACGGGGGAACTCCCGGAGGCTCGATCCCGCCTTTGCGTATGCCGAGACTCTTTCCTCATGACATTTGTCACGAGTGGAATGTCTCTCGCTGGCTCCTGGCAATCTTCCATTGCACCAAACGCAGTGGAGTCCCGAGAGGCCCCTCCCAACACCACAGTATCAGTGTCTTCTCAGAGGCACCCTGAGCAACTCCCTGAGGTCACCGGCACAAGTCAAGGGAACACAGGGTCTCCTGTCGCAACCCGAGAAAGACCTCAAGAGTCCGTCTTCAACGCGTCTTGAGGCCGGATTCCCCTACCATGACTCGAGAGCAATGACACGCTCCCCCTCGCCATGCGCATGGACACCTGACTTCACTGGCGCCACATGAGAGGCTCCCTGAGCTCCCCGTCATACCTCGTGAGAAACCCCACACTGGTGCCGCAGCTCGGGAAAACCCACGAGACGCCACCGTCATCGCGAGATTGGGGACTTCTTTTCCTGCCTGACCTGGAGAGCAATCCCTGGTCCTTTCTCCAAACTTCACAGGAGGCTTTACTCCCTTTAGGCCACTCAATGGGCTCCAAGAGATACCTGTCGCGACTTGAGAGGACAGCAGAGTACTTTGTTTCCCCTCGAGATGAGGCCTTACCTCGGGTGAGTCTGGAATGCAACCCCGAGATCCCTGTTGCCCCTGGAGAGGAACATTATGTCCTGGACAAAAGCCTAGATGAGGTCTATTTTGCCCTACAGTGACTCGAGAGCAACACCCATCTCTCCCTCGCAATTCGAATGGAAGATTGGTCTTCACCGGGCCAACACAAGAGGAAGTCTGAATTTCCCGTTGTAACTCGAGAATCCCACCGCAACTCTTAAAAACCACGTGGTTCCCCATTCATCGCAATATGAGGCCTTTGCCCGCTACAGAGTCTCAAGAGAAGTCCCATGTTTCGTCATAAAGTTCGAAATGCTACTTGGCACCCTTGATGCGACCCCAAAAGTTCCCCAATATACCGGTCTCACTCCAAGGGAACACCGAAGTTCCTGGCACCACTTCATTTGAGCCCCTTCTCCGCTCCTGATCACGGCAGGAAGGTCGATCCCCCTGCTTTGTCTAGAAGGGGTTCCCGACCTTCATGGCGCACCTCAGGATGAGGCCAGTCTCACGAAGAAATTCGAGAAGTAGCCTCGTGTTGGTGCCACGTGCCGAAAGACCACGATTTCTCGGTCTTGCTCTTGATAAGAACCCGATGCCCGCACACCTCTTCTAAGGCAACCCTGTGGATGAAGGCACTACACGAGGGGGCACTGGCAACCCTGTTCATCGTCCGGAAAATCCCACAGGATCCACATACAGCTCCACAACTGGCCTGTCACCCATTAAACAATGAGAGAGGCAAGCGGAGTTCCCTTCCTCAGACAAGACGAGGCCTGAGAATCCAATCCCAACTCTGCAGGCACGCTTCGATCTGAGTCAGAAATGGAGAGGAAACCTGAGGTTCCTGCCTCAACCCGAGATGAGGCCCTCTTCCATTAAAACAAACCCAGTGGAGTCCCGAGAGGCCACTCCCATCTCCACAGTATCCCTGACTTCTCATAGGCATTGTGATAAGCTCCTTGAGGCCACCGGCAAACGTCGAGGGAAATAAGGGTTTCCTGCCACAATCGAAGAAAGACCTCGAGAGTCCTTCTTCAATGCGTCTTGAGGTCAGATTCCCCTACCATGGCTCGAGAGCAATAACGCGCTCCCCCTCGCCATGCACATGGAGACCTGACTTCCCTGGCGCCACATGAGAGGCTCCCTGAGCTCCCTGACGTACCTCGTGTGAAACCCCACACTGGCGCCGCAGCTCGAGAAAACCCACAAGACCCCTCCGTCATCGCGAGATGAGGGCCATCTTTTCCTGCATGGCCTGGAGAGCAGTCCAAAGTCCTCTCTCCAAACTTCACAGGAGGCTTGACTCCCTTTAGGCCACAAAGTGGGCTCCAAGAGGTGCCCGTCGCGACTCGAAAGGAGAGCAGAGTCCTTTGCTTCCCTTCGACACGAGGCCTGACTCCCTGGGTGAGTCTGGAATGCAAACCTGAGATCCCTGTGGCCCTTGGAGAGGAACATTAGGTCCTGGACACAAGCCTAGATGAGGTCTCCTTTGCCCTGCAGTGACTCGAGCGCAACCCCCAGCTCTCGCTTGCAACTCGAATGGATGATTGGACTTCCCTTGCCCAACACAAGAGGAAGCCTGAAATCCCCGTCGTAACTCGAGAATCCCGCCGCAACTCGAGAAAAACCACGTGGCTCCCCCGTCATCGCAAGATGAGGCCCTTGGCCGCTACAGCGTATCAAGAGAAGTCCCACGTTCCATCCTGAAGTACAAAACGGTACTTGGCACCCTTGATGCGACCCCCAAAGTTCCCTGACATACCGGTCTCACTTGAGGGAAACACCAAAGTTCACGGCACCACTTCCTGTGAGCCCCTTCACCCCTCCTGATCGCAACAGGAGGGTCGACTCCCATGCTTTGTCTGCAAGGGGTTCCCGACGTTCCCCGCGAACCTCTGGATGAGGCCGGTCTCATGAGGAAATTCGAAAAGTAGCCTCATGGTTGGTGCCACATGCTGAAAGATCCCGAATTCCCGGTCCACTCTAGATAAGAACCTGACGCCCGGACATCTCTTCGAAGGCAACCCTGTGGATGAAGGCACAACACGAAGGGACACTGACATCCCCATGCATCGTATGGAAAAACCCGCCGATTCCACTCACAGCTCCAAATGTGGACTGTCACCCCGTGAACAACTCGAGAGGCAAGTGAAGTTGCATTCCTTCACACAAGACGAGGCCTTACCCTCCTGGCCCAACTCTTCAGGGACCCTGCGATCGGAGTCAGAAATGGAGAGGAACCCTGAGGTTCCTGCCTCAACTAGAGAAGAGGCCCTCTTCCATTGAACCAAACTCAGTGGTGTCCCGAGAGGCCCCTCCCAACACCACAGTATCCCTGAATTCTCAGAGGCTCCCTGAGAAGCTACCTGAGGTCACTGGCACAAGTCGAGGGAACCCAGAGTTTCCTGAAGTAACCCGAGAAAGACTTGGAGAGTCCTTTTTCAACGTCTCTTGATGCCCGATTCCCCTACCATGACTCCAGAGCAAGGACGTGCTCCCCTTGCCACAAGCAGGAAAACTGACTTCCCTAGTACCACACAAGAGGCTCCCTGAGTACCCCATCGTACCTCGTGAGAAAACACACAGTGGCGCCGCAGTTCGAGAAAAACCACAAGATGCCCCCGTCAAGGAGAGATGGGGGCCTTCTTTTCCTGCCTGACCTGGAGAGCAATCCCTGGTCCTCTCTCCAAACTTCACAGGAGGATTGACTCCCTTTAGGCCACTCAGTTGGGTCCAAGAAATACCCGGTGCGACTCGAAAGGAGAGCGGAGTCCTTTGCTTCCCTGGAGACGAGGCCTGACTCCCCGGGTGAGTTTGGAATGCAACCCCGAGATCCCTGTCGCCCCTGGAGTGGAACATTATGTCCTAGACACAAGCCTAGATGAGGTCTATTTTGCCCTACAGTGACTCGAGAGCAACCTCCATCTCTCCCTCACAATTTGAATGGAAGATTGGTCTTCCCAAGGTCAACA
This sequence comes from Bubalus kerabau, assembly GCF_029407905.1. Classification (NCBI taxonomy): domain Eukaryota; kingdom Metazoa; phylum Chordata; class Mammalia; order Artiodactyla; family Bovidae; genus Bubalus; species Bubalus kerabau. The sequence goes on along the minus strand of NW_026577919.1, from coordinate 1,337,439 downwards.
CAAGAGGAAGTCTGAATTTCGCATCGTAATTCGAGAATTCAGCCTCAAGTCTTAAAAACCATGTGGTTCCCCCTTCATTGCAATATGAGGCCCTTGCCAGCTAGAGTCTCAAGAGAAGTCCCACGTTCCATCTTAAAGTTCGAAATGCTACTTGGCACCCTTGATGCGACCCCAAAGTTCCCCCAACATACCGGTCTCACTCCAGGGGAAGACCGAAATTCCCGGCGTCTCCAGGGAAGTCCCATGTTCCGTCCTTAAGTGTGAAACGGTACTTGACACCCTTGATGAGACCGCAAAATTTCGCTGACACGCTGGGTGCCTCGAGGGGAACACCGAGGGTCCCGGCACCACTTCATCTGAGCCCCTTCTCCCCTCCTGATCGCGACAGGAGAGTCGATTCCCCTGCTTTCTCTGGAAGGGGTTCCCGGCCTTCCTGGTGCACCTCAGGATGAGGCCGGTCTCAGGAGGAAATTCGAGACTAGCCATGTGTGAGGTGCCACGTGCCGAACGACCCCGATTTTCCGGTCCGCTCTTGATAAGAACCCGATGCCCGGACACCTCTTCGAAGGCAACCCTGTGAGTGAAGGCACAACACGAAGGGGCACTGACACCCCCGTGCATCATTCGGAAAAACCCGCAGGGTCTACACACAGCTCGACAAGGGGCCTGAGACTCCCGGAACAACTCGAGAGGCAACCAGAATTCCATTCCTCAGACAAGACGAGGCATGACTCTCCTGTCCCAACACTGCAGGGACCGTGCAGTCGGAGTCAGAATCGGAGAGGAAGCCTGAGGTTCCTGCCTCCCCTCGAGATGAGGCCCTCTTCCATTGCACCGAACCCAGCAGAGTCCCGAGAGGCCCTGCCAACTCCACAGCATCCCTCACCTCTCAGAGTCACCATGGGAAGTTCCCTATAGTCCCCTGCAGAAGTCGAGGGAAACGAGGGTTTCCCGCCGCCACCAGAGAAAGACCTCGAGAGTCCTTCTTCAACGCGTCTTGAGGACCTAGTCACTTCCCATGACTCGAGAGTGATGACCAGCTCCCCCTCGCCATGCGCATGGAGACATTAGTTCCCTGGCACCGCATGAGAGGCTCCCTGAGGTCCTCGTCGTGCCTCGTGAGAAAACCCCCATGGGAGCCGCAGCCTGAGGAAACCCATGAGACGCCCCCGTCATCGCTAGATGAGGGCCTTCTTTTCCTGCCTGGCCTGGAGAGCAATCCCGAGTCCTCTCTCCAAACTGAAGAGGAGGCTCGACACCCTTGAGTCCACTCAATGGGCTCCAAGAGATCCGTGTCGCGACTTGAGAGGAAAGCGGAGTCCTCTGCTTCCCCTCGAGGCGAGGCCTGACTCCCTGGGGGAGTCTGGAATGGAAACCCGAGATCCCTGTCTTCCCTTGAGTGGAATATTAGGTCCTGGACACACGCCTCGATGAGGTCTCTTTGGCCCTGTAGTGACTCGAGCAGAACCCCCAGCTTTCCCTCGCAACTCCAGGGGAAGATTGGGCTTCCCAGGGCCAACCCAAGAGGAAGCCTGAAATCCCCGTCGTTTTCGAGAATCCAGACTCAACTCGAGAAAAACGACGTGGTTCCAACGTCTTCACAGAATGAGGCCCTTGCCCGCTACAGTGTCCCCAGGGAAGTCACATGTTCCGTCCTGAAGTGGGAAACGGTACTTGGCTCCCTTGTTGCGACCCCTAAAGTTCCCTGAAATGCCGGGTTCCCTCGAGTGGAACACCTAGAGTCCCGGCCCCACTTCATCTGAGCCCCATCTCCCCACCTGATCACGACAGGAGAGTCGATTCCCCTTCTTTGTGTGGAAGGTGTTCCCGGCCTTCCCGGCGCACCTCAGGATGATGCTGGTCTCACGAGGAAATTCGAGATGAGCCATGTTGGTGCTGCCACATGCCGAACGACCCCGATTTCCTGGTCCGCTCTTGAAATGAACCCGATGCCCGGACACCTCTTTGAAGGCAACCCTGTGGGGGAAGGCACAAAATGAAGGGGCAATGACACCCCTGTGCATCTTCTGGAAACACCCGCAGGTTCCACACACAGCTCGACAAGGGGCCTGAAACCCACTGAACGACTCAAGAGGCAAGCAGAGTTCCATTACTCAGACAAGACGAGGCCTGACTCTCCTGTCCCAACCCTGCAGGGACCCTGCGGTCGGAGTCAGAAATGGAGAGGAAGCCTGAGGTTCCTGCCTCCAATCGAGATGAGGCCCTCTTTCATTTCGTCAAACCTAGTCGAGTCCCGAGAGGCCCCTCTAACTCCTCAGTATCCCTCACCTCTCAGAGGCACCTGGGAAGTTCCCTAAGGTCCCCGGTAGAGGTCGAGGGAAATAAGTGTTTCCCGCCCCTACCCAAGAAAGACCTCGAGAGTCCTTCTTAAATGCGTCTGGAGGCCCTAGTCCCTCCCATGACTCCAGAGCAATGACGCGATCTGCCTGGCCACACGCATGGAGGCCTGACTTCTCTGGCGCCACACGAGAGGCTCCCTGAGCTCCCCATCATATCTCGTGAGAAACCCCACACTGACGCCGCAGCTCGAGAAAACCCATGAGATGCTCCCGTCATCAAGAGAGGAGGGCCATCTTTAACTGAATGGTATGCAGATCAAGCGTGAACCTTCTGTCCAAGCTACACAGGACGCTTGACTCCCTTTAGGCCACTCATTGGGCTCCAAGAGTTACACGTCGTGACTCGAGAGGATAGTGGAGTCCTTTGCTTCCACTCGAGACGAGGCGTGACCCACCAGGTGAGACTGGAATGCGACCCCGATATCCCTGTTGCCCCTGGAGAGGAACACTACGTCCTGGACCCAAGCCTAGATGAGGACTCTTTGCCCTGAAGTGACTCGAGAGCAACCCACAGCTCTCTGTGACAAGTTGAATGGAAGATTGGACTTCCTGGGCCAACACAAGAGGAAGCCTGAATTCCCCGTCGTAACTCGAGAATCCCGCCGCATCTAGAGAAAAACCACGTGTTTCCCTTGTCATCGCAATATGAGGCCCTTGCCCGCTAGAGCATCTCCAGAGAATTCCCACGTTCCGTCTTGAAGTGCGAAACTGTACTTGGCACCCTTGATGCGACCTCAAAAGTGCCGTGACATACCGGTCTCACTCGAGGGGACCACCGAGGTTCCCGGCACCACTTCATCTGAGCCCCTTCTCCCCTTCTGATCGTGACCGGTGGATCGATTCCCCTGCTTTGTCTGCAAGGGGTTCCCTGCCTTCCCGACGAACCTCAGGATGAGGCCGGTCTCCCGAGGAAATTCGAGACGTAGCCTCGTGGGTGGTACCACATGCTGAAAGACCCCAATTTTCTGGTACGCTCTTGAAAAGAACCCGACGCCCGGACACCTCTTTGAAGGCAACCCTTTGGATGAAGGCACAACACGAAGGGGCACTGACACCCCTGTGCATCGTCTGGAAAAACCCGCAGGTTCCACACACAGCTCAACAAGTGGCCTGTCACTCCGTGAACAACTCGAAAGGCAAGCGGAGATCCATTCCTCCACAGAAGACGAGGCGTGACTCTCTTGTCCATACTCGGCAGGTACTCTGCGACCCGAGTCAGAAATGGAGAGGACCCCTGAGGTTCTTGCCTCCATTCGAGATGAGGCCCTCTTCGATTGCACCAAACCCAGTTGAGTAACGAAAGGCCCCTCCCAAATCCACAGTGTCCCTGACTTCTCAGAGGCACCCTGAGAAGTTGCCTGAGGTCACCGACACAGGTCGAGGGAACCCAGGGTTCCCTGCCGCAACCCGAGAAAGACCTCGAGAGTCCTTCTTCAATGCGTCTTGAGGCCCAATTCGCCTACTATGACTCGAGAGCAATCACGCACTCCCCTTCACCACATGCACGGAGACCTGACGTCCCTAGCACCACACGAGAGGCTCTCTGAGTTCCCCGTCGTACCTCGTGAGAAATCTGATACTGGCGCCGCAGCTGGAGAAAACCCACAAGACGCCCCCGTCATCGCGAGATGAGGGCCTTTTTTCCTGCATGGCCAGGAAAACAATCCTGAGTCATCTCTCCAAACTCCATAGGAGGCTTCACTCCCTTTACGCCACGCAGTGGGCTCCAAGAGATACCCGTCGCGAATCGACAGGAGAGCGGAGTCCTTTTTTTCCCCTCAAGACGAGGCCTGACTCTCCGGGTGAGTCGAGAATGCAACCCTGAGATCCCTGTCAGCCCAGTAGTGGAACACTAGGTCCTGGACACAAGCGTAGATGATGTCTATTTTGCCCTGCAGTGACTGGAGAGCAATCCCCAGTTCTAACTCGCAACTCGAAAGGAATACTGGATTTTCCTGGCGCCACACAAGAGGCTCCCTGAGATCCCCGTGGTACTTCATGAGACACCCCACACTGGCGCCGCAGCTCGAGAAAACCCACGAGACGCCACCGTCATCTCGAGATGAGGGCCTCCTTTTCCTGCATGGCCTGGAGTCCAATCCCGAGTCCTCTCTCCAAACTCCACAGGAGGCTTGACTCCCTTTAGTACACACATTGGGCTCCAAGAGATACCCATCGCGACTCGAGATGAGAGCGGAATTCTTTGCTTACCCTCGAGGTGAGAACTGACTCCCCGGATGAGTCTGGAATGCAAACCCGAGATCCCTGTCGCCCCTGGAGAGCAACATTAGATCCTGGACACAAGCCTAGATTAGGTCTCTTTTGCCCTGCAGTGACTCTAGTGCAATCCCCAGCTGCCCCTCGCAACCCGAATGGAAGATTGGATTTCAAGGCCAACAAGAGGAAGCCTAAATTCCCGGTCATAACTCGAGAATCCCGCCGCAACTCGAGCAAAACCACGTGGTTCTCCCGTCATCGCAAGATGAGGCCCTTGCCCACTACAGCGTTTCAAAAGATGTCCCAGGTTCCGTCTTGAAATGCGAAACGGTACTTGGCACCCTTGATGCGACCCCAAAAGTCCCCCAACACGCCAGTCTCACTCAAGGGGAACACCGAGGTTCCCGGCACCACTTCATTTAAGCCCCTTCTCCCCTCCTGATGGTGACCGGTGGGTCGATTCCCCGGCTTTGTCTGCAAGGGGGCCCGACCTTCCCTGCACAACTCAGGATGAGGCCGGTCTCATGGGTAAATTCGATACGTATCTTTGTGGGTGGTGCCACTTGCCGAAAGACTCCAATTTCCCGGTCCGCTCTTGATAAGAATCCGATGCTCGGACACCTCTTGGAAGGCAGCCTTGAGTATGAAGGTACAACACGAAGGGGCACTAACACACCTGTGCATCATCCGGAAAAACGGGCAGGTTACATACACAGCTCGACAAGTGGCCTGTAACCTCGAGAACAACTCGAGAGGCAAGAGGAGTCCCATCCTCCAGAAAAGACGAGGCCTGACTCTCCTGTACCAACATGCAGGGACCTTGCGATCTGAGTCAGAAATGGAGAGGAACACTGAGGTTCCTGCTTCAACTCGAGATGAGTCCCTCTTACATTCCACCAAATGCAGAGGAGTCTCGAGAGGACGCTCCAAACTGCACAGTATCCCTGACTTCTCAGAGGCACTCTGAGAAGCTCCCTGAGGTCGCAGGCACAAGTCAAGGGAACCCTGGGTTTTATGCAGTAACCCGAGAAAGACCTCGAGAGTCCTTCTTCAACCCATCTTGAGGCCCGATTACCCTACCATGACTCGAGAGCAATGACGAGCTCCCCCTAGCCATCTCATGGGGACCTGACTTCCCTGGAGCCACACGAGAGGCTCCCTGAGCTCCCTCTCGTACCTCGTCAGAAACCCGGCACTAGCGCGGCAGTCTAGAAAACCCACGAGACGCCGCCGTCATCGCGAGATGAGGGCCTTCTTTTCCTGCATGGCCTGGAGAGGAATCCCGAGTCCTCTATCCAAACAGCACAGGAGGCTTGACTCCCTTTAGGGCACACAGTGGGCTCCAAGAGATACCCATCGCGACTCAAAAGGACAGCGGAGTTCTTTGCTTCCCCTCGAGACGAGGCCTGATTCCCCAGGTGAGTCTGGTATGCAACCCCCAGATCCCTGTCGCCCCTAGGGACGAGCATTAAGTCCTGGACACAAGCCTAGATGAGGTCTATTTTGCCCTGCAGTGACTCGTGGACAATCCCCAGCTCTCCCTTGAAACTCGAATGGAAGATAGGACTTCCCTGGGCCAACACATGAGGAAGACTGTGTTCCCCGTCGAAACTCGAGAATCCCGCCACAACTCGAGAAACGCCACGTGGTTTCCCCGTCATCGCAAGATGAGGCCCTTGCCCCCTACAGCGTCTCAAGAGAAGTCCCACGTTCCGTCTTGAAGTGCGAAACGGTATTGGCACCCTTGATGCGACCTCAAAAGTTCCTCGACACACCGGTCTGACTCGAGGAGAACACCGAGGTTCCCGGCACCACTACATCTGGGCCCCTTCTCCCCTCCTGATCGTGACAGGAGGGTTGATTCCCCTGTTTTGTCTTGAAGGGGTTCCCGCCTTTCCCGGTGCATCTCAGGATGAGGCCGGTCTCACGAGGATATTCGAGACATAGCCACGTGGATGGTGACACATGCCGAAAGACCCCGATTTCCCGGTTCACTCTTGATAAGATCCCAATGCCCGGACACCTCTTTGAAGATAACCCTTTTGATGAAGGCACAACACGAAGGGGCACTGACACCCCCGGGTATCATCCGGAGAAACCCGCAGGTACAACACACAGCTCGAGAAGTGACCTGTCACCCCGTGAACAACTGGAGAGGCAAGCAGAGTTCCATTCCTCCACACAAGACGAGGCCTGACTCTCCTGTTCGAACTCTGCAGTGAAACTGCGATCCGAGTCAGATCTGGCCCAGGGGAAGTCAGGAGAGGAAACATGAGTTTCCTGCCTCCACTCGAGATGAGGCCCTCTTCCATTGCACCGAACCCAGTGGAGTCCCGAGAGGCCCCTCCCAACTGCACAGTATCCCTGACTTCTCAGAGGCACCCTTAGACATTCCTGAGATCACCGGCACAAGTCGAGGGAACCAAGGGTTTCCTGCCCCAACCCGTAAAAGACCTCGAGAGTCCTTCTTCAACGCGTCTTGAGGTGCGATTCCCCTACCATGACTCGAGAGCAATGACACGCTCCCCCTAGCCACGCGCATAGAAACCTGACTTCCCTGGCGCCACAGGAGAGGCTCCCTGAGCTCCCCATTATACCTCGTGAGCAACACCACACTGGAGCCACAGCTCGAGAATACACACGAGACGCCCCAGTCCTCACGAGATGAGGGCCTTCTTTTCCTGTATGGCCTGGAGAGCAATCCTGAGTCCTCTCTCCAAACTCCACAGGAGGCTTGACTCATTTTAGGCCACACAGTGAGCTCCAAGATATACCCGTCGTGACTCGAGAGGAGAGCGGTGTCCTTGGCTTCCCCTCGAGACGAGGCCTGATTCCCAGGGTGAGTCGAGAATGCAATGCCGAGATCGCTGTCGCCCCAGCAGAGGAACATTAGGTCCTGGACACAAGCCTAGATGAGGTCTATTTGGCCCTGCAGTGTCTCGAGAGCAATCCCCAGTTCTAACTCGCAATTCGAATGAAAACTGGACTTCCCTGGGCCAGTTGAAGAGGAAGCCTGAATTCCCCGTCGTAACTCGAGAATCCCGCCACAACTCAAGAAAAACCACGTGGTTCCCCCGTCATCGAAAGATGAGGCCCTTGCCCGCTACAGCGTCTCAAGAGAAGTCCCACGTTCCGTATTGAAGAGCGAAAAGTTACTTGGAACCCTTGATGCGACCCCAAAAGTTCCCCGACATACCAGTCTCACTTGAGGAGAACACCGAGGTTCCCGGCACCACTTCATCTGAGACTCTTCTCCCCTCTTGATCGCGACAGGAGGTTCGATTCCCCTGCTTTGTCTGGAAGGCGTTCCCGACCTTCCTGGCGCACATCAAGATGAGGCCAGTCTCACGAGGAAATTCGAGACATAGCCTCATGGGTGGTGCGACATGCCAAAAGACCCCGATTCCCTGGTCCGCTCTTGATAAGAACCCGATGGCAGAACCCAACTCGAAGGCAATCCTGTGGATCAAGGCACAACACGAAGGGGCAGTGACACCCCGGTGCATCGTCCAGAAAAACCAGCAAGTTCCACATACAAATCGACAAGTGGCCTGTCACCCCATGAACAACGCGAGAGTCAAGCGGAGTTCCATTCCTCCACACAAGACGAGGCCTGACTCTCCTGTCCCAACTCTGCAGGGACTCTGGGATCCGAGTCAGATCCGGCGCATTCGAAGCCAGGAGAGGAACCCTGAGGTTCCTGCCTCAACTTGTCATGAGGCCCTCTTCCATTGCACCAAACCCAGTGGAGTTCCGAGAGGCCCCTCCCAACTCCACAGTGACCCTGACTTCTCAGAGGCACGCTGAGAAACTTCCTGAGGTCACTGGCACAAGTCGATGGAACCCAGGGTTTCCTGCTGCAACCCAAGAAAGGCCTTGAGAGTCCTTCTTTAACACGTCTTCAGGCCCAATTCCCCTACCATGACTCGAGAACAATGACGGGCTCCCTCTCACCACGTGCATAGAGACCTGACTGCCCTGGCACCACATGAGAGGCTCACTGAGCTCCTAGTCTTACTTCGTGAGAAACCCCACACTAGCGCCACAGCTCGAGAAAACCTACGAGACGCCCCAGTCATTGGGAGATGAGGGCCTTCATTTCCTGCATTGCCTGGAGAGCAATCCCGTGTCCTCCCTCCAAACACCAGAGGAGGTTTGACTCCCTTTAAGCCACTCAGTGGGCTCCAAGACATACCCGTCCGACTCGAGAGGAGAGCAGAGTCCTTTGCTTCCCCTCGAGACGAGGCCTGACTCCAAGGTGAGTCTGGAATGCAACCCCGAGATTTCTGTCGAGTCTTGATATGAACATTAGGTCCTGCACACAAGCCTTGGTGGGGTCTCTTTTGCCTTCAGTGACTAGAGCGCACCTCCAGCTCTTCCTCGAATCTCGAATGGAAGATAAGACTTTTGTGGGCCAACACAAGAGGAAGCATGAATTCCCTGTGGTAACTCAAATATCCCACCGCAACTCGAGAAAAACCAAGTGGTTCCGCAGTCATTCCAAGATGAGGCCCTTGCCCGCTGGAGCACCCCAAGAGAAGTCCAACGTTCCATTTTGAAGAGTGAAACGGTACTTGGAACGCTTTATGCGACCCCAAAAGTTACCCGACAAACCTGTCTCACTTGAGGGAAACACCGAGGTTCCCAGCAGCACTTCATCTGAGCCACTTCTCCCCTCCTGATCGCCACAGGAGGGTCGATTCCTCTGCTTTGTCTGGAAGAGTTTCATGACCTTCGCGGCACACCTCAGGATGAGGCCGGTTTCATGAGAAAATTCGAGACAACCCACGTGGGTGCTGCCAAATGCTGAACGACCCCGATTTCCCAGTCCGCTCTTCATAAGAACCCGATGTCCGGACACCTCTTCGAAGGCAACCCTGTGGATGAAGGCACAAATCGAAGGATCACTGACACCCCCGTGCATCGTCTGGAAAAACCTGCAGATTCCACACACAGTTTGACAAGGGGCCTGAAACCCGATGAACAACTCGAGAGGCAAGCGGAGTTCCATTCCTCAGAAAAGACGTAGCCTGACTCTCCTGTCCCAACTCTGCAGGGACCCTGCAGTCTGAGTCCGAAACAGAGAGGAAGTCTGAGGTTCCTGCCTCCCCTCGAGATGAGGCCCTCTTCCATTGCAACAAACCCAGCGGAGTCCCGAGAGGCCCCGCCAACTCCACAGTATCCATCAACTCTCAGAGACACCCTGGGAAGTTCCCTAAGGTCCCCGGCAGAAGGCGAGGGAAATGACTTTTCCCGACACAACCCGAGAAAGACCTCGATAGTCCCTCTTCAACGCGTCTCGAGGCCCTAGTCCCCTCCCGTGACTCGAGAGCCATGACGCGCTCCCCCTCGCCACGCGCAGGGAGACCTGACTTCCCTGGCACCGCACGAGAGGCTACCTGAGATCCTCGTCGTGCCCCGCGAGAAAACCCCCAAGGGCGCTGCAGCTCGAGGAAACCCCTGAGACTCCCCCGTCCTCACGAGGTGAAGGGCCTTCTTTTCCTACATGGCCTGGAGAACAATCCCGAGCCCTCTCTCCAAAATGAAGAGGAGGCTTGACTCCACTGAGGCCACTAGGGGGCTCCAAGAGATCCGCGTCGCGACTCGGGAGGACAGCGGAGTCCTTGGCTTCCCCTCGAGACGAGGCCTGGCACCCCGGGGGATCCTGGAATGCAACCCCGAGATCCCTGCCTTCCCTGGATAGGAACATTAGGTCCTGGACACACGCCTAGATGAGGTCTCTTTGGCCCTGCAGTGACTCAAGGCAGCCCCCAGCTTTCCCTCGCCACTCGAATGGAGGACGGGGCTTCCCAGGGCCAACAGAGGAGGAAGCCTGTAATCCCCGTCGTCACTCGAGAATCCCACCGCAAATCGAGAAAAAACACGTGGTTTCAACGTCTTCGCAAGATGAGGCCCTTGCCCACTACGGCGTCTCAAGGGAAGTCCCATGTTCCGCCCTGAAGTGCGAAACGGTACCTGACACCCTTCGTACGACACCCAAAAGTTCCCTGACACGCCGGGTTCCCTCGAGGGGAACACCGAGAGTCCCGGCACAGCTTCATCTGAGCCCCTTCTCCCCTCCTGATCGCGACAGGAGAGGCGATTCCCCTGCGTGGTCCAGAAGGGGTTCCCGGCCTTCCCGGCGCACCTCAGGATGAGGCCGGTCTCACGGGGAAATTCGAGACGAGCCACGTGGGTGGTGCCACATGCCGAACGCCCCCAATTCCCCGGTCCGCTCTTGAGAATTACCCGAGGCCCGGACCCCTCTTCGAAGGCAACCCTGTGGGTGAAGGTACCACTCGAAGGGGCACTGACACCCCCGTGAGTCGTCCGGAAAAACCCGCGGTTTCCACACACAGCTCGACGAGGTGCGTGAGACACCCTGAGCAATTCGAGAGGCAAGCGGAGTTCCCTTCCTCAGACAAGACGAGGCCTGACTCTCCTGTCCCAACTCTGCAGGGACCCTGTGGTTGGAGTCCGAAAAGGAGAGGAAGCCTAATTTTCCTGTCTCCCCTCGAGATGAGGCCCTCTTCCATTGCGCCAAGCCCAGCGGAGTCCCGAGAGGCCCCACCAACTCCACAGCATCCCTCACCTATCAGAGGCACCATGGGAAGTTCCCTCAGGTCCCTGGCAGAAGTCGAGGGAAATGAGGCTTTCCCGCCCCAACCCCAGAAAGACCTCGAGTGTCCTTCTTCAACGCGTCTGGAGGCCCTAGTCCTCTCCCATGACTCGAGAGCCATGACGCGCTCCCCCTCGCCACGCGCACAGAGACCTGACTTCCCTGGAACCGCACGAGAGGCTCCCTGAGATCCTCGTCTTGCCTCGTGAAAAACACCCACGGGCGCCGCAGCTCGAGGAAACCCCTGAGAAGCCCCCATCCTCGCGAGGTGAGGGCCTTCTTTTCCTGCCTGACCCAGACCTCAATCCTGAGTCCTCTCTCCAAACTGAAGAGAAGGCCTGACTCCCTTGAGGCCACTCAGTGGGCTCCAAGAGATCTGCGTCGCGACTTGAGAGGAGAGCGGCATCCTTTGCTTGCCCTCGAGGCTAGGCCTGACTCCCCGGGGGAGTCTGGAACGCCACCCTGAGATCCCTGTCTTCCCTTGAGAGGAACGTTAAGTCCCGGACACAGGCCTAGATGAGGTCTCTTTGGCCCTGCAGTGACTCGAGTGCAACCCCAAGCTTTCCCTCGCAACTCGAATGGAAGATTAGGCTTCCCGGGGCCAACACAAGAGGAAGCCTGAAATCCCCGTCGTAACTCTAGAATCCCGCCGCAACTCGAGAAAATCCACATGGTTCCAACGTCTTCGCAAGATGAGGCCCTTGCCCGCTACGGCGTCTCAAGGGAAGTCCCAGGTTCTGTCCTGAAGTGCGAAATGGTACCTGACTCCTTTCATGCAACCCCCAAAAGTCCCCCACACGCCAGTTTCTCTCGAGGGTAACACCGAGGGTTCCAGCCCCACTTCATCTGAGCCCCTTCTCCCCTCCTGATGGCGACAGGAGAGTCGATCCCCCTGCGTTGTCTGGAAGGGTCCCCGGCCTTCCCGGCACACCTCAGGATGAAGCCGGCCTCACTAGGAAATTTGAGACTAGCCCCGTGGGTGGTCCCACATGCCGAAAGACCCCAATTTCCCAGTCCGCTCTTAAAAAGAACCCGAGGCCCAGACACCTCTTCGAAGGCAACCCAGTGGGTGAAGGCACAACACGAAGGGGCACTGTCACCGTCGTGCATTTCCGGAAATACCCGCAGGTTCCACACACAGCTCAACAAGGGGCCTGAGACCCCCTGAGCACCTCGAGAGGCAAGCGGAGTTCCCTTCCTCAGACAAGACGATTCCTGACTCTCCTGTCCCAACTCTGCAGGGACCCTGCGGTCGGAGTCCGAAACAGAGAGGAAGCCTGAGGTTCCTGCCTTCCCTGGAGATGAGGCCCTCTTCCATTGCGCCAAACCCAGCGGAGTCCTGAGAGGCCCCGCCAACTCCACAGCATCCCTCATCTGTCAGAAGCACACTGCGAAGTTCCCTAAGGTCACCGGTAAACTTTTATTGCACAAGGTCCCCATGAAAAGGCCCACGCAGCAGGACAGCCACAGATTCTGTCTGCCATTAAAGGGCAGTAATGTGCCCTCCCCTCTTCTTTGCTGCCTCGGCGGCCACCAGGGTGCAATTCGCATACCCTTCCCTTTCCCATCCTAGCAGGTGCTCCAGGGCCCGCTGGCCTACAAAGTGCCAGAAGCAGGGCTGGGCCAGCCGGCCAGAATTCAGGGTTCTGTCCCTTGAACTTCCAGCGGACACTAGGCTGCTTGGGAAAACCGCGCAGACTCTGAGGATTTTCAGCAGAGGGGTGGAGTGGTAAAGGCCTTGACCCCAAAGACGAGGCCTTCCTGCGACCGCCAGGTTGGGGAGCTCTGAGACTGTGCCAACACAGGGCGGAATACATGGTTCCCTGCTCCACGCAGTCCCCGTTCCCTTACCTGTGTTCCGCACCCCTACGCTGTGGCCAATGGATGCCGATCCTTGGGGATCCAGGAGTTCACGAAATGGGCATTCCCAGCCGCAATGGCGACCCCCAACATCACATCTGGAAAGCCCTCCCCCACCCCTGCCAGGAGCCGACCCCCGCTGCGAACGGACCCCCACCCTGCCCCGCGCCGCCAGGTTTCGTCCCGGCCCTGCCGGGCTCCCGGCGGGTTCCCAGCCATATTGGCGACCCCCGGGAGCACAACAGGGACCGACCCCCCACCCACAGCGAGCGGAATCACGACCTGTGCAGCCCAGGTTTACCCCACCCTGGGTGCGCTCCCGGCGCGTTTCCAGCCGCAGTGGCCATCTCCGAGAGCACAACTGGGAAGCCCTCCCCTACCCCCGCCAGGAGCCGACACCCGCCCTGCGCCGCCCGGGGCGCCCCACCCCTGCCGCGCTCCAGGGGCGCTGACCACCTTCACCAGCGGCTCTCGGTGAGCCCCGTCCCCACGCCCGGTTCCAGGAGAGGCTCTCGGACCTCGCTGCTGCCGCCAGGTCAAACATGAGGACAATACATACACCCCACAGAGACAATCCAAGCTGTCTATGATTTAGGGATAAAACGAGGACTACAGAAAGGCAAGATGACCTGACCTAGGAGGGCCATCATATTCTATAGAACCAGACAAAGTTGGTTACCAAGGAAACTTTTTTCCTTGGAACCCGGAAAGCTGGTTCTTTGCATATGCAATGACCAACAATTAGCTTGTTACCCAAGCCTGCCTTACTGCCACCTCCATCCCCCCACTCCCCAGAAGACTGGCTCAAAGAAATATTTTAAATCTCAGGCGGAAACCTGGAAGATGTCTTGTCTGTCTCTTTGGATTAAGGTATGTGTCAGTGTGAGCCTTGTGTTTTTTGATAATATTGCTCAAGTTCTGAGTTCTGATTTCAATGGTCTCAAGACAAGGCAGCCCTTCCAAATCAAACTGCTGGAAATACAAGAAAACATTGACCTAAATGAATGTCAGAGTCCCGTGAACTGGGAACTAGTCAATATTAAATATCTAGTATTTTTGGTTTTGCTCCTCCATTATAGACATGTCTAAGAGTCAACAACATTAAGCACAACATGTTCATAGTGCCTAGGTTTCTTTTGAGGTAAAAATTGCTCTATTGTTATATCTGTCACAAGCTTGTCAGCAAGAAACTACCTGGAAACGACAACAACAAAAGTAAAAAATGTAAATGTGATATGAGCTTTTAGACAAACTCTTTACAATAATTATACTCTAAAATATCTGCCTCTCATAGTCTTGATTGAAGGCAGAGGAGAAGGGGATGACAAGGGTACGATGGTTGGATGGCATCACTGACTCGAAGGACATGAGTTTGAGCAAGCCCCTGGAGCTGGTGACAGACACGGAAGCCTGGCGTCCTTCAGGCCACGGGGTCCCAGAGTCAGACACGACTGAGCAACTGAACTGAACTGAACTAACAAACGTTTCTCCAGGTGTTTTGGTTACCCGAGTTTCTATCCTTGTGACGACAGTGTATTGAATAGCTAGGTCATTTCCAAATAAATGAAAGTTCTGAAACATTCACGACTTGAAAGGACCTCCCTTTTACACAGAAACAAAAGAGATTTTTGACTCTCCATGAATAGTGTCTGGCACCATCCTGACATGTTAAATGTAAGAAAGCAATTGTTTTGTTTTGTTTTGTTCTGTTCTTGGGGGTGGGGGGAGGGGGGCGGGCTATAGCCAATGCCAATATAAAAGTCAGTACTTGGTTGCTGAAGGGAAATGTATGACTTGTTATATCAAGAAAGTATGTGGAATGCAATGGCACTTGAGGAAGGAAAACGAAGTAGTTCTGTCTTACAGGTGGCAGTTTCAGGATGGGAGAAGCAAAGGAATGGGTACAGAATGGGATAAGGAGGTTGTAGGGAAAGTGGACCCCCAGAAAAGAGTTCTGTGCCTAGCACAAGTTTTCTTGAGATGTCGAACTGCCTTTGCTAATGGAGTTTAAGTTTCTTTACCTCTTAAGTGATCTCTTCTAGGTTGACCTAGAACAGAAATCTTTGGTTAGCTTTGGCTAAGTGGAGAAGTAGTGTTTCACGGTGACATATGTGATCCTTGCTGACTGTTTGCAGCCCTTTTGATATCGATGCCTTGCTTCTGCTGCTGCTGCCGCCGCCACTGCTGCTAAGTCGTTTCAGTCGTGTCCGACTCTGTGCGACCCCATAGACGGCAGCCCACCAGGCCCCGCAGTCCCTGGGGTTCTCTAGGCAAGAACACTGGAGTGGGTTGCCATTTCCTCCTCCCATGCATGAAAGTGAAAAGTGAACGTGAAGTCGCTCAGTGGTGTCCGACTCTTAACCACCCCATGGACTGCAGCCTACCAGGCTCCTCCATCCATGGGATTTTCCACGCAAGAGTACTGGAGTGGGGTGCCATTGCCTTCTCCCATATCTATGCACAAGCCTGCCTAAATAATTGACTTCTAGCTAGCTTTGGGATGCCAATGACCATCCACCCTTACCAGGCAACAGAGAAGAGAAAAACACTTACCACAGGAGGTCCTGGTAAGGAACAAGGAACTGACAAGCTCCCGCCAACCAGGATTCTGCAGAGGTCAACAAGAGGTCAGTAAGAGATGGAAGACTGCAGTCCAGAGGTCCTAGCAACTTCCATCTTGCAGCAGAGACCCAGCATAGTCAAAACGAATTCAATGTTGCAAAAAATAAGTAAACAAATAAAGGACAGAAGTCCTTTGAACACATGACTGAGATTAGGGGTGAGGCAGTACATGTACGGTGCCCGGAAAATCTTAAAGTATGAGAAAGGAAAGAATTTAAAGACAACTATCAAGCTGTCCGAACTGATAAAAACGAAAGATTACACAGTTTTTTCTGTATATATTAGCAGATAATAATCTGAAAAGGAATTTAAAAAAATTCCCTTTCAATAATGTCAACATGAATACAACACTTTGCCATGGATGTAACGAGGATGACAAGACTGGCATACTGGAAATTATACACCCTGGCTGAAAACTATCCTGAATACATGGACAGATATTCCATAACAATGGAAAGACTTAAGATGGCAATACCATGGAATGCATCTTCAATCTGAAATGAAGATTTGATATGATTTGATCGCTCAGAGCTTTTGTGTCATCAATTGTTATTAAAGTATAAATGAGATAGAGAAAGCTGCTGACTTAGACTTGAGGCGGGGTGTACGCCCTGCTGGTCTCTAGCCAGATATTCTACAGGCACTAGCAGTCAGCTAAGGAAAGAAAGGCACTGTCTCAGGGAATGGCACCAGGCCCGTCCCCCACGACATGCCTTGAGGTCACATTGGCAGCAGGTGAGTCTTCCTGGGCCAAAAACTGATTGACATGAATCTTGAAGAAAGGCAGTATTCCAGGCAAATATATCATTTCCTTAACATAGATTAGGAGAACAAGGTACGAGGAAAACATACTGTTTTGTTCAAGTCGCTTCTGAGCCTATTGGGGGAACCGAACTGAAGCCAGAGTCCAGCAGATATACATAGGATATTTACATCGCTTAAGACAAACATTTCCTCAGGAACAAATGCATTGCTTAGCTCAAGGTTTGTCTGCGAAATTCTTACACATCAGTAGATGGCTCCGAGCTGGGTTTCTACACACAAGAACATGAATGCAAAGGACAAGTCTGCACAGCCCATCTGCCCCCCTCCCCCACAGCCAGCAGCATTTCCAAGTGACCTCCTAAGGCCTTCCCCAAAATACAGGGGCACCTCTGGGTTTCCTGTTTCAAGCTCTTCGAACACTTTTCTTAAAAAAAAAAAAAAATCCTGCACACTTCTTGAAAGAATGCCACAGTGCAAGGAAAACAGGCCTTCAATACTTAAACCTCCCTGTGCCAAACACTTGGGGCTTGGTTTTGTTTTGTTTTGTTTTTTAATTACACCACCACATAATTTAAACTTTTCACAATTTCTAATTATTCAGTACCAAAACACCAAACTTTTATTGCACAAGGTCCCCATGAAAAGGCCCACGCATCAGGACAGCCACAGATTCTGCCATGAAAGGGAAGCAAGGTGCCCTCCCCACTTCTTTGCTGCCTGGGCGGCCACCAGGGTTTGAAATCCATGCACCCTACTAACTTTCTAGGGTGCAATTCGCGGACCCTTCCCTTTCTCATCCTAGCAGGTGCTCCAGGGCCCGCTGGCCTACAAAGTGCCAGAAGCAGGGCTGGGCCAGCCGGCCAGAGTTCAGGGTTCTGTCCCTTGGACTTCCAGCAGACACTAGGCTGCTTGGGAAAACCGTGCAGACTGAGATTTTTCAGCAAAGGGGTGGAGCGGTAAAGGCCTTGACACCAAGGGCGAGGCCTTTCTGCAACCGCCAGGTTGGGGAGCTCCGAGAATGTGCCAACAGAGGGCGGAATACGTGGTTCCCTGCTCCAAGCAGTCCCAGTTCTCTGACCTGTGGCCCGCAGCCCTCCGCTGCACCCACTAGATGTGGATCCTTGGGGACACATTAGCATAGGAAATGGGCGTTCCTAGCCGCAGTGGCGACCCCGGAGAGCACAACTGGGACCGAACCCCCACCCACAGCCATCTAAATCTCGACCCGCGCAGCCCAGGTTTACCCCGCCCCGGGTGCGCTCCCGGCGCGTTTCCAGCCTCAGTGGCCACCACCGAGAGCACAACTGGGAAGCCCTCCCCCACCCCCGCCAGGAGCCGAACCCCGCTCCGCGCCACCAGGGTTCACCCCGCCCCTGCCGCACTCCCAGCGCGTTTCCAGCTGCAGTGGGGACCCCCGAGAGCACAACTGTTACCACCCCCCACCCCCTCCCGACTGGAACCCCGACCCGCGCCGCCTGGGATCGCCCCGCCCCTGGCGCGCTCCCGGCGCATTGCCCACTTCCACCAGGGGCTCCCGGTGAGCCCTGTCCCCACGCCCGGTTCCAGGAGAGGCTCTCGGACCTCGCTACTGCCGCCAGGTCAAACACGAGGACAATACATCCACCCCACAGAGACAATCCAAGCTGTCTATGATTTAGGGTTCAAACGAGGACTACAGAAAGGAAAGATGTCCTGTCCTAGGAGGGCCATGAGAGTCTATAGATCCAAACAAAATTGGGTACCAAGGAAGCTTTTTTCCTTGGAACCCGGAAAGCTGGTTCTTTGCATATGCAATGACCAACAATTAGCTTGTTACCCAAGCCTGCCTCGCTGCCACCCCCACTCCCCACCCCCCCCACTCCCCAGGAAAACGGCTCAAAGAAATATTTTAAATCTCAGGCGGAAAACTGGAAGATGTCTTGTCTGTCTGTCTGGATTAAGGTGTATGTCAGTGTGAGCCTTGTGTTTTTTGATAATATTGCTCAAGTTCTGAGTTCTGATTTCAATGGTCTCAAGACAAGGCAGCCCTTCCAAATCAAACTGCTGGAAATACAAGAAAACATTGACCTAAATGAATGTCAGAGTCCCGTGAACTGGGAACTAGTCAATATTAAATATCTAGTATTTTTGGTTTTGCTCCTCCACTATAGACATGTCTAAGAGTCAACAACATTAAGCACAACATGTTCATAGTGCCTAGGTTTCTTCTGAGGTAAAAATTGCTCTATTGTTATATGTGTCACAAGCTTGTCAGCAAGAAAGTACCTGGAAACAGCAACAACCAATGTAAAAAATGTAAATGTGATATGAGCTTTTAGATAAACTCTTAACAATAATTATACTCTAAAATATCTGCCTCTCATAGTCTTGATTGAAGGCAGAGGAGAAGGGGATGACAGAGGATAAGATGGTTGGATGGCATCACTGACTCGATGGACATGAGTTTGAGCAAGCCCCTGGAGTTGGTGATGGACACGGAAGCCTGGCGTCCTGCAGGCCACGGGGTCACAAAGAGTCAGACTCGACTGAGTAACTGAACTGAACTGAACTTACAATCGTTCCTCCAGGTGTTTTGGTTACCTGAGTTTCTATCCTGGTGCTAAACGAAGTGACGACAGTGTATTGAATAGCTAGGTCACTTCCAAATAAATGAAACTTCTTAAACATTCACGACTTGAAAGGACCTCCCTTTTACACAGAAACAAAAGAGATTTTTGACTCTGCATGAATAGTGACTGGCACCATCCGAACATATTAAATGTAAGAAAGCAATTTTTTTGTTTTGTTTTGTTTTGTTCTGTTCTTGCAGGAAGCGGGGTGGGCGCTATTATCACTGATAGGTATGCTCACCAATCTATCAAATGCCAATATAAGAGTGAGTTCTTGGTTGCTGAAGGGAAATGTATGACTTGTTATTACAAGAATGTATGGAATGCAATCACACTTTAAGAAGGAAAACGAAGTAGTTCTGTCTTACAGGTGGCATTTTCAGGACGGGAGAAGCAAAGGAATGGGTACAGAATGGGATAAGGAGGTTGTAGGGAAAGTAGGCCCCCAGAAAAGAGTTTTGTGCCTAGCACAAGTTTTCTTGAGATGTTGAACTGCCTTTGCTAATGGAGTTTAAGTTTCTTTACCTCTTAAGTGATCTCTTCTAGGTTGACCTAGAACAGAAATCTTTCGTTAGCTTTGGCTAAGAGGAGAAGTATTGTTTCACGATGACATATGTGATCCTACCTGACTGTTCTCATCCCCTTTGATATCTATGCACTGCTGCTGCTGCTGCTGCAGCTGCTAAGTGGTTCAGTTGAGGCCGACCCTGTGCCACGCCATAGATGGCAGCCCACCAGGCCCCGCAGTCTCTGGGGTTCTCTAGGCAAGAACACTGGAGTGGGTTGCCATTTCCTCCTCCTATGCATGAAAGTGAAAAGTGAAAATGAAGTCACTCAGTGGTGTCCGACTCTTAGCCACCCCATGGACTGCAGCCTACCAGGCTCCTCCATCCTTGGGATTTTCCAGGAGTGGGGTGCCATTGCCTTCTCCCATATCTGTGCACAAGCCTGCCTAAATAATTGACTTCTAGCCAACTTTGGGATGCCCATGACCACCCACCCTTACCAGGCAACAGAGAAGAGAAAAACACTTACCACAGGAGGTTCTGATAAGGAACAAGGAACTAACAAGCTCCCACCTACCAGGAATCTGCAGAGGTCAACAAGAGGTCAGCAAGAGATGAGAGACTGCAGTCCAGAGGTCCTAGCTACTTCCATCTAGCAACAAACACCCAGCATAGTCAAAACGATTTCAATGTTAAAGAATAAATAAATAAATAAATAAAAGGACAGAAGTTCTTTGAACACATGTCTGAATTTAGGGGTGAGGCATTACATATGTGTCCCAGGATAATCTTAAAGTGTCAGAAAGTAAAGAAATTAAAGACAACTATCAAGCTGTCCAAACTGATAAAAATGAATGATTACACAGTTTTATCTGTATACATTAGCAGATAATAATCTGAAAAGGAATTTTAAAAAATTCCCTTTCAATAATATCAACATGAATAAAACACTTTGCCATGGATGTAACGAGGATGACAAGACTGGCACACTGGAAATTATACACCCTGGCTGAAAACTATCCTGAATACATGGACAGATATTCCATAACGATGGAAAGACTTAAGATGGCAATACCATGGAATGCATCTTCAATCTGAAATGAAGATTTGATATGATTTGATCGCTCAGAGCTTTTGTGCCATCAACTGTTATTAAAGTATGAAAGAGATAGAGAAAGCTGCTGACTTAGACTCAAGGCGGGGTGGGGGGGGTAGTAAGAGTACCCCCTGCTGGTCTTTAGCCAGATATTCTACAGGCACTAGCAGTCAGCTAAGGAAAGAAAGGAACTGTTTCAGGGAATGGCACCAGGCCCCTCCCCCACGACATGCATTGAGATAATATTGGCAGCAGGTGAGTCATCCCGGGCCAAAACTTGATTGACATGAATCTTGAAGAAAGGCAGTATTGCAGGCAAATATATCATTTCCTTAACATAGATAAGGAGAACAAGCTAGGAGGAAAACATGCTGTTTTGTTCAAATCGCTTATGAGCCTTTTTGGGGAACCGACCTGAAGCCAGAGTCTAGAGGAAATACATAGGATATTTACATCGCTTAAGACAAACATTTTCTTAGGAAAAAATGCATTGCTTAGCTCAAGGTTTGTCTGCGAAATTCTTACACATCAGGAGATGGCTCCGAGCTGGGTTTCCACACACAAGAACATCCATGCAAAGGACAAGCCTGCACAGCCCATCTGCCCCTCTCCCACACAGCCAGCAGCATTTCCAAGTGACCTCCTAAGGCCTTCCCCAAAATACAGGGGCACCTCTGGGTTTCCTGTTTCCCTCACATCGAACACTTTTCTTAAAAAAAAAAAAAAATCCTGCACACTTCTTGATAGAATGCCACAGTGCAAGGAATACAGTCCTTCAATATTTAAACCTCCATTTGCAAAACACTTGGAGCTTGGTTTTGTTTTGTTTTGTTTTTTAATTACACCACCACATAATTTAAAGCTTTTACACGTTCTAATTATTCAGTTCCAAAACACCAAACTTTTATTGCACAGGGTCCTCATGAAAAGGCCCACGCAGCTGGACAACCACAGATTCTGCCATGAAAGGGCAGCAAGGTGCCCTCCCCCCTTCTTTGCTGCCTGGGCGGCCACCAGGGTTTGAAATCCATGCACCCTACTAAGTTTCTAGGGTGCAATCCATGGACCCTTCCCTTTCCCATCCCAGCAGGTGCTCAAGGGCCCGCTGGCTTACAAAGTGCCAGAAGCAGGGCTGGGCCAGCCGGCCAGAGTTCAGTGTTCTGTCCCTTGGACTTCCAGCGGACACTAGGCTGCTTGGAAAAACCGCGCAGACTCGGAGATTTTTCAGCAGAGGGGTGGAGCGGTAAAGGCCTTGACCCCAAAGGCAAGGCCTTTCTGCGACCGCCAGGTTGGGGAGCTCCGAGAATGTGCCAACAGACGGCGGAATACTTGGTTCCCTGCTCCACGCAGTCCCAGTTCCCTTACCTGTGGTCCGCAGCCCTCCGCTGCACCCACGGGATGGCGATCTTTGGGGACCCAGGAGCGGACGAAATGGGCGTTCCCAGCCGCAGTTGCAACCCCCGAGAGCGCAACTGGGAACCCCTCCCCATCCCCCCCGTGAGCCGACCCCGCCCCGCTCTGCCAGGGTTAGCCCCGCCCCTGCCGCGCTCCCTGCGCGTTCCCAGCCGCAGTGGCGACCCCGGGAGCACAACTGGGACCGACCCCCACCCAAAGCCATCTGAATCTCGACCCCCGCAGCCCGGGTTTACCCAGTCCCGGGTGCGCTCCCGGCGAGTTTTCAGCCTCAGTGTCCACCTCTGAGAGCACAACTGGGAAGCCTGCCCCCACCCCCACCAGAAGCCGACCCCCGCCCCATGCCGCCCGCGTTCGCCCCGCCCCTGCACGGTCCAGGTACCTTCCCAGCTTCTAGCGTTCACGCCCGGGTAGGAGCAGGATGTAGGAGTATGGGAGATGTGTCTGGAGCCTGACAGCCTCAGCTCCGCTCTGGCCTGCCCTTTGGACCTAGGAGCCAGGCCAACTTGCAGAGGGCTTAGGGCCCCATTGTATGCAAACTACCAAGGCCTACCGCAAGGAGAGCTCTGTCCGAGGGAAGGGAAGTGCCCCAGGCTGCGTTCCCAAGCTGTTGCTTGGCAATGCAGACTCAGCGGTAAACGGAGGGAATCAGGCTCTCTGTAGCCGCAGCTTCACACACAGGTGTGTCTCCGTAGGAATCAAGAAAGATCCTGACAGGGTGAGGTTCATTAGAGCTATACTAAAGAGCAAAGGCTTGTCCATGTAGTCTTGCCTTCCCCTGTGCCTTTGGGTCTCCAGGCTCGGCCCCAGCTCCGTGGAAACAACCCCTGAGAAAATATCTTCAAGATACGCTTTTCCCAGTGTCTGGGAACCGGGGTTCGTAGGAGGAGAGAAAAGCACGCCTCCATCGGGAACAAAAATGCAGCCCACCTGCCTGTGTTTTGAAGCCTCTATTTGGAAGGAATGGGTTAGCTTCTCCTAAAGGAGACCTCCAGATCTGCTCAGAAGTCGGTAATTCCAGAGGCAGGGTACTGTTTCCTGACTGCCCTTTGCTAGCCTTGCAAAGATATTCCTAGATTCTAGAGTTATTTTCCATGAAGGAGCAGGCTTCGGGAATGTGTCAGACGGGACTGACTCCTTATTGACCTCAGCTCAGCTATTGCCTTTCCATTCAAACTAGGACAAGGCCCTAGTTTATGAAGGGTAAGGGTCTTCTTCTTTGCAAACTGCCAAGGGCTACAGCAATGAGACCTCTGTCAAGGTGAGGGAAGCCTAAGAGGATGGATTCTCAAGCAGGTGCTTTGCCACAAAGCATCAGCACCCCATGGAGAGAATCAAGCTCCCTGTGCACCAATGTTGGGAGTGTAGCTTCACACACAGAGTTGTCTCTATAGGAGCCAAGAATGTTCCTGAGAGATTAGATTCACTAAACCTCTCCTACAGAGCATAGACCTGTCAATGTGGTTTTGCCTTCCCCTGTGAGTTGGGTCCTCGAGGTCCGCCACACCTCCGGGGAAACTGTCCCTGAGAAAAGATCTCCAGGAACCGCTTCGCCGAGGCTGGGAAATGCTGTTCACAGGAAGTAAGGCAAGCGAATCTCCTGCAGAGTAAAAGAGGCCTTACAGTCCCTGGAGGAGCAGGCTGCCAGAGTGTGTGAAACCTGACTGTTGCCTTACTGGTCTCAGCTCCGCCATTGCCTGTTCATCCGAGCTAGCACCCAGGCCTACTTGGAAAAGCGTTTGGGTGCAGATTTCTACAAAGTGCCAAGGGCTACAGCAGTGAGAATTCTCTCAGTGGTAAGGGAGAGCATTTTATGGATTCTCAAGCTGTTTTCTGAATGACAGCGTCAAAATGAACAGAGAGAATCAGGCTCTCTGTGCCCCTATGTTAGGTACGCAGCTTCACACACAGAGGTGTCTCTATAGGAGCCAAGAATGCTCCTGAGAGATGAGGTGCACTAGAGGTCTGCTACAGAGCATAGACCTGTCCATGTGGTCTTGCCTTCCCCTGTGCCTTTGGGCCCCGGGCTCGGCCCCAGCTCCGTGGAAACAACCCCTGAGAAAATATCTTCAAGATACGCTTTTCCCAGAGGCTGGGAACTGGAGTTCATAGGAGGAGAGAAAAGCAAGCCTCCTTCGGGCACGAAATGCAGCCAACCTGCCTGTGTTTTGAAGCCTCTATTTGGAAGGAATGGGTTAGCTTCTCCTAAAGGAGACCTCCAGATCTGCTCAGAAGTCGGTAATTCCAGAGGCAGGGTGCTGGTTCCTGACTGCCCTTTGCCAGCCTTGCAAAGACATTCCAAGATTCTAGAGTTATATTCCATGAAGGAGCAGGCTTCGGGAATGTGTCAGAGGGGACTGGCTCCTTATTGGCCTCAGCTCAGCTATTGCCTTTCCATTCAAACTAGGACAAGGGCCTAGTTTATGAAGTGTAAGGGTCTTCTTCTTTGAAACTGCCAAGGGCTACAGCAATGAGACTTCTGTCAAGGCGAGGGAAGCCTAAGAGGACGGATTCTCAAGCAGGTGCTTTGCTACAAAGCATCAGCACCCCACGGAGAGAACCAAGATCCCTGTTCCCCAATGTTGGGAGTGTAGCTTCACACACAGAGTTGTCTCTATAGGAGCCAAGAATGTTCCTGAGAGATTAGGTTCACTAAACCTCTCCTACAGAACATAGACCTGTCCATGTGGTTTTTCCTTCCCCTGTGAGTTGGGTCCCCGAGGTCCACCACACCTCCGGGGAAACTGTCCCTGAGAAAAGATCTCCAGGAACGGCTTCGCTGAGGCTGGGAAACGCTGTTCACAGGAAGTAAGGCAAGCGAATCTCCTGCAGAGAAAAAGAGGCCTTACTGTCCCTGGAGGAGCAGGCTGCCAGAGTGTGTGAAACCTGACTGTTGCCTTGCTGGCCTCAGTTCCACCATTGCCTGTTCCTCCGAACTAGGACCCAGGCCTATTTGGAGAAGCGTTTGGGTGCGGATTTCTACAAAGTGCCAAGGGCTACAGCAGTGAGAATTCTCTCAGCGGTCAGGGAGAGCATTTTATGGATTCTCAAGCTGTTTTCTGAACGACAGGGTCAAAATGAACTGAGAAAATCAGGCTCTCTGTGCCCCTATGTTAGGTACGCAGCTTCACACACAGAAGTGTCTCTATAGGAGCCAAGAAAGTTCCTGAGAGATGAGGTTCACTAGAAGTCTGCTACAGAGCATAGACCTGTCCATATGGTTTTGCCTTGCCCTGTGAGTTGGGTCCCTGAGGTCCGCCCCAGCTCAGGGGAAGGATCCCCTGAGAAAAGATCTCCAGGGACCGCTATTCCCCCAGGCTGGAAAACGCAGTTCACAGGAGGTAACACAAGCGAGCCTCCTGCAAGGCACAACAGGCCTTAGTGTCCCTGGACGATCAGGCTGCAAGAGTGTGTGAGACCTGACTGGTGCCTTACTGGCCTCAGCTCCGCCATTGCATGTTCCTCTGAACTAGGACCCAGGCCTACTAGGAGAAGGGTTTGGGTATGGATTTCTAAATACTGCCAAGGGGTATAGCAATGAGAACTGTGTCACGGGTAAGGAAGAGCATTGTATGGATTTTCAAGCTGTTGTTTGAACGACAGCTTCAAAGCTGCACAGAGAGAATCAGACTCTGTGTCTCCATGTTCGGTACACAGCTTCACAGACAGGGGTGTCTCCATAGGAAACAAGAACGTTCCTGACAGAGTGAGGTTCACTAGAGCTCTCCTAGAGAGCAAAGACTTGTCCATGTGGTTTTTCTTCCCCTGTGCGTTTGGGGCTCCAGGCTCGGCCCCAGCTCCGTGGAAACAACCCCTGAGAAAAGATCTTCAAGATCCGCTTTTCCCAGAGGCTGGGATGTGGGGTTCATAGGAGGCGGGAAAAGCAGGCCTCCTTCAGAGAGCAAGAGGCAGCCAAGCGGCCTGCGTTTGGAAGCCTCTATTTGGAAGAATGGGTTAGCTTCCCCTAAGGGAGACCTCCAGATCTGTTCAGAAGTCGGTAATTCCAGAGGCAGTGTGCAGGGTCCTGACTGCCCTTTGCCAGCCTTGCAAAGACATTCCTAGATTCTACAGTTATCTTCCTGAAGAAGCAGGCTTTGGGAATATGTCAGATTTGACTGGCGCCTTATTGGCCTCAGCTCAGCTATTGCCTTTCCATTCAAAGTAGGACAAGGCCCTACTTTATGAAGGGTAAGGGTCTTCTTCTTTCCAAACTGCTGAGGGCTACAGCAATGAGACCTCCGTAAATGCGAGGGAAGCATAAGCGGATGGATTATCAGGAAGGTTCTTTGCCACCAAGCATCAGCACCCCACGGAGAGAATCAGGCTCCCTTTGCCCCTATGTGGGGTGTGTAGATTCACACACAGTGGTGTCTCTACAGGAGCCAAGAATGTTCCTGAGAGATGAGGCTCACAAGAGCTCTCCTACAGAGTGCTCACCTGTACATGTGGTTTCGCCTTCCCCTGTGAGTTGGGTGCCCGAGGTCCACCCCAGCTCCGAGAAAACAGCCTCTGAGAAAAGATCTCCAGGAACCGCTTTTCGCCCAGGCTGGGAAAAGCTGTTCACAGGAAGTAAGGCAAGTGAGCCTCCTGCAGAGAAAAAGAAGCCTTACTGTCCCTGGAGGAGAAGGCTGCCAGAGTGTGTGAAAACTGACTGGTGCCATACTGGTCTTAGCTCCGCCATTGCTTGTTCCTCCGAACTGGGACTCAGGCCTACTTGGAGAAGGGTTTAGGTGCAGATTTCTACAAACTGCCAAGGGCTACTGCAATGAGAACTCTCTCAGAGGTAAGGGCGAGAATTGTATGGATTCTCAAGCTGTTTTCTGAACGACAGCATTAAACCTGCACAGAGAGAATCAGGCTCTCTGCCGCCATGTTGGGTACGCAGTTTCACACACAGAGGTGTCCGCATAGGAGCCAAGAACGTTCGTCAAAGACTGAGGTTCACTAGAGCTCTCTTAGAGAGCAAAGACTTGTTCATGTGGTTTTGCCTTCCCCTGTATGTGTGGGTCTCTGGGCACAACCCCAGCTCCGTGGAAACAACCCCTGAGCAAAGATCTCCAAGATCTGCTTTTCCCCCATGCTGGGAACCAGGGATCATAGGAGGCAGGAAAAGCAAGCCTCCTTCAGGCAAGAAGAGGCAGCCAACTAGCCTGTGTTTGGAAGCCTCTATTTGCAAGGAATGGGTTAGCTTCTCCAGAAGGAGACCTCCAGATCTGCTCAGAAGATAGAAATTCCAGAGGCAGGGTCGAGGTTCCTGACTGCCCTTTGCCAGCCTTGCAAAGACATTCCTAGATTCTAGCAATATTTTCCATGAAGGAGCAGGCATCGGGAATATGTCAGAGTTGACGGGTGCCTTACTGGCCTCAGCTCAGCTATTGCCTTTCCTTTCAAACTAGGATCAGGGCCTACTTGGTGAAGGGTAAGGGTCTACTTCTTTCCCAACTGCCAAGAGACACAGCAATGAGACCTCTGTCAAGGCGAGGGAAGCGTAAGCGGATGGATTCTCAAACAGGTGCTTTGCCACAAAGCATCAGCACCCCACGGAGAGAATCAGGCTCCCTGTGCCCCTATGTTCGGTGTGTAGCTTTACACACAGAGGTGTCTCTGTACGAGCCAAGAATGTTCCTAAGAGATGAGACACACTAACGTCTCCTACAGAGCATAGACCTGTCCATGTGGTTTTTCCTTCCCCTGTGAGATGGGTCCCCGAGGTCCACCCCAGCTCTGGGGATAGAGCCCCTGAGAAAAGATCTCCAGGAACCGCTTTTTGCCCAGGCTGGGAAACGCAGTTCACAGGAGGCAAGGCAAGCGAGCCTCCTGCAGGGAAAAATAGGCCTTACTGTCCCTGGAGGAGCAGGCTGCCAGAGTGTGTGACACCTGACTGGTGCCTTATTGACCTCAGCTCCGCCATTGCATGGCCATCCAAACCAGGACCCAGGCCTACTTGGAGAAGGGTTTGGGTGCGGATTTGTAAAAACTGCCAAAGGCTACAGCAATGAGAAGTCTCTCAGAGGTAAGGGAGAGCATTCTATGGATTCTCAAGCTGTTGTTTGAATGACAGCTTCAAAGCTGCAAAGAGAGAATCAGGCCCTGTGTGCCCCCTTGTTGGGTACACAGCTTCACACACAGGGGTGTCTCCATAGGAGTCAAGAACGTTCCTGACACAGTAAGTTTCACTTAGAGGTCTCCTGGAGAGCAAAGACTTGTCCATGTGGTTTTCCTTCCCCTGTGCGATTGGGTCTCTGGTCTCGGCCCCAGCTCCATGGAAACAACCCATGAGAAAATATCTTCAAGATCCGCTTTTCCCAGAGGCTGGGAACAGGGCTTCATAGGATGCGAGAAAAGCAGGCCTCCTTCGGGCGCGAAAAGGCAGCCAACTGGCCTGTTTGGAAGCCTCTATTTGGAAAGAATGGGTTAGCTTCTCCTAAAGGAGACCTCCAGATCTGCTCAGAAGTCGGTAATTCCAGAGGCAGGGTGCTGGTTCCTGACTGCCCTTTGCCAGCCTTGCAAAGACATTCCCAGATTCTAGAGTTATTTTCCATGAAGGTGAAGGCTACGGGAGTATGTCAGACTTGGCAGGCACCTTATTGGCCTCAGCTCAGCTATTACCTTTCCATTCAAACTAGGACAAAGGCCTACTTTATGAAGGGTAAGGGTCTTCTTCTTTCCAAACTGCCAAGGGCTACAGCAATGGGACCTCTGTCAAGGCGAGGGAAGCCTAAGTGGATGGATCATCAAGCAGGTGCTTTGCCACAAAGCATCAGCACCCCACGGGGAGAATCAGGCTCCATTTGCCCCTATGTTGGGTGTGTAGCTTCACATACAGAGGTGTCTCTATAGGAGGCCAGAATGTTCCTGAGAGATGAGGTTCACTAGAGCTCTCCTACAGAGCATAGACCTGTCCATGTGCTTTTACCTTCCCCTGTGAGTTGGGTCCTCGAGGTCCTCCCCAGCTCCGGGGAAGGAGCCCCTGAGAAAAGATCTCCAGGGACCTCTTTTCCCCCAGGCTGGGAAATGCAGCTCACAGGAGGGAAGTCAAGTGAGCCTCCTGCAGGGAAAAAGAGGGCTTACTGTCCCTGGACGATCAGGCTGCAGAGTGTGTGAGACCTGACTGGTGCCTTACTGGCCTCAGCTCCGCCATTGCATGTTCCTCTGAACTAGGACCCAGGACTACTTGGAGAAGGGTTTGGGTGCGGATTTCTAAAAACTGCCAAGGGCTACAGCAATGAGAACTCTGTCACGGGTAAGGAAGAGCATTGTATGGATTTTCAAGGTGTTTTTTGAACGACATCTTTAAAGCTACACAGAGAGAATCAGGCTCTCTGTGCCCCCATGTTGGGTACGCAGCTTCGCACACAGGGGTGTCTCCATATGAATCAAGAATGTTCGTGACAGAGTGAAGTTCACTAGAGCTCTCCTAGAGAGCAAAGACTTGTACATGTGGTTTTTCTTCCCCTGTGAGTTTGGGTCTCCAGGCTTAGCCCCAGCTCCGTGGAAACAACCCCTGAGAAAAGATCTTCAAGATCCGCTTTTCCCAGAGCCTGGGAAGCTGGGTTCATAGCAGGCAGGAAAAGCAAGCCTCCTTCGGGCACGAAGAGGCAGCCAACCGGCCTGTTTTTGGAAGTCTCAATATGGAAGGAATGAGTTAGATTCTCCTAAAGGAGACCTCCAGATCTGCTCAGAAATCGGTAATTCCAGAGGCAGGGTGCAGGCTCCTGACTGCCCTTTGCCAGCCTTGCAGAGACATTCCTAGATTCCAGCGTTATTTTCCATGAAGGAGCAGGATTCGGGAATATGTCAGACTTGACTGGCGCCTTATTGGCCTCAGCTCAGCTCTTGCCTTTCCTTTCAAACTAGGACAAGGGCCCACTTTATGAAAGGTAACGGTCCTCTTCTTTCCAAACTGCCAAGGGCTACAGCAATGAGACCTCTGTCAAGGCGAGGGAAGCGTAAGCTGATGGATTCTCAAGCAGGTGCTTTGCCACAAAGCATCAGCACCCCACGGAAAGAATCTGGCTCCCTTTGCCCCTATGTTGCGTGTGTAGCTACACACACAGAGGTGTCTCGATAGGAGCCAAGAATGTTCCTGAGAGAGGAGGTTCACTGTTGGGGGCCAGAGTGAGGCACTCCGCCCATGGCAAAGGTCATGAGGAAGGAGGCTCGACATACGCAAAGGCGGGATCGAGCCTCAGGAGTCCCCCTGGAAATCCTCGAGCATCTACCCCCATCACCAGAGCCTGCCTACCTTACTACTTTGTGCTCTCACCTACACCTCTGACTTTACGGGGGGCTGTCCCCCACCACCTCTTTCGGAGAAGGAGTTAACCTAGAGCTCCAGTTGATAAAAACCCCTGGGTGTGACAAGAGTGTTTTAACCTACAAACTCTTCTGAAGGTTCTCTAGCCTGCCTGACAGGCTTGTCCGGCCACATGTGATTGCTCACAGCCTCCCAACCATGAGAGGCACGAGATGCTTTAAACCTTCTAAAAACAGGTTCCTTAGAAAAGTTAGAAAATTATTAGTATAAGTATAATGGGTTGATTAGAAATCATATTGGTGAAGGGTTTTTCATTTGTTGAGCTGATGTTTACTGCTAAGTCTCCACATCCCCTGCCCTTATACACATTAATGAATATATAGAAGAAATAAGTATTAACCTTTGATATAAATCACGTTAGACCTTAGGCTAAGTAAATTCTTTCCTTAACTAAAACCCACTACACCCTCACCCTATAGGAATGTAACTTTATTTGGGTGGCGTCTGTTTTAAGAATAATCACCCCTGGAGAAATAAGTGTCCTGGTTGACTGACCGCTGTCACAAGGAGAGGGTCGTAAATTGTCAGCAGGCCCCCCGGCCAGAAGATGATGTAACACCCCTAAGACCTCTGTATACTTTTGTATGAAGCACCTGACTTTGATAAAAGTCAGGACTGCTGACCCCACGTGACTTTTGCATAACATCTCAGTGTATAAAAGTAGACCATGGAAAATAAAGAATTGGGATCAGTTTCTCGAAATACTGGTCTCCCCATGTCTCTCTCTCTCTCTCTCACTCTGGTTGAGTCTCCATCTGGAGCGCGGAACCCACCAAGCTTACTAATTTTGCCTGGGCTTCTAAGATCCGACCGGGGAGGCCTCAGTGTCTCCTCTCCTTCGGGAGAACGGAAGGACGCCTGCGGCCTACGTAAGTGGTGCAAGCTTCTTGTCTTGAAGTTTTATTGGTCCCCCGCGTAAACCAAGCTACTCAGCCTCTTTTCTCCACTGAATTTTCCTACTGAGCTATCCTCATTTTATTACTCTTTATATCCTTAATTAACGTTTAATTAAGCAGTTGTTCCCTGACCCTCGCCTACGCCGTCTCTACTTCGAATACCCTGGATCAGCTGGGGCTGGACCCCGGCAGTTCACTAGAGATCCCCTACAGAGCATAGACCTGTCCATTTGGTTTTGCCTTCCCCTGTGAGTTGGGTCCCCGAGGTCCGCCCCAACTCCGGGGAAACAGCCCCTGAGAAAAGATCTCCAGGAACTGCTTTCCGCCCAGGCTGGGAAACGCTGTTCACAGGAAGTAAGGCAAGCGAGCCTCCTGAAGGGAAATAGAGGCCTTACTGTCCCTGGAGGAGCAGGCTGCCAGAGTGTGTGACACCTGACTGGTGCCTTACTGGCCTCAGCTCCGCTATTGCATGTTCATCTGAACTTGAACCCAGGCCTACTTGGAGAAGTGTTTGTGTGCCGATTTCCAGAAACTGCGAAGGGCTACAGCAATGATAACTCTCTCAGTGGTAAGGGAGAGCATTGTGTGGATTCTCAATTTGTTGTTTGAACGACAGCGTCAAAGCTGCACAGAGAGAATCAGGTCTCTGTGTCTCTATGTTGGCTATGCAGCTTCCCACACAGAGATGTCCCCGTTGGAGCCAAGAACATTCCGCATAGACTGAGGTTCACTAGAGCTCTCCTAGAGAGCAAAGACTTATCCATGCGGTTTTCCCTTCCCCTCTGCGTGTGGGTCTCCGGGATCGGCCCCTGCTCCGTGGAAACAGCCTCTGAGAAAAGATCTCCAAGAACCTCTTATCCCCCAGGCTGGGAAGCGGAGTTTGCAGGAGGTGGGATAAGCAAGCTTCCTTCGGCAAGAAGAGACAGCCAACCGGCCTGTGTTTGGAAGCCTATATTTGCAAGGAATGGGTTAGTTTCTCCTGACCGAGACCGCCAGATGTGCTGAGAAGATAGAAATTCCAGAGGCAGGGTCGAGGTTCCTGACTGCCCTTTGCCAGCCTTGCAAAGACATTCCCAGATTCTAACGTTATTTTCCATGAAGGAGCAGGCATCGGGAATATGTCAGACTTGACTGGCGCCTTACTGGCCTCAGCTCAGCTACTGCCTTTCCATTCATCAAGGACAAGGGCCTACTTGGTGAAGGGTAAGGGTCTGCTTCTTTCCAAACTGCCAAGGACTACAGCAATGAGACCTCTGTCAAGGTGAGGGAATCCTATGCGGATGGATTCTTAGCAGGTGCTTTGCCACAAAGCATCAGCACCCACGGAGAGAATCAGACTCCCTTTGCCACTATGTTGGGTGTGTAGCTTCATGCACAGAGGTGTCTCTGTAGAAGCCAAGAATGTTCCTGAGAGATGAGGTTCACTAGAGCTCTCCTACAGAGCATAGACCTGTCCATGTGGTTTTGTCTTCCCCTGTGAGTTGGGCCCCCGAGGTCCGACCCAGCTCCAGGGAAACAGCCCCTGAGAAAAAATCTCCAGGAACAGCTTTGCGCCCAGGCTGGGAAATGCAGTTCACAGGAGGCAAGGCAAGCGAGCCTCCTGCAGGGAAAAAGAGCCCTTACTGCTCCTGGACGATCAGGCTGCAAGAGTGTGTGAGACCTCACTTGTGCCTTACTGGCCTCAGCTCCGCCGTTGCCTGTTGTTCCGAGCTAGGACCCAGGCCTACTTGGAGAAGGGTTAGGGTGCGGATTTCTACAAACTGTCAAGGACTACAGCAATGAGAATTCTCTTAGCAGTAAGGGAGAGCATTGTATGGATTCTCAAGCTGTTGTTTGAATGACAGCTTCAAAGCTACACAGAGAGAATCAGGCTCTCTGTTCCCCTATTTTGGCTGTGCAGCTTCACACACAGAATTTGACTCTGTTGGAGCCAGAAATATTCCTGAAAGACTTAGGCTCACCAAAGCTGTCCTCCAGAGCAAAGACATTGGATGTGGTTTTGCCTTCCCTTGCCAGTATGGGTCCCCTAGCTTGGCCCCAGCTCCGGGGATACAGCCTCTGAAAAAAATCTTCCAAGAAGCGATTTTTCCTCCAGGCTGTTAAGCGGAATTCGCAGTTTGCAAGTTAAGGAAGCCTGCTTCGTGGAAGAGCAAGCAGCCAACTGGCCCTGTGTTAGGAAGCCTGTATTTGAAAGGAATGGGTTAGCTTCTACAGCGGGAGAACCTCAGATCTGCTCAGGGGACTGAAATACTAGAGTCAGGGTCGAGGTTCTCCCTTGTCCTTTGCGCACCTTGCAAAGACATTCCTAGCTTCTAGCGTTAGTGTCCCTGTAGTAGCAGGCTGCAGGAGCGTGTGATAAATGACTGCCGCGTTCCTGTCCTCAGCTCCGCTATTAACTTTCTATTCGAACTAGAACCCAGGCCTACTTTGAGAGGGGTTAGGGTCCAGTGTTTCCAAACTGCCAAGGGCTACGGCAATGCGAGCTCTGTCAGAGGTAAGAAAAGAGCAATTGGTTGGATTCTTCAGCTGCTGCGTGGCTGCACAGCTTCCGCGCTGCATGGAGAGCATGAGGCTCCTTGTGGCCCTATTTTGGGTATGCAGCAACATGCACACAGAATGTCTGTGTTCACTTATGTACAGGCTTATGTACACTAGAGCTCTCCTACAGAGCGAAGACCACTCAGTGGGCTCCAAGAGATACCTGTCGCGGCTCGAGAAGAGAGTGGAGTCCTTTGCTTCCCCTCGAGATGAGGCCTGACTCCCCGGGTGAGTATGGAATGCAACCCCAAATCCCTGTCGCCTATGGAGAGGAACATTAAGTCCTGGATACAAGCGTAGATGAGGTCTAGTTTGCCCTTCAGTGAATGGAGCCCAATCCACAGCTCTCCCTGGCAACTCGAATGGAAGATTAGACTTCCTGGGCCAACACAAGAGGAAGCCTGAATT
Source organism: Bubalus kerabau (assembly GCF_029407905.1). Taxonomy (NCBI): domain Eukaryota; kingdom Metazoa; phylum Chordata; class Mammalia; order Artiodactyla; family Bovidae; genus Bubalus; species Bubalus kerabau. The sequence goes on along the minus strand of NW_026577919.1, from coordinate 1,303,213 downwards.
CCCCGTCGTAACTCGAGAATCCCACCGAAACTCGAGAAAATCCACGTGCTTCCCTCGTCATTGCAAGATGAGGCCCTTTGTCCGCTACAGCATCTCAAGAGAAGTCCCACGTTCCATCCTGAAGTGCGAAACGGTACTTGGCACCCTTGATGCGACCCCAAAAGTTCCGCGACATACCAGACTCACTCAAGGGGAACACCGAGGTTCCCGGCACCACTTCATCTGACCCCTTCTCCTCTCCTGATTGCGACAGGAGGGTCGACTCCCCTTCTCTGTCTGCAAGGGGTTCCCGACCTTCAGGGCGCACCTCAGGATGAGGCCGGTCTCATGAGGAAGCTCGAGACGTAGCCTCGTGGGTGGTGCCACATGTTGAAAGACCCCAATTTCACGGTCCACTCTTGAAAAGAACCCGATGCCAGCACACCTCTATGAAGGAAAACCTGTGGATGAAGGCACAACACGAAGGGGCACTGACACCCGCGTGCATCATCCAGAAAAACCCGCAGGTCCCACAGACATTTCGACAAGTGGCCTGTCACCCTGTAAACAACTCGAAAGGCAAACGAAGGTCCATTCCTCAACAGAAGACTAGGTGTGACTCTCTTGTCCCTACTCTGCAGGGACCATGGGATCCGAGTCAGAAACGGAGAGGAAGCCTGAGGTTCCTGCGTCCACTCGAGATGAGGCCCTCTTCCATTGCACCACACCCAGTGGAGTCCCGAGAGGCCCCTACCAACTCCACAGTATCCCTGAGTTCTCAGAGGCACAATGAGAAGCTCCCTGAGGTCACAGGCACAAGTCGAGGGAACCCTGGGTTTTCTGCCATGACTCGAGAAAGACCTCGAGAGTGCTTCAAAATGTGTTGAGTCGCGATTCCCCTACCATGACTCGAGAGCCATGACACGCGCCCCCTCTTCACGCGCATGGAGACCTGACTAACTTGGCACTGCACGAGAGGCTCCCTGAGATCCTCATCGTACCTCATGAGGAAACCCACACTGCCGCGGCAGCTCGAGGAAACACATGAGACACCCCGGTCATCGCGAGATGAGGGCCTTATATTCCTGCATGGCCTGGAGACCAATCACGTGTCCTCTCTCCAAACTGAAGAGCAGGCTGGAATCCATTGAGGCCGTTCAGGGGGCTCCAACAGATCCTTGTCTCGACTCGAGAGGAGAGCGAAGTCCTTGGCTTCCCCTCAAGACGAGGTCTGACTCCACGGGGGAGCCTGGAATGCAACCCCGAGATGCCTGCTTTCACTGGAGAGGAATAATAGGTCCGGGACACACGCCTAGGTGAGGTCTCTTCGGCCCTGCAGTGACTCGAGCACAACCCCCAGATTTCCCTTGCAACTCGAGGGGAAGATTGGGCTTCCCAGGGACAACCCAAGAGGAAGGCTGAGATCCCCATTGTAACTCGAGAATCCCGCCGCAACTCGAGAAAAACCACGTGGTTCCCAACTCTTGGCAAGATGAGACCCTTGCCCGCGACGGCGTCTCAAGGGAAGTCCCCTCTTCCGCCCTGAAGGGCGGAAAGGATCCTGCCAGCCTTCATGCGACCCCCAAAAGTTCCCCGACACGCCGGGTTCCATCGAGGGCAACACCGAGGGTCCCGCAACCGCTTCCTCTGAGCCCCTTCTCCCCTCCTGATCGCGACAGGAGAGGCGATTCCCCTGCGTGGTCTGGAAGGGGTTCCCGGCCTTCCCGGGGCACCTAAGGATGAGGCCGGTCTCACGAGGAAATTCGAGACGAGCCACGTGGGTGGGGCCACATGCCGAACGCCCCCGATTCCCCGGTCCGCCCTTGAGAAGGACCCGAGGCCCGGACCCCTCTTCGAAGGCAACCCTGTGGGGGAAGGCCCAACACGAAGGGGCACTGCCACCCCCGTGCATCGTCCGCAAAGACCCGCGGGTTCCACACACAGCTCGACGATGGGCCTGAAACCCCCTGAGCAACTCGAGAGGCAAGCGGGGTTCCCTTCCTCAGACAAGACGAGGCCTGACTCTCCTGTCCCAACTCTGCAGGGACCCTGCGGTCGGAGTCCGAAACGGAGAGGAAGCCTGAGGTTCCTGCCTCCCCTCGAGGTGAGGCCCTCTTCCGTTGCGCCAGACCCAGCGGAGTCCCGAGGGGTCCCCCCACCTCCACAGGATCCCTCGCCTCTCAGAGGCACCCTGGGAAGTTCCCTAAGGTCCCCGGCAGAAGGCGAGGGACACGAGGGTTTCCCGCCGCCCCCCGAGAAAGACCTCGAGAGTCCTTCTTCAACGCGTCTCGAGGCCCTAGACCCCTCCCGTGACTCGAGAGCCATGACGCGCTCCCCCTCGCCACGGGCATGGAGACCTGACTTCCCTGGCGCCGCGCGAGAGGCTCCCTGAGTTCCTCGTCGTGCCTCGGGAGAAAACCCCCACGGGTGCTGCAGCTCCAGGAAACCCCTGAGACGCCTCCATCATCGCGAGCTGAGGGCCTTCTTTTCCTGCATGGCCTGGAGAGCAATCCCGGGTCCTCTCTCCAAACGGAAGAGGAGGCTGGACTCCCTTGAGGCCGCTCAGGGGGCTCCAAGAGACCCGCGTCATGACTCGAGAGGAGAGCGGAGTCCTTGGCTTCCCCTCGAGACGAGGCCTGACTCCCCGGGGGAGCCTGCAATGCAACCCCGAGATCACTGCCTTCCCTGGAGAGGAATATTAGGTCCCGTACACACGCCTAGGTGAGGTCTCTTCGGCCCTGCAGTGACTCGAGCGCAACCCCCAGCTTTCCCTCGCAACCCGAGGGGAAGATTTGGCTTCCCAGGGCCAACCCAAGGGGAAGGCTGAGATCCCCGTAGTAGCTCGAGAATCCCGCCGCAACTCGAGAAAAACCACGTGGTTCCCACCTCTTGGCAAGATGAGGCCCTTGCCCGCCACGGCGTCTCAAGGGAAGTCCCCTGTTCCGCCCTGAAGGGCGAAACGGTCCCTGACAGCCTTCCTGTGACCCCGAAAATTCCCCCGACACGCCGGGTTCCCCTGAGGGGAACACCGAGGGTCCCGGCACCGCTTCCTCTGAGCCCCTTCTCCCCTCCTGATCGCGACAGGAGAGGCGATTCCCCTGCGTGGTCTGGAAGGGGTTCCCGGGCTTCCCGGCGCACCTCAGGATGAGGCCGATCTCATGAGGAAATTCGAGACGAGCCACGTGGGTGGGGCCACATGCCCAACGCCCCCGATTCCCCGGTCCGTCCTTGAGAAGGACGCGAGGCACGGACCCCTCTTCGAAGGCAACCCTGTGGGTGAAGGCACAACACGAAGGGGCACTGCCACCCCCGTGCATCGTCCGCAAAGACCCGCGGGTTCCACACACAGCTCGACGAGGGGCCTGAGAGCCCCTGAGCAACTCGAGAGGCCAGCGGGGTTCCCTTCCTCAGACAAGACGAGGCCTGACTCTCCTGTCCCAACTCTGCAGGGAACCTGCGGTCGGAGTCCGAAACGCAGAGGAAGCCTGAGGTGCCTGCCTCCCCTCGAGGTGAGGCCCTCTTCCGTTGCGCCAGACCCAGCGGAGTCCCGAGGGGCCCCGCCACCTCCACAGGATCCCTCGCCTCTCAGAGGCACCCTGGGAAGTTCCCTAAGGTCCCCGGCAGAAGGCGAGGGACACGAGGGTTTCCCGCCGCCCCCCGAGAAAGACCTCGAGAGTCCTTCTTCAACGCGTCTCGAGGCCCTAGTCCCCTCCCGTGACTCGAGAGCCAGGACGCGCTCCCCCTCGCCACGCGCATGGAGACCTGACTTCCCTGGCGCCGCACGAGAGGCTCCCTGAGATCCTCGTCGTGCCTCGGGAGAAAACCCCCACGGGCACCGCAGCTCGAGGAAACCCCGGAGACGCCCCCGTCCTCGCGAGCTGAGGGCCTTCTTTTCCTGCATGGCCTGGAGAGCAATCCCGGGTCCTCTCTCCAAACAGAATAGGAGCCTGGACTCCCTTGAGGCCGCTCAGGGGGCTCCAAGAGACCCGCGTCGCGACTCGAGAGGAGAGCGGAGTCCTTGGCTTCCCCTCGAGACGAGGCCTGACTCCCCGGGGGAGCCTGGAATGCAACCCCGAGATCCCTGCCTTCCCTGGAGAGCAATATTAGGTCCCGGACACACGCCTAGGTGAGGTCTCTTCGGCCCTGCAGTGACTCGAGCGCAACCCCCAGCTTTCCCTCGCAACCCGAGGGGAAGATTGGGCTTCCCAGGGCCAACCCAAGGGGAAGGCTGAGATCCCCGTCATAACTCGAGAATCCCGCCGCAACTCGAGAAAAACCACGTGGTTCCCACCTCTTGGCAAGATGAGGCCCTTGCCCGGCACGGCGTCTCAAGGGAAGTCCCCTGTTCCGCCCTGAAGGGCGAAACGGTCCCTGACAGCCTGCCTGCGACCCCCAAAACTCCCCCGACACGCCGGGGTCCCCCGAGGGGAACACCGAGGGTCCCGGCACCGCTTCCTCTGAGCCCCTTCTCCCCTCCTGATCGCTACAGGAGAGGCGATTCCCCTGCGTGGTCTGGAAGGGGTTCCCGGCCTTCCCGGCGCACCTCCGGATGAGGCCGGTCTCACGAGGAAATTCGAGACGATCCACGTGGGTGGGGCCACATGCCGAACGCCCCCGATTCCCCGGTCCGCCCTTGAGAAGGATCCGAGGCCCGGACCCCTCTTCGAAGGCAACCCTGTGGGTGAAGGCACAACACGAAGGGGCACTGCCACCCCCGTGCATCGTCCGCAAAGACCCGCGGGTTCCACACACAGCTCGACGAGGGGCCTGAGACCCCCTGAGCAACTCGAGAGGCCAGCGGGGTTCCCTTCCTCAGACAAGACGAGGCCTGACTCTCCTGTCCCAACTCTGCAGGGACCCTGCGGTCGGAGTCCGAAACGGAGAGGAAGCCTGAGGTTCCTGCCTCCCCTCAAGGTGAGGACCTCTTCCGTTGCGCCAGACCCAGCGGAGTCCCGAGGGGCCCCGCCACCTCCACAGGATCCCTCGCCTCTCAGAGGCACCCTGGGAAGTTCCCTAAAGTCCCCGGCAGAAGGCGAGGGACACGAGGGTTTCCCGCCGCCCCCCGAGAAAGACCTCGAGAGTCCTTCTTCAACGCGTCTCGAGGCCCTAGTCCCCTCCCGTGACTCGAGAGCCAGGAAGCGCTCCCCCTCGCCACGCGCATGGAGACCTGACTTCCCTAGCGCCGCACGAGAGGCTCCCTGAGATCCTCGTCGTGCCTCGGGAGAAAACCCCCACGGGCGCCGCAGCTCGAGGAAACCCCTGAGACGCCCCCGTCCTCGCGAGCTGAGGGCCTTCTTTTCCTGCATGGCCTGGAGAGCAATCCCGGGTCCTCTCTCCAAACGCAAGAGGAGGCTGGACTCCCTTGAGGCCGCTCAGGGGGCTCCAAGAGACCCGCGTCGCGACTCGAGAGGAGAGTGGAGTCCTTGGCTTCCCCTCGAGACGAGGCCTGACTCCCCAGGGGAGTCTGGAATGGAAACCCGAGATCTCTGTCTTCCCTTGTGAGGAATATTAGGTCCTGGACACACGCCTCGATGAGCTCTCTTTGGCCCTGTAGTGACTCGAGCAGAACCCCCAGCTTTCCCTCGCAACTCCAGGGGAAGACTGGGCTTCCCAGGGCCAACCCAAGAGGAAGCCTGAAATCCCCGTCGTTTTCGAGAATCCAGACGCAACTCGAGAAAAACGACGTGGTTCCAACGTCTTCACAGGATGAGGCCCTTGCCCGCTACAGCGTCTCCAGGGAAGTCCCATGTTCCGTCCTGAAGTGGGAAACGGTACTTGGCTCCCTTGATGCGACCCCTAAAGTTCCCTGAAACGCCAGGTTCCCTCGAGTGGAACACCTAGAGTCCCGGCCCCACTTCATCTGAGCCCCATCTCCCCTCCTGATCGCGACAGGAGAGTCGATTCCCCTTCTTTGTGTGGAAGGGGTTCCCGGCCTTCCCGGCACACCTCAGGATGATGCTGGTCTCACGAGGAAATTCGAGATGAGCCACGTGGGTGGTGCCACATGCCGAATGACCCCGATTTCCCGGTCCGCTCTTGAAATGAACCTGATGCTGGACACCTCTTTGAAGGCAACCCTGTGGGGGAAGGCACCAAATGAAGGGGCAATGACACCCCCGTGCATCTTCTGGAAACACCCGCAGGTTCCACACACAGCTCTACAAGGGGCCTGAGACCCACTGAACGACTCGAGAGGCAAGCAGAGTTCCATTAATCAGACAAGACGAGGCCTGACTCTCCTGTCCCAACCCTGCAGGGACCCTGCGGTCGGAGTCAGAAATGGAGAGGAAGCCTGAGGTTCCTGCCTCCAATCGAGATGAGGCCCTCTTTCATTTCGTCAAACCTAGTGGAGTCCCGAGAGGCCCCTCTAACTCCTCAGTATCCCTCACCTCTCAGAGGCACCTGGGAAGTTCCCTAAGGTCCCCTGTAGAGGTCGAGGGAAACGAGTGTTTCCCGCCCCAGCCCAAGAAAGACCTCGAGAGTCCTTCTTAAATGCGTCTGGAGGCCCTAGTCCCTCCCATGACTCCAGAGCAATGACGCGATCTGCCTGGCCACACGCATGGAGGCCTGATTTCTCTGGCGCCCCACGAGAGGCTCCCTGAGCTCCCCATCATATCTCGTGAGAAACCCCACACTGGCGCCGCAGCTCGAGAAAACCCATGAGACGCTCCCGTCATCACGAGAGGAGGGCCATCTTTAACTGAATGGTATGCAGATCAAGCGTGAACCTTCTGTCCAAGCTACACAGGACGCTTGACTCCCTTTAGGCCACTCATTGGGCTCCAAGAGTTACACGTCGCGACTCGAGAGGATAGTGGAGTCCTTTGCTTCCACTCGAGACGAGGCGTGACCCACCGGGTGAGACTGGAATGCGACCCCGATATCCCTGTTGCCCCTGGAGAGGAACACTACGTCCTGGACCCAAGCTTAGATGAGGACTCTTTGCCCTGAAGTGACTCGAGAGCAACCCACAGCTCTCTCTGACAAGTTGAATGGAAGATTGGACTTCCTGGGCCAACACAAGAGGAAGCCTGAATTCCCCGTCGTAACTCGAGAATCCCGCCGCAACTCGAGAAAAACCACGTGTTTCCCTCGTCATCGCAATATGAGGCCCTTGCCCGCTAGAGCATCTCCAGAGAATTCCCACGTTCCGTCTTGAAGTGCGAAACTGTACTTGGCACCCTTGATGCGACCTCAAAAGTGCCGTGACATACCGGTCTCACTCGAGGGGACCACCGAGGTTCCCGGCACCACTTTATCTGAGCCCCTTCTCCCCTTCTGATCGCGACCGGTGTGTCGATTCCCCTGCTTTGTCTGCAAGGGTTCCCTACCTTCCCGGCGAACCTCAGGATGAGGCCGGTCTCCCAAGGAAATTCGAGACGTCGCCTCGTGGGTGGTACCACATGCTGAAAGACCCCAATTTTCTGGTACGCTCTTGAAAAGAACCCGATGCCCGGACACCTCTTTGAAGGCAACCCTGTGGATGAAGGCACAACACGAAGGGGCACTGACACCCCTGTGCATCGTCCGGAAAAACCCGCAGGTTCCACACACAGCTCAACAAGTGGCCTGTCACTCCGTGAACAACTCGAAAGGCAAGCGGAGATCCATTCCTCCACGGAAGACGAGGCGTGACTCTCTTGTCCGTACTCGGCAGGTACTCTGCGACCCGAGTCAGAAATGGAGAGGACCCCTGACGTTCCTGCCTCCATTCGAGATGAGGCCCTGTTCGATTGCACCAAACCCAGTTGAGTAACGAAAGGCCCCTCCCAAATCCACAGTGTCCCTGACTTCTCAGAGGCACCCTGAGAAGTTGCCTGAGGTCACCGACACAAGTCGAGGGAACCCAGGGTTCCCTGCCGCAACCCAAGAAAGACCTCGAGAGTCCTTCTTCAATGCGTCTTGAGGCCCGATTCGCCTACTATGACTCGAGAGCAATCACGCACTCCCCTTCACCACACGCACGGAGACCTGACGTCCCTAGCACCACACGAGAGGCTCTCTGAGCTCCCCGTCGTACCTCGTGAGAAATCTGATACTGGCGCCGCAGCTGGTTAAAAGCCACGAGACGCCCCCGTCATCGCGAGACGAGGGCCTTTTTTCCTGCATGGCCAGGAAAACAATCCCGAGTCATCTCTCCAAACTCCATAGGAGGCTTCACTCCCTTTACGCCACGCAGTGGGCTCCAAGAGATACCCATCGCGACTCGACAGGAGAGTGGAGTCCTTTTTTTCCCCTCAAGACGAGGCCTGACTCTCCGGGTAAGTCGAGAATGCAACCCTGAGATCCCTGTCGGCCCAGTAGTGGAACACTAGGTCCTGGACACAAGCGTAGATGAGGTCTATTTTGCCCTGCAGTGACTGGAGAGCAATCCCCAGTTCTAACTTGCAACTCGAATGGAATACTGGATTTTCCTGACACCACACAAGAGGCTCCCTGAAATCCCTGTGGTACTTCATGAGACACCCCACACTGGCGCCGCAGCTCGAGAAAACCCACGAGACGCCACCGTCATCTCGAGATGAGGGCCTTCTTTTCCTGCATGGCCTGGAGTCCAATCCCGAGTCCTCTCTCCAAACTCCACAGGAGGCTTGACTCCCTTTAGTACACACATTGGGCTCCAAGAGATACCCATCGCGACTCGAGACGAGAGCGGAATTCTTTGCTTACCCTCGAGGTGAGAACTGACTCCCGGATGAGTCTGGAATGCAAACCCGAGATCCCTGTCGCCCCTGGAGAGCAACGTTAGATCCTGGACACAAGCCTAGATTAGGTCTCTTTTGCCCTGCAGTGACTCTAGCGCAATCCCCAGCTCCCCCTCCCAACCCGAATGGAAGATTGGATTTCAAGGCCAACAAGAGGAAGCCTAAATTCCCGGTCATAACTCGAGAATCCCGCCGCAACTCGAGCAAAACCACGTGGTTCTCCCGTCATCGCAAGATGAGGCCCTTGCCCGCTACAGCGTTTCAAAAGATGTCCCAGGTTCCGTCTTGAAATGCGAAACGGTACTTGGCACCCTTGATGCGACCCCAAAAGTCCCCCAACACGCCGGTCTCACTCAAGGGGAACACCGAGGTTCCCGGCACCACTTCATTTAAGCCCCTTCTCCCCTCCTGATCGTGACCGGTGGGTCGATTCCCCTGCTTTGTCTGCAAGGGGGCCCGACCTTCCCTGCACAACTCAGGATGAGGCCGGTCTCATGGGGAAATTCGATACGTAGCTTTGTGGGTGGTGCCACTTGCTGAAAGACTCCAATTTCCCGGTCCGCTCTTGATAAGAATCCGATGCTCGGACACCTCTTGGAAGGCAGCCTTGAGTATGAAGGTACAACACGAAGGGGCACTAACACACCTGTGCATCATCCGGAAAAACGGGCAGGTTACATACACAGCTCGACAAGTGGCCTGTCACCTCGAGAACAACTCGAGAGGCAAGAGGAGTCCCATCCTCCAGAAAAGACGAGGCCTGACTCTCCTGTACCAACATGCAGGGACCTTGCGATCTGAGTCAGAAATGGAGAGGAACACTGAGGTTCCTGCTTCAACTCGAGATGAGTCCCTCTTACATTCCACCAAATGCAGAGGAGTCTCGAGAGGCCCCTCCAAACTGCACAGTATCCCTGACTTCTCAGAGGCAATCTGAGAAGCTTCCTGAGGTCGCAGGCACAAGTCAAGGGAACCCTGGGTTTTATGCAGTGACCCGAGAAAGACCTCGAGAGTCCTTCTTCAACCCGTCTTGAGGCCCGATTACCCTACCATGACTCGAGAGCAATGACGAACTCCCCCTAGCCATCTCATGGGGACCTGACTTCCCTGGCGCCACACGAGAGGCTCCCTGAGCTCCCTCTCGTACCTCGTCAGAAACCCGGCACTAGCGCGGCAGTCTAGAAAACCCACAAGAGGCCGCCGTCATCGCGAGATGAGGGCCTTCTTTTCCTGAATGGCCTGGAGAGGAATCCCGAGTCCTCTATCCAAACAGCACAGGAGGCTTGACACCCTTTAGGGCACACAGTGGGCTCCAAGAGATACCCATCGCGACTCAAAAGGACAGCGGAGTTCTTTGCTTCCCCTCGAGACGAGGCCTGATTCCCCGGGTGAGTCTGGTATGCAAGCCCGAGATCCCTGTCGCCCCTAGGGATGAACATTAAGTCCTGGACACAAGCCTAGATGAGGTCTATTTTGCCCTGCAGTGACTCGAGGGCAATCCCCAGCTCTCCCTTGAAACTCGAATGGAAGATAGGACTTCCCTGGGCCAACACATGAGGAAGACTGTATTCCCCGTCGAAACTCGAGAATCCCGCCACAACTCGAGAAACGCTACGTGGTTCCCCCGTCATCGCAAGATGAGTCCCTTGCCCCCTACAGCGTCTCAAGAGAAGTCCCATGTTCCGTCTTGAAGTGCGAAACTATATCGGCACCCTTGATGCAACCTCAAAAGTTCGTCGACACACTGGTCTGACTCGAGGAGAACACCGAGGTTCCCGGCACCACTACATCTGGGCCCCTTCTCCCCTCCTGATCGCGACAGGAGGGTCGATTCCCCTGTTTTGTCTTGAAGGGGTTCCCGCCTTTCCCGGTGCATCTCAGGATGAGGCCGGTCTCACGAGGATATTTGAGACATAGCCTCGTGGATGGTGACACATGCCGAAAGACCCCGATTTCCCGGTTCGCTCTTGATAAGATCCCAATGCCCAGACACCTCTTTGAAGATAACCCTTTTGATGAAGGCACAACACGAAGGGGCACTGACACCCCCGGGTATCGTCCGGAGAAACCCGCAGGTACCACACACAGCTCGAGAAGTGACCTGTCACCCCGTGAACAACTGGAGAGGCAAGCAGAGTTCCATTCCTCCACACAAGACGAGGCCTGACTCTCCTGTTCGAACTCTGCAGCGAAACTGCGATCTAATCAGATCTGGCCCAGGGTAAGTCAGGAGAGGAAACATGAGTTTCCTGACTCCACTCGAGATGAGGCCCTCTTCCATTGCACCGAACCCAGTGGAGTCCCGAGAGGCCCCTCCCAACTGCACAGTATCCCTGACTTCTCAGAGGCACCCTTAGACCTTCCTGAGATCGCCGGCACAAGTCGAGGGAACCAAGGGTTTCCTGCCCCAACCCGTAAAAGACCTCGAGAGTCCTTCTTCAACGCGTCTTGAGGTGCGATTCCCCTACCATGACTCGAGAGCAATGACGCACTCCGCCTAGCCACGCGCATAGAAACCTGACTTCCCTGGCGCCACAGGAGAGGCTCCCTGAGCTCCCCATTATACCTCGTGAGCAACACCACACTGGAGCCGCAGCTCGAGAATACCCACGAGACGCCCCAGTCCTCATGAGATGAGGACCTTCTTTTGCTGTATGGCCTGGAGAGCAATCCTGAGTCCTCTCTCCAAACTCCACAGGAGGCTTGACTCATTTTAGGCCACACAGTGAGCTCCAAGATATACCCGTCGCGACTTGACAGGAGAGCGGTGTCCTTGGCTTCCCCTTGAGACGAGGCCTGATTCCCCGGGTGAGTCGAGAATGCAATGCCGAGATCGCTGTCGCCCCAGCAGAGGAACATTAAGTCCTGGACACAAGCCTAGATGAGGTCTATTTGGCCCTGCAGTGTCTCTAGAGCAATCCCCAGTTCTAACTCGCAATTCGAATGAAAACTGGACTTCCCTGGGCCAGTTGAACAGGAAGCCTGAATTCCCCGTCGTAACTCGAGAATCCCGCCGCAACTCAAGAAAAACCACGTGGTTCCCCCGTCATCGAAAGATGAGGCCCTTGCCCGCTACAGCGTCTCAAGAGAAGTCCCACGTTCCGTATTGAAGAGCGAAAAGTTACTTGGAACCCTTGATGCGACCCCAAAAGTTCCCCGACATACCAGTCTCACTTGAGGAGAACACCGAGGTTCCCGGCACCACTTCATCTGAGACTCTTCTCCCCTCTTGATCGCGACAGGAGGTTTGATTCCCCTGCTTTGTCTGGAAGGCATTCCCGACCTTCCTGGCGCACTTCAAGATGAGGCCAGTCTCACGAGGAAATTTGAGACATAGCCTCGTGGGTGGTGCGGCATGCCAAAAGACCCCAATTCCCTGGTCCGCTCTTGATAAGAACCCGATGGCAGAACCCAACTCGAAGGCAATCCTGTGGATCAAGGCACAACACGAAGGGGCAGTGACACCCCGGTGCATCGTCCAGAAAAACCCACAAGTTCCACATACAAATCGACAAGTGGCCTGTCACCCCATGAACAACGCGAGAGTCAAGCGGAGTTCCAGTCCTCCACACAAGATGAGGCCTGACTCTCCTGTCCCAACTCTGCAGGGACTCTGCGATCCGAGTCAGATCCGGCGCATTCGAAGCCAGGAGAGGAACCCTGAGGTTCCTGCCTCAACTTGTCATGAGGCCCTCTTCCATTGCACCAAACCCAGTGGAGTTCCGAGAGGCCCCTCCCAACTCCACAGTGACCCTGACTTCTCAGAGGCACGCTGAGAAGCTTCCTGAAGTCACTGGCACAAGTCGATGGAACCCAGGGTTTCCTGCTGCAACCCAGGAAAGACCTCGAGAGTCCTTCTTTAACACGTTTTCAGGCCCAATTCCCCTACCATGACTCGAGAACAATGACGGGCTCCCTCTCACCACATGCATAGAGACCTGACTGCCCTGGCACCACGTGAGAGGCTCACTGAGCTCCCAGTCTTACTTCGTGAGAAACCCCACACTAGCGCCACAGCTCGAGAAAACCTACGAGACGCCCCAGTCGTTGGGAGATGAGGGCCTTCATTTCATGCATTCCCTGGAGAGCAATCCCGTGTCCTCCCTCCAAACACCAAAGGAGGTTTGACTCCCTTTAAGCCACTCAGTGGGCTCCAAGACATACCCGTCCGACTCGAGAGGAGAGCAGAGTCCTTTGCTTCCCCTCGAGATGAGGGCTGACTCCAAGGTGAGTCTGGAATGCAACCCCGAGATTTCTGTCGAGCCTTGACATGAACATTAGGTCCTGCACACAAGCCTTGGTGGGGTCTCTTTTGCCTTCAGTGACTAGAGCGCACCTCCAGCTCTTCCTCGAATCTCGAATGGAAGATAAGACTTTTGTGGGCCAACACAAGAGGAAGCATGAATTCCCTGTGGTAACTCAAATATCCCACCGCAACTCGAGAAAAACCAAGTGTTTCCGCAGTCATTCCAAGATGAGGCCCATGCCCGCTGGAGCACCCCAAGAGAAGTCCAACGTTCCATTTTGAAGAGTGAAACGGTACTTGGAACGCTTTATGCGACCCCAAAAGTTACCCGACAAACCTGTCTCACTTGAGGGAAACACCGAGTTTCCCAGCAGCACTTCATCTGAGCCACTTCTCCCCTCCTGATCGCCACAGGAGGGTCGATTCCTCTGCTTTGTCTGGAAGAGTTTCATGAACTTCGCGGCACATTTCAGGATGAGGCCGGTTTCATGAGGAAATTCGAGACAACCCACGTGGGTGGTGCCAAATGCTGAACGACCCCGATATCCCGGTCCGCTCTTCATAAGAACCCGATGCCCGGATACCTCTTCGAAGGCAACCCTGTGGATGAAGACACAAAACGAAGGGTCACTGACACCCCCGTGCATCGTCTGGAAAAACCTGCAGATTCCACACACAGTTTGAAAAGGGGCCTGAAACCCCATGAACAACTCGAGAGGCAAGCGGAGTTCCATTACTCAGAAAAGACGTAGCCTGTCTCTCCTGTCCCAACTCTGCAGGGACCCTGATGTCGGAGTCCGAAACAGAGAGGAAGTCTGAGGTTCCTGCCTTCCCTCGAGATGAGCCCCTCTTCCAATGCGACAAACCCAGCGGAGTCCCGAGAGGCACCGCCAACTCCACAGTATCCCTCAACTCTCAGAGACACCCTGGGAAGTTCCCTAAGATCCCCGGCAGAAGTCGAGGGAAACGACTTTTTCCCGCCACAACCCGAGAAAGACCTCGAGAGTCCCTCTTCAACGCGTCTTGAGGCCCTAGTCCCCTCCCATTACTCGAGAGCCACAACGCGCTCCTCCTCGCTACGTGCAGGGAGACCTGACTTCCCTGGCGCCGCACGAGAGGCTCCCTGAGATCCTCGCTGTGCCTCGCGAGAAAACCCCCACGGGCGCCGCAGCTCGAGGAAACCCCTGAGACGCCCCCGTCCTCGCGATGTGAAGGGACTTCTTTTCCTGCATGGCCTGGAGAACAATCCCGAGCCCTCTCTCCAAAATGAAGAGGAGGCTTGACTCCACTGACGCCACTAGGGGGCTCCAAGATATCCGCGTCGCGACTCGGGAGGACAGCAGAGTCCTTTGCTTCCCCTCGAGACGAGGCCTGACACCCAGGGGGATCCTGGAATGCAACCCCGAGATCCCTGCCTTCCCTGGAGAAGAACATTAGGTGCTGGACACAAGCCTAGATGAGGTCTCTTTGGCCCTGCAGTGACTCGAGCGAAACCCCCAGCTTTCCCTCGCCAATCGAATGGAAGACTGGGCTTCCCAGGGCCAACAGAGGAGGAAGCCTGTAATCCCCATCGTCACTCTAGAATCCCGGCGCAACTCGGGAAAAAACACGTGGTTCCAACGTCTTCGCAAGATGAGGCCCTTGCCCACTACAGCGTCTCAGGGGAAGTCCCATGTTCCGCCCTGAAGTGCGAAACAGTACCTGACACCATTCGTGCGACTACCAAAAGCTCCCCGACACGCCGGGTACTCTCGAGGGAACACCGAGGTCCCGGCACAGCTTCATCTGAGCCCGTTCTCCCCTCCTGAACACGACAGGAGAGTCGATTCCCCTGCGTGGTTCAGAAGGGGTTCCCGGCCTTCCCGGTGCACCTCAGGATGAGGCCGGTCTCACAGGAAAATTCGAGACGAGCCACGTGGGTGGTGCCACATGCCAAATGCCCCCGATTCCCCGGTCCGCTTTTGAGAAGGACCCGAGGCCCGGACCCCTCTTCGAAGGCAACCCTGTGGGTGAAGGCACAACACGAAGGGGCACTGACACCCCCGTGCATCGTCCGCAAAGACCCGCGGGTTCCACACACAGCTCGACCAGGGGCCTGAAAACCCCTGACAACTCGAGAGGCCAGCGGGGTTCCCTTCCTCAGACAAGACGAGGCATGACTCTCCTGTCCCAACTCTGCAGGGACCCTGTGGTCGGAGCCGAAATGGAGAGGAAGCCTGAGGTTCCTGCCTCCCCTCGAGGTGAGGCCCTCTTCCGTTGCGCCAGACCCAGCGGAGTCCCGAGGGGCCCCGCCACCTCCACAGGATCCCTCGCCTCTCAGAGGCACCCTGGGAAGTTCCCTAAGATCCCTGGCAGAAGGCGAGGGAAACGAGGGTTTCCCGCCGCCCCCCGAGAAAGACCTCGAGAGTCCTTCTTCAATGCGTCTCGAGGCCCTAGTCCCCTCCCGTGACTCGAGAGCCATGACGCGCTCCCCCTCGCCACGCGCATGGAGATCTGACTTCCCTGGCGCCGCACGAGAGGCTCCCTGAGATCCTCGTCGTGCCTCGGGAGAAAACCCCCACGGGCGCCGCAGCTCGAGGAAACCCCTGAGACGCCCCCGTCCTCGCGAGCTGAGGGCCTTCTATTCCTGCATGGCCTGGAGATCAATCCCGGGTCCTCTCTCCAAACTGAAGAGGAGGCTGGACTCCCTTGAGGCCACTCAGTGGGCTCCAAGAGATCCGCGTCGCCACTCGAGAGGAGAGCGGAGTCCTTGGCTTCCCCTCAAGACGAGGCCTGACTCCCCGAGGGAGCCTGAAATGCAACCCCGAGATTCCTGCCTTCCCTGGAGAGGAATATTAGTTCCAGGACACACGCCTTGATGAGGTCTCTTTGGCCCTGCAGTGACTCGAGCGCTACCCCCAGATTTCCCTCGCTACTTGAATGGGAGATGGGGCTTCCCAAGGCCAACCCAAGAGGAAGCCTGAAATCCTCGTCGAAACTCGAGAATCCTGCCGCAACTCGAGAAAAACCACGTGGTTTCAACGTCTTCGCAAGATGAGGCCCATGCCCGGTACGGCGTCTCAAGGGAAGTCCCATGTTCCGTCGTGAAGTGAGACACGGTACCTGACACCCTTCATGCGACATCCAAAAGTTCCCCGACATGCCGGGTTCCCTTGAGGGGAACACCGAGATTCTCGGCACCACTTCCTCTGAGCTCCTACTCCTCTCCTGTTCGCGACAGGAGAGTTGATTCCCCTGCGTGGTCTGGAAGGGGTTCCCGGCGCCCCTCAGGATGAGGCCAGCCTCGCGAGGAAATTCGAGACAAGCCCCGTGGCTGGTGCCCCATGTTGAACGACCCTGATTTCCCGGTCCACAGTTGAGGAGAACCCGATGCCCGGACACCTCTTCGAAGGCCACCCTGTGAGTGAAGGAACAACACGAAGGGGCACTGACACTCCCGTGCATCGTCCGGAAACACCCGCGGTTTCCACACAGAGCTCCACGAGGGGACTGAGACTCCCTGAGCAACTCGAGAGGCAAGCGGAGTTCCCTTCCTCAGACAAGACGAGGCCTGACTCTCCTGCCCCAAAGTTGCAGGGACACTGCTGTCGGAGTACGAAACGGAGAGGAAGCCTGAGGTCCTGTCTCCCCTCGAGATGAGGCCCTCTTCGATTGCGCCAAACCCAGAGGAGTCCCGAGATGGCCCACCAACCCCACAGCATCCCTCACCTCTAAGAGGAACCATGGGAAGTTCCCTCAGGTCACCGGGAGAAGTCGAGGGAAACGATGGTTTCCCGCTGCAAGCCGAGAAAGACCTCGAGAGACCTTCTTCTACACGCCTTGATGCCCTAGTCCCCTCCCAGGACTCAAGAACAATGACGCGCTCCCCCTCGCCACGCTCATGGAGACCTGACTTCCCTGGCGCCGCACGAGAGGCTCCCTGAGAACCTCGTCGTGCCTCGTGAGAAAAGCCCCACGGACGCCGCAGCTCGAGGAAACCCCTGAGAAGCCCCTGTCCTCGCGAGGTGAGGGCCTTCTTTTCCTGCCTTTCCTGGAGAGCAATCCCGAGTCCTCTCTCCAAACTGAAGATTAGGCTTGACTCCCTTGAGGCCACTCAGAGGGCTCCAAGAGATCCGCGTCGTGGCTCAAGAGAAGAGCAGAGTCCTTTGCTTCCCCTCGAGGCCAGGCCTGACTCCACGGGGGACTCTGGAGTGCAACCCCGGGATCCCTGTCTTCCCTTGAGAGTACTACTAGGTCCTGGACACACGCCTAGATGAGGTCTCTTGGGCCCTGCAGTGACTCAAGCGCAACCCCCAGCTTTCCCTAGCAACTCGAATGGAAGATGGGGCTTCCCAGGGCCAACCCAAGAGGAAGCCTGAAATCCCCGTCGTAACTCCAGAATCCCGCCGCAACTCGAGAAAAACCACGTGGTCCCAACGTCTTCGCAAGATGGGGCCCTTGCCCGCTACGGCGTCTCAAGGGAAGTCTCACGTTCCGTCCTGAGTTGCGAAACGGTACCTGACACCCTTCATGCGACCTCCAAAATTTCCCAGACACGCCGGGTTCCCTCGAGGGGAACACCGAGGGTCCTGGCACCCCTTCATCTGAGCCCCTTCTCCCCTCCTCATCACGACAGGAGAGTCGATTCCCCTGCGTATTCTGGAAGGGGTTCCCGGCTTTCCCGGCACACCTCAGGATGAGGCCAGCCTCCCGAGGAAATTCGAGACGAGCCCCGTGGGTTGTGCCACATGCCGAACGACCCCAATTTCCCAGTCCGCTCTGGATAAGAACCCGATGCCCGGACACCTCTTCGAAGGCAACCCTGTGGGTGAAGTTACCATTCGAAGGGGCACTGACACCCCCGTGAGTCGTCCGGAAAAACCCGCGGTTTCCACACACAGCTTGACGAGGTGCGTGAGACACCCTGAGCAATTCGAGAGGCAAGCGAAGTTCCCTTCCTCAGACAAGACGAGGCCTGACTCTCCTGTCCCAACTCTGCAGGGATCCTGTGGTTGGAGTCCGAAAAGGAGAGGAAGCCTAAGTTTCCTGTCTCCCCTCGAGATGAGGCCCTCTTCCATTGCGCCAAGCCCAGCGGAGTCCCGAGAGGCCCCGCCAACTCCACAGCATCCCTCACCTATCAGAGGCACCATGGGAAGTTCCCTCAGGTCCCCAGCAGAAGGCGAGGGAAACGAGGCTTTCCCGCCGCAACCACAGAAAGACCTCGAGTGTCCTTCTTCAACGCCTCTGGAGGCCCTAGTCCTCTCCCATGACTGGAGAGCCATGACGCGCTCCCCCTCGCCACGTGCACAGAGACCTGACTTCCCTGGCACCGCACGAGAGGCTCCCTGAGATCCTCGTCTTGCCTCGTGAGAAAACCCCCACGGGCGCCGCAGCTCGAGGAAACCCCTGAGAAGCCCCCATCCTCGCGAGGTGAGGGCCTTCTTTTCCTGCCTGACCCAGAGCACAATCCCGAGTCCTCTCTCCAAACTGAAGAGAAGGCCTGACTCCCTTGAGGCCACTCAGTGGGCTCCAAGAGATCTGCGTCGCCACTTGAGAGGAGAGCGGCATCCTTGGCTTGCCCTCGAGGCGAGGCCTGACTCCCCGGGGGAGTCTGGAACGCCACCCTGAGATCCCTGTCTTCCCTTGAGAGGAACGTTAAGTCCCGGACACAGGCCTAGATGAGGTCTCTTTGGCCCTGCAGTGACTCGAGTGCAACCCTCAGCTTTCCCTCGCAACTCGAATGGAAGATTAGGCTTCCCGGGGCCAACACAAGAGGAAGCCTGAAATCCACTTCGTAACTCTAGAATCCCGCCGCAACTCGAGAAAATCCACATGGTCCCAACGTCTTCGCAAGATGAGGCCCTTGCCCGCTACGGCGTCTCAAGGGAAGTCCCAGGTTCTGTCCTGAAGTGCGAAACGGTACCTGACTCCTTTCATGCAACCCCCAAAAGTCCCCCACACGCCGGTTTCCCTCGAGGGTAACACCGAGGGTTCCATCCCCACTTCATCTGAGCCCCTTCTCCCCTCCTGATGGCGACAGGAGAGTCGATCCCCCTGCATTGTCTGGAAGTGTCCCCGGCCTTCCCAGCACAACTCAGGATGAAGCCGGCCTCACTAGGAAATTTGAGACTAGCACCGTGGGTGGTCCCTCATGCCGAAAGACCCCGATTTCCCTGTCCGCTCTTGAAAAGAACCCGAGGCCCGGACACCTCTTCGAAGGCAACCCAGTGCGTGAAGGCACAACACGAAGGGGCACTGTCACCGTCGTGCATTTCCGGAAACACCCGCAGGTTCCACACACAGCTCAACAAGGGGCCTGAGACCCCCTGAGCACCTCGAGAGGCAAGCTGAGTTCCCTTCCTCAGACAAGACGATTCCTGACTCTCCTGTCCCAACTCTGCAGGGACCCTGCGGTCGGAGTCTGAAACGGAGAAGAAGCCTGAGGTTCCTGCCTTCCCTGGAGATGAGGCCCTCTTCCATTGCGCCAAACCCAGCGGAGTCCTGAGAGGCCCCGCCAACTCCACAGCATCCCTCATCTGTCAGAAGCACACTGGGAAGTTCCCTAAGGTCACCGGTAAACTTTTATTGCACAAGGTCCCCATGAAAAGGCCCACGCAGCAGGACAGCCACAGATTCTGTCTGCCATTAAAGGGCAGTAAGGTGCCCTCCCCCCTTCTTTGCTGCCTCGGCGGCCACCAGGGTGCAATTCGCATACCCTTCCCTTTCCCATCCTAGCAGGTGCTCCAGGGCCCGCTGGCCTACAAAGTGCCAGAAGCAGGGCTGGGCCAGCCGGCCAGAATTCAGGGTTATGTCCCTTGGACTTCCAGCGGACACTAGGCTGCTTGGGAAATCCACACAGACTCTGAGGTTTTTCAGCAGAGGGGTGGAGCGGTAAAGGCCTTGACCCCAAAGACGAGGCCTTTCTGCGACCGCCAGGTTGGGGAGCTCTGAGACTGTGCCAACACAGGGCGGAATACATGGTTCCCTGCTCCACGCAGTCCCCGTTCCCTTACCTGTGTTCCGCACCCCTCCGCTGTGGCCAATGGATGCCGATCCTTGGGGATCCAGGAGTTCACGAAATGGGCATTCCCAGCCGCAATGGCGACCCCCAACAGCACATCTGGAAAGCCCTCCCCCACCCCCGCCAGGAGCCGACCCCCACTGCGAACGGAACCCCACCCCGCCCCGCACCGCCAGGTTTCGCCCCGGCCCTGCCGGGCTCCCGGTGGGTTCCCAGCAATATTGGCGACCCCCGGGAGCACAACAGGGACCGACCCCCCACCCACAGTGAGCGGAATCTCGACCTGTGCAGTCCAGGTTTACCCCGCCCTGGGTGCGCTCCCGGCGCGTTTCCAGCCGCAGTGGCCATCTCTGAGAGCACAACTGGGAAGCCCTCCCCCACCCCCGCCAGGAGCCGACACCCGCCCTGCGCCGCCCGGGTTCGCCCCGCCCCTGCCGCGCTCCAGGGGCGCTGCCCACCTTCACCAGTGGCTCTCGGTGAGCCCCGTCCCCACGCCCGGTTCCAGGAGAGGCTCTCGGACCTCGCTGCTGCCGCCAGGTCAAACATGAGGACAATACATACACCCCACAGAGACAATCCAAGCTGTCTATGATTTAGGGATAAAACGAGGACTACAGAAAGGCAAGATGACCTGACCTAGGAGGGCCATGATATTCTATAGAACCAGACAAAGTTGGTTACCAAGGAAACTTTTTTCCTTGGAACCCGGAAAGCTGGTTCTTTGCATATGCAATGACCAACAATTAGCTTGTTACCCAAGCCTGCCTTACTGCCACCCCCATCCCCCCACTCCCCAGAAGACTGGCTCAAAGAAATATTTTAACTCTCAAGCGGAAACCTGGAAGATGTCTTGTCTGTCTGTTTGGATTAAGGTATGTGTCAGTGTGAGCCCTGTGTTTTTTGATAATATTGTTCAAGTTCTGAGTTCTGATTTCAATGGTCTCAAGACAAGGCAGCCCTTCCAAATCAAACTGCTGGAAATACAAGAAAACATTGACCTAAATGAATGTCAGAGTCCCGTGAACTGGGAACTAGTCAATATTAAATATCTAGTATTTTTGGTTTTGCTCCTCCATTATAGACATGTCTAAGAGTCAACAACATTAAGCACAACATGTTCATAGTGCCTAGGTTTCTTTTGAGGTAAAAATTGCTCTATTGTTATATCTGTCACAAGCTTGTCAGCAAGAAACTACCTGGAAACGACAACAACAAAAGTAAAAAATGTAAATGTGATATGAGCTTTTAGACAAACTCTTTACAATAATTATACTCTATAATATCTGCCTCTCATAGTCTTGATTGAAGGCAGAGGAGAAGGGGATGACAGAGGATAAGATGGTTGGATGGCATCACTGACTCGATGGACATGAGTTTGAGCAAGCCCCTGGAGCTGGTGACGGACACGGAAGCCTGGCGTCCTTCAGGCCACGGGGTCCCAAAGAGTCAGACACGACTGAGCAACTGAACTGAACTGAACTAACAAACGTTTCTCCAGGTGTTTTGGTTACCCGAGTTTCTATCCTTGTGACGACAGTGTATTGAATAGCTAGGTCATTTCCAAATAAATGAAAGTTCTGAAACATTCACGACTTGAAAGGACCTCCCTTTTACACAGAAACAAAAGAGATTTTTGACTCTCCATGAATAGTGTCTGGCACCATCCTGACATGTTAAATGTAAGAAAGCAATTGTTTTGTTTTGTTTTGTTCTGTTCTTGGGGGTGGGGGGAGGGGGGCGGGCTATAGCGAATGCCAATATAAAAGTCAGTTCTTGGTTGCTGAAGGGAAATGTATGACTTGTTATTACAAGAAAGTATGTGGAATGCAATGGCACTTGAGGAAGGAAAACAAAGTAGTTCTGTCTTACAGGTGGCCGTTTCAGGATGGGAGAAGCAAAGGAATGGGTACAGAATGGGATAAGGAGGTTGTAGGGAAAGTGGACCCCCAGAAAAGAGTTCTGTGCCTAGCACAAGTTTTCTTGAGATGTCGAACTGCCTTTGCTAATGGAGTTTAAGTTTCTTTACCTCTTAAGTGATCTCTTCTAGGTTGACCTAGAACAGAAATCTTTTGTTAGCTTTGGCTAAGTGGAGAAGTAGTGTTTCACGGTGACATATGTGATCCTTCCTGACTGTTTGCAGCCCTTTTGATATCGATGCACTGCTTCTGCTGCTGCTGCCGCCGCTGCTGCTGCTGCTAAGTCGTTTCAGTCGTGTCCGACTCTGTGCGACCCCATAGACGGCAGCCCACCAGGCCCCGCAGTCCCTGGGGTTCTCTAGGCAAGAACACTGGAGTGGGTTGCCATTTCCTCCTCCCATGCATGAAAGTGAAAAGTGAACGTGAAGTCGCTCAGTGGTGTCCGACTCTTAGCGACCCCATGGACTGCAGCCTACCAGGCTCCTCCATCCATGGGATTTTCCACGCAAGAGTACTGGAGTGGGGTGCCATTGCCTTCTCCCATATCTATGCACAAGCCTGCCTAAATAATTGACTTCTAGCTAGCTTTGGGATGCCAATGACCATCCACCCTTACAAGGCAACAGAGAAGAGAAAAACACTTACCACAGGAGGTCCTGGTAAGGAACGAGGAACTAACAAGCTCCCGCCAACCAGGATTCTGCAGAGGTCAACAAGAGGTCAGTAAGAGATGGAAGACTGCAGTCCAGAGGTCCTAGCAACTTCCATCTTGCAGCAGACACCCAGCATAGTCAAAACGAATTCAATGTTGCAAAAAATAAGTAAACAAATAAAGGACAGAAGTTCTTTGAACACATGACTGAGATTAGGGGTGAGGCAGTACATGTACGGTGCCCGGAAAATCTTAAAGTATGAGAAAGGAAAGAAATTAAAGACAACTATCAAGCTGTCCAAACTGATAAAAACGAAAGATTACACAGTTTTTTCTGTATATATTACCAGATAATAATCTGAAAAGGAATTAAAAAAAATTCCCTTTCAATAATGTCAACATGAATACAACACTTTGCCATGGATGTAACGAGGATGACAAGACTGGCACACTGGAACTTATACACCCTGGCTGAAAACTATCCTGAATACATGGACAGGTATTCCATAACAATGGAAAGACTTAAGATGGCAATACCATGGAATGCATCTTCAATCTGAAATGAAGATTTGATATGATTTGATCGCTCAGAGCTTTTGTGTCATCAATTGTTATTAAAGTATAAATGAGATAGAGAAAACTGCTGACTTAGATTTGAGGCGGGGTGTACGCCCTGCTGGTCTCTAGCCAGATATTCTACAGGCACTAGCAGTCAGCTAAGGAAAGAAAGGCACTGTCTCAGGGAATGGCACCAGGCCCCTCCCCCACGACATGCCTTGAGGTCACATTGGCAGCAGGTAAGTCATCCTGGGCCAAAAACTGATTGACATGAATCTTGAAGAAAGGCAGTATTCCAGGCAAATATATCATTTCCTTAACATAGATTAGGAGAACAAGGTACGAGGAAAACTTACTGTTTTGTTCAAGTCGCTTCTGAGCCTATTGGGGGAACTGACCTGAAGCCAGAGTCCAGCAGATATACATAGGATATTTACATCGCTTAAGACAAACATTTCCTCAGGAACAAATGCATTGCTTAGCTCAAGGTTTGTCTGCGAAATTCTTACACATCAGGAGATGGCTCCGAGCTGGGTTTCTACACACAAGAACATGAATGCAAAGGACAAGCCTGCACAGCCCATCTGCCCCCCTCCCCCACAGCCAGCAGCATTTCCAAGTGACCTCCTAAGGCCTTCCCCAAAATACAGGGGCACCTCTGGGTTTCCTGTTTCCCTCACTTCGAACACTTTTCTTAAAAAAAAAAAAAATCCTGCACACTTCTTGATAGAATGCCACAGTGCAAGGAAAACAGGCCTTCAATACTTAAACCTCCCTGTGCCAAACACTTGGGGCTTGGTTTTGTTTTGTTTTGTTTTTTAATTACACCACCACATAATTTAAACTTTTTACAATTTCTAATTATTCAGTACCAAAACACCAAACTTTTATTGCACAAGGTCCCCATGAAAAGGCCCACGCATCAGGACAGCCACAGATTCTGCCATGAAAAGGCAGCAAGGTGCCCTCCCCCCTTCTTTGCTGCCTGGGCGGCCACCAGGGTTTGAAATCCATGCACCCTACTAACTTTCTAGGGTGCAATCCGTGGACCCTTCCCTTTCCCATCCCAGCAGGTGCTCAAGGGCCCGCTGGCTTACAAAGTGCCAGAAGCAGGGCTGGGCCAGCCGGCCAGAGTTCAGTGTTCTGTCCCTTGGACTTCCAGGGGACACTAGGCTGCTTGGGAAAACCGTGCAGACTGAGATTTTTCAGCAAAGGGGTGGAGCGGTAAAGGCCTTGACACCAAGGGCGAGGCCTTTCTGCGACCGCCAGGTTGGGGAGCTCCGAGAATGTGCCAACAGAGGGTGGAATACTTGGTTCCCTGCTCCAAGCAGTCCCAGTTCCCTGACCTGTGGCCCACAGCCCTCCGCTGCACCCACTAGATGTGGATCCTTGGGGACACAGGAGCATAGGAAATGGGCGTTCCTAGCCGCAGTGGCGACCCCCGAGAGCACAACGGGGACCGAACCCCCACCCACAGCCATCTAAATCTCGACCCGAGCAGCCCAGGTTTACCCCGCCCCGGGTGCGCTCCCGGCGCGTTTCCAGCCGCAGTGGCCACCACCGAGAGCACAACTGGGAAGCCCTCCCCCACCCCCGCCAGGAGCCGAACCCCGCCCCGCGCCACCCGGGTTCACCCCGCCCCTGCCGCACTCCCAGCGCGTTTCCAGCTGCAGTGGGGACCCCCGAGAGCACAACTGTTACCGCCCCCCACCCCCTCCCGACCAGAACCCCGACCCGCGCCGCCCGGGATCGCCCCGCCCCTGGCGCGCTCCCGGGGCGTTGCCCACTTCCACAAGGGGCTCCTGGTGAGCCCCGTCCCCACGCCCGGTTCCAGGAGAGGATCTCGGACCTCGCTACTGCCGCCAGGTCAAACACGAGGACAATACATCCACCCCACAGAGACAATCCAAGCTGTCTATGATTTAGGGTTCAAACGAGGACTACAGAAAGGAAAGATGTCCTGACCTAGGAGGGCCATGAGAGTCTATAGATCCAAACAAAATTGGGTACCAAGGAAACTTTTTTCCTTGGAACCCGGAAAGCTGGTTCTTTGCATATGCAATGACCAACAATTAGCTTGTTACCCAAGCCTGCCTCGCTGCCACCCCCACTCCCCCCCCCCACTCCCCAGGAAAACGGCTCAAAGAAATATTTTAAACCTCAGGCGGAAAACTGGAAGATGTCTTGTCTGTCTGTCTGGATTAAGGTATGTGTCAGTGTGAGCCTTGTGTTTTTTGATAATATTGCTCAAGTTCTGAGTTCTGATTTCAATGGTCTCAAGACAAGGCAGCCCTTCCAAATCAAACTGCTGGAAATACAAGAAAACATTGACCTAAATGAATGTCAGAGTCCCGTGAACTGGGAACTAGTCAATATTAAATATCTAGTATTTTTGGTTTTGCTCCTCCACTATAGACATGTCTAAGAGTCAACAACATTAAGCACAACATGTTCATAGTGCCTAGGTTTCTTCTGAGGTAAAAATTGCTCTATTGTTATATGTGTCACAAGCTTGTCAGCAAGAAAGTACCTGGAAACAGCAACAACCAATGTAAAAAATGTAAATGTGATATGAGCTTTTAGATAAACTCTTAACAATAATTATACTCTAAAATATCTGCCTCTCATAGTCTTGATTGAAGGCAGAGGAGAAGGGGATGACAGAGGATAAGATGGTTGGATGGCATCACTGACTCGATGGACATGAGTTTGAGCAAGCCCCTGGAGTTGGTGATGGACACGGAAGCCTGGCGTCCTGCAGGCCACGGGGTCACAAAGAGTCAGACTCGACTGAGCAACTGAACTGAACTGAACTTACACTCGTTCCTCCAGGTGTTTTGGTTACCTGAGTTTCTATCCTGGTGCTAAACTAAGTGACGACAGTGTATTGAATAGCTAGGTCACTTCCAAATAAATGAAACTTCTGAAACATTCACGACTTGAAAGGACCTCCCTTTTACACAGAAACAAAAGAGATTTTTGACTCTGCATGAATAGTGACTGGCACCATCCGAACATATTAAATGTAAGAAAGCAATTTTTTTGTTTTGTTTTGTTTTGTTCTGTTCTTGCAGGAAGCGGGGTGGGCGCTATTATCACTGATAGGTATGCTCACCAATCTATCAAATGCCAATATAAGAGTGAGTTCTTGGTTGCTGAAGGGAAATGTATGACTTGTTATTACAAGAATGTATGGAATGCAATCACACTTTAAGAAGGAAAACGAAGTAGTTCTGTCTTACAGGTGGCATTTTCAGGACGGGAGAAGCAAAGGAATGGGTACAGAATGGGATAAGGAGGTTGTAGGGAAAGTAGGCCCCCAGAAAAGAGTTTTGTGCCTAGCACAAGTTTTCTTGAGATGTTGAACTGCCTTTGCTAATGGAGTTTAAGTTTCTTTACCTCTTAAGTGATCTCTTCTAGGTTGACCTAGAACAGAAATCTTTTGTTAGCTTTGGCTAAGAGGAGAAGTATTGTTTCACGGTGACATATGTGATCCTACCTGAGTGTTCTCATCCCCTTTGATATCTATGCACTGCTGCTGCTGCTGCTGCAGCTGCTAAGTGGTTCAGTTGAGGCCGACCCTGTGCCATGCCATAGATGGCAGCCCACCAGGCCCCGCAGTCCCTGGGGTTCTCTAGGCAAGAACACTGGAGTGGGTTGCCATTTCCTCCTCCTATGCATGAAAGTGAAAAGTGAAAATGAAGTCGCTCAGTGGTGTCCGACTCTTAGCCACCCCATGGACTGCAGCCTACCAGGCTCCTCCGTCCTTGGGATTTTCCAGGAGTGGGGTGCCATTGCCTTCTCCCATATCTATGCACAAGCCTGCCTAAATAATTGACTTCTAGCCAACTTTGGGATGCCCATGACCACCCACCCTTACCAGGCAACAGAGAAGAGAAAAACACTTACCACAGGAGGTTCTGATAAGGAACAAGGAACTAACAAGCTCCCACCTACCAGGAATCTGCAGAGGTCAACAAGAGGTCAGCAAGAGATGAGAGACTGCAGTCCAGAGGTCCTAGCTACTTCCATCTAGCAACAAACACCCAGCATAGTCAAAACGATTTCAATGTTAAAGAATAAATAAATAAATAAATAAAAGGACAGAAGTTCTTTGAACACATGTCTGAATTTAGGGGTGAGGCATTACATATGTGTCCCAGGATAATCTTAAAGTGTCAGAAAGTAAAGAAATTAAAGACAACTATCAAGCTGTCCAAACTGATAAAAATGAATGATTACACAGTTTTATCTGTATACATTAGCAGATAATAATCTGAAAAGGAATTTTAAAAAATTCCCTTTCAATAATATCAACATGAATAAAACACTTTGCCATGGATGTAACGAGGATGACAAGACTGGCACACTGGAAATTATACACCCTGGCTGAAAACTAT
Source organism: Bubalus kerabau (assembly GCF_029407905.1). Lineage (NCBI taxonomy): Eukaryota > Metazoa > Chordata > Mammalia > Artiodactyla > Bovidae > Bubalus > Bubalus kerabau. The sequence goes on along the minus strand of NW_026577919.1, from coordinate 1,275,757 downwards.
CCTGAATACATGGACAGATATTCCATAACGATGGAAAGACTTAAGATGGCAATACCATGGAATGCATCTTCAATCTGAAATGAAGATTTGATATGATTTGATCGCTCAGAGCTTTTGTGTCATCAAGTGTTATTAAAGTATTAAAGAGATAGAGAAAGCTGCTGACTTAGACTTGAGGCGGGGTGGGGGGGGTAGTAAGAGTACCCCCTGCTGGTCTTTAGCCAGATATTCTACAGGCACTAGCAGTCAGCTAAGGAAAGAAAGGAACTGTTTCAGGGAATGGCACCAGGCCCCTCCCCCACGACATGCATTGAGATAATATTGGCAGCAGGTGAGTCATCCCGGGCCAAAATTGATTGACATGAATCTTGAAGAAAGGCAGTATTGCAGGCAAATATATCATTTCCTTAACATAGATAAGGAGAACAAGCTAGGAGGAAAACATGCTGTTTTGTTCAAATCGCTTCTGAGCCTTTTGGGGGAACCGACCTGAAGCCAGAGTCTAGCGGAAATACATAGGATATTTACATCGCTTAAGACAAACATTTTCTTAGGAAAAAATGCATTGCTTAGCTCAAGGTTTGTCTGCGAAATTCTTACACATCAGGAGATGGCTCCGAGCTGGGTTTCCACACACTGGAACATCCATGCAAAGGACAAGCCTGCACAGCCCATCTGCCGCCCTCCCGCACATCCAGCAGCATTTCCAAGTGACCTCCTAAGGCCTTCCCCAAAATACAGGGGCACCTCTGGGTTTCCTGTTTCCCTCACTTCGAACACTTTTCTTAAAAAAAAAAAAAATCCTGCACACTTCTTGATAGAATGCCACAGTGCAAGGAATACAGTCCTTCAATATTTAAACCTCCATTTGCAAAACACTTGGAGCTTGGTTTTGTTTTGTTTTGTTTTTTAATTACACCACCACATAATTTAAAGCTTTTACACGTTCTAATTATTCAGTTCCAAAACACCAAACTTTTATTGCACAGGGTCCTCATGAAAAGGCCCACGCAGCTGGACAACCACAGATTCTGCCATGAAAGGGCAGCAAGGTGCCCTCCCCCCTTCTTTGCTGCCTGGGCGGCCACCAGGGTTTGAAATCCATGCACCCTACTAAGTTTCTAGGGTGCAATCCGTGGACCCTTCCCTTTCCCATCCCAGCAGGTGCTCAAGGGCCCGCTGGCTTACAAAGTGCCAGAAGCAGGGCTGGGCCAGCCGGCCAGAGTTCAGTGTTCTGTCCCTTGGACTTCCAGCGGACACTAGGCTGCTTGGAAGAACCGCGCAGACTCGGAGATTTTTCAGCAGAGGGGTGGAGCGGTAAAGGCCTTGACCCCAAAGGCAAGGCCTTTCTGCGACCGCCAGGTTGGGGAGCTCCGAGAATGTGCCAACAGACGGCGGAATACTTGGTTCCCTGCTCCACGCAGTCCCAGTTCCCTTACCTGTGGTCCGCAGCCCTCCACTGCACCCACGGGATGGCGATCCTTGGGGACCCAGGAGCGGACGAAATGGGCGTTCCCAGCCGCAGTTGCAACCCCCGAGAGCGCAACTGGGAACCCCTCCCCATCCCCCCCATGAGCCGACCCCCGCCCCGCGCCCTCAGGGTTAGCCCCGCCCCTGCCGCGCTCCCGGCGCGTTCCCAGCCGCAGTGGCGACCCCCAGGAGCACAACTGGGACCGACCCCCACCCAAAGCCATCGGAATCTCGACCCGCGCAGCCCGGGTTTACCCAGTCCCGGGTGCACTCCCGGCGCGTTTGCAGCCTCAGTGTCCACCTCTGAGAGCACAACTGGGAAGCCCGCCCCCACCCCCGCCAGAAGCCGACCCCCGCCCCACGCCGCCCGCGTTCGCCCCGCCCCTGCATGGTCCAGGTACCTTCCCAGCTTCTAGCGTTCACGCCCGGGTAGGAGCAGGATGTAGGAGTATGGGAGATGTGTCTGGAGCCTGACAGCCTCAGCTCCGCTCTGGCCTGCCCTTTGGACCTAGGAGCAGGCCAACTTGCAGAGGGCTTAGGGCCCCATTGTATGCAAACTACCAAGGCCTACCGCAAGGAGAGCTCTGTCCGAGGGAAGGGAAGGGCCCCAGGCTGCATTCCCAAGCTGTTGTTTAGCCGCCCAGACTCAGCGCTGCACAGGGGTAATCAGGCTCTCTGTGCCCGCAGCTTCACACACAGGTGTGTCTCCGTAGGAATCAAGAAAGATCCTGACAGAGTGAGGTTCATTAGAGCTATACTAAAGAGCAAAGGCTTGTCCATGTGGTCTTGCCTTCCCCTGTGCCTTTGGGTCTCCAGGCTCGGCCCCAGCTCCGTGGAAACAACCCCTGAGAAAATATCTTCAAGATCCACTTTTCCCAGTGTCTGGGAACCGGGGTTCGTAGGAGGAGAGAAAAGCACGCCTCCATAGGGAACGAAAAGGCAGCCCACCTGCCTGTGTTTTGAAGCCTCTATTTGGAAGGAATGGGTTAGCTTCTCCTAAAGGAGACCTCCAGATCTGCTCAGAAGTCGGTAATTCCAGAGGCAGGGTACTGGTTCCTGACTGCCCTTTGCTAGCCTTGCAAAGATATTCCTAGATTCTAGAGTTATTTTCCATGAAGGAGCAGGCTTCGGGAATGTGTCAGACGGGACTGGCTCCTTATTGACCTCAGCTCAGCTATTGCCTTTCCATTCAAACTAGGGCAAGGCCCTACTTTATGAAGGGTAAGGGTCTTCTTCTTTGCAAACTGCCAAGGGCTAGAGCAATGAGACCTCTGTCAAGGTGAGGGAAGCCTAAGAGGATGGATTCTCAAGCAGGTGCTTTGCCACAAAGCATCAGCACCCCACGGAGAGAATCAAGCTCCCTGTGCACCAATGTTGGGAGTGTAGCTTCACACACAGAGTTGTCTCTATAGGAGCCAAGAATGTTCCTGAGAGATTAGGTTCACTAAACCTCTCCTACAGAGCATAGACCTGTCCATGTGGTTTTGCCTTCCCCTGTGAGTTGGGTCCTTGAGGTCTGCCACACCTCCGGGGAAACTGTCCCTGAGAAAAGATCTCCAGGAACCGCTTCGCCGAGGCTGGGAAATGCTGTTCACATGAAGTAAGGCAAGCGAATCTCCTGCATAGTAAAAGAGGCCTTACAGTCCCTGGAGGAGCAGGCTGCCAGAATGTGTGAAACCTGACTGTTGCCTTACTGGCCTCAGCTCCACCATTGCCTGTTCATCCGAGCTAGCACCCAGGCCTACTTGGAAAAGCGTTTGGGTGCAGATTTCTACAAAGTGCCAAGGGCTACAGCAGTGAGAATTCTCTCGGTGGTAAAGGAGAGCATTTTATGAATTCTCAAGCTGTTTTCTGAATGACAGCGTCAAAATGAACAGAGAGAATCAGGCTCTCTCTGCCCCTATGTTAGGTACGCAGCTTCACACACAGAGGTGTCTCTGTAGGAGCCAAGAATGCTCCTGAGAGATGAGGTTCACTAGAGGTCTGCTACAGAGCATAGACCTGTCCATGTGGTCTTGCCTTCCCTTGTGCCTTTGGGCCCCGGGCTCGGCCCCAGCTCCGTGGAAACAACCCCTGAGAAAATATCTTCAAGATACGCTTTTCCCAGAGGCTGGGAACTGGGGTTCATAGGAGGAGAGAAAAGCAAGCCTCCTTCGGGAACGAAAGGCAGCCAACCTGCCTGTGTTTTGAAGCCTCTATTTGGAAGGAATGGGTTAGCTTCTCCTAAAGGAGACCTCCAGATCTGCTCAGAAGTCGGTAATTCCAGAGGCAGGGTGCTGGTTCCTGACTGCCCTTTGCCAGCCTTGCAAAGACATTCCAAGATTCTAGAGTTATATTCCATGAAGGAGCAGGCTTCGGGAATGTGTCAGAGGGGACTGGCTCCTTATTGGCCTCAGCTCAGCTATTGCCTTTCCATTCAAACTAGGACAAGGGCCTACTTTATGAAGGGTAAGGGTCTTCTTCTTTGAAACTGCCAAGGGCTACAGCAATGAGACCTCTGTCAAAGCGAGGGAAGCCTAAGAGGATGGATTCTCAAGCAGGTGCTTTACTACAAAGCATCAGCACCCCACGGAGAGAACCAAGATCCCTGTTCCCCAATGTTGGGAGTGTAGCTTCACACACAGGGTTGTCTCTATAGGAGCCAAGAATGTTCCTGAGAGATTAGGTTCACTAAACCTCTCCTACAGAGCATAGACCTGTCCATGTGGTTTTGCCTTCCCCTGTGAGTTGGGTCCCCTAGGTCCGCCACACCTCCGGGGAAACTGTCCCTGAGAAAAGATCTCCAGGAACCGCTTCGCTGAGGCTGGGAAACGCTGTTCACAGGAAGTAAGGCAAGCGAATCTCCTGCAGAGAAAAAGAGGCCTTACTGTCCCTGGAGGAGCAGGCTGCCAGAGTGTGTGAAACCTGACTGTTGCCTTACTGGCCTCAGTTCCACCATTGCCTGTTCCTCCGAACTAGGACCCAGGCCTATTTGGAGAAGCGTTTGGGTGCGGATTTCTACAAAGTGCCAAGGGCTACAGCAGTGAGAATTCTCTCAGCGGTAAGGGAGAACATTTTATGGATTCTCAAGCTGTTTTCTGAACGACAGGGTCAAAATGAACTGAGAGAATCAGGCTCTCTGTGCCCCTATGTTAGGTACGCAGCTTCACACACAGAAGTGTCTCTATAGGAGCCAAGAATGTTCCTGAGAGATGAGGTTCACTAGAAGTCTGCTACAGAGCATAGACCTGTCCATATGGTTTTGCCTTGCCCTGTGAGTTGGGTCCCCGAGGTCCGCCCCAGCTCAGGGGAAGGAGCCCCTGAGAAAAGATCTCCAGGGACCGCTATTCCCACAGGCTGGCAAACGCAGTTCACAGGAGGTAACACAAGCGAGCCTCCTGCAAGGCACAACAGGCCTTAGTCTCCCTGGACGATCAGGCTGCCAGAGTGTGTGAGACCTGACTGGTGCCTTACTGGCCTCAGCTCCGCCATTGCGTGTTTCTCCGAACTAGGACCCAGGCCTACTAGGAGAAGGGTTTGGGTATGGATTTCTAAATACTGCCAAGGGGTATAGCAATGAGAACTGTGTCACGGGTAAGGAAGAGCATTGTATGGATTTTCAAGCTGTTGTTTGAACGACAGCTTCAAAGCTGCACAGAGAGAATCAGACTCTGTGTCTCCATGTTGGGTACACAGCTTCACAGACAGGGGTGTCTCCATAGGAAACAAGAACGTTCCTGACAGAGTGAAGTTCACTAGAGCTCTCCTAGAGAGCAAAGACTTGTCCATGTGGTTTTTCTTCCCCTGTGCGTTTGGGGCTCCAGGCTCGGCCCCAGCTCCGTGGAAACAACCCCTGAGAAAAGATCTTCAAGATCCGCTTTTCCCAGAGGCTGGGATGTGGGGTTCATAGGAGGCGGGAAAAGCAGGCCTCCTTCAGAGAGCAAGAGGCAGCCAAGCGGCCTGCGTTTGGAAGCCTCTATTTGGAAGAATGGGTTAGCTTCCCCTAAGGGAGACCTCCAGATCTGTTCAGAAGTCGGTAATTCCAGAGGCAGGGTGCAGGCTCCTGACTGCCCTTTGCCAGCCTTGCAGAGACATTCCTAGATTACAGCGTTATTTTCCATGAAGGAGCAGGCTTCGGGAATATGTCAGACTTGACTGGCGCCTTATTGGCCTCAGCTCAGCTCTTGCCTTTCCTTTCAAACTAGGACAAGGGCCCACTTTATGAAAGGTAAGGGTCCTCTTCTTTCCAAACTGCCAAGGGCTACAGCAATGAGACCTCTGTCAAGGCGAGGGAAGCGTAAGCTGATGGATTCTCAAGCAGGTGCTTTGCCACAAAGCATCAGCACCCCACGGAAAGAATCTGGCTCCCTTTGCCCCTACGTTGCGTGTGTAGCTACACGCACAGAGGTGTCTCGATAGGAGCCAAGAATGTTCCTGAGAGAGGAGGTTCACTGTTGGGGGCCAGAGTGAGGCACTCCGCCCATGGCAAAGGTCATGAGGAAGGAGGCTCGACATACGCAAAGGCGGGATCGAGCCTCAGGAGTCCCCCTGGAAATCCTCGAGCATCTACCCCCATAACCAGAGCCTGCCTACCTTACTACTTTGTGCTCTCACCTACACCTCTGACTTTACGGGGGGCTGTCCCCCACCACCTCTTTCGGAGAAGGAGTTAACCTAGAGCTCCAGTTGATAAAAACCCCTGGGTGTGACAAGAGTGTTTTAACCTACAAACTCCTCTGAAGGTTCTCTAGCCTGCCTGACAGGCTTGTCCGGCCACATGTGATTGCTCACAGCCTCCCAACCATGAGAGGCACGAGATGCTTTAAACCTTCTAAAAACAGGTTCCTTAGAAAAGTTAGAAAATTATTAGTATAAGTATAATGGGCTGATTAGAAATCATATTGGTGAAGGGTTTTTCATTTGTTGAGCTGATGTTTACTGCTAAGTCTCCACATCCCCTGCCCTTATACACATTAATGAATATATAGAAGAAATAAGTATTAACCTTTGATATAAATCACGTTAGACCTTAGGCTAAGTAAATTCTTTCCTTAACTAAAACCTACTACACCCTCACCCTATAGGAATGTAACTTTATTTGGGTGGCGTCTGTTTTAAGAATAATCACCCCTGGAGAAATAAGTGTCCTGGTTGACTGACCGCTGTCACAAGGAGAGGGTCGTAAATTGTCAGCAGGCCCCCCGGCCAGAAGATGATGTAACACCCCTAAGACCTCTGTATACTTTTGTATGAAGCACCTGACTTTGATAAAAGTCAGGACTGCTGACCCCACGTGACTTTTGCATAACATCTCAGTGTATAAAAGTAGACCATGGAAAATAAAGAATTGGGATCAGTTTCTCGAAATACTGGTCTCCCCATGTCTCTCTCTCTCTCTCTCACTCTGGTTGAGTCTCCATCTGGAGCGCGGAACCCACCAAGCTTACTAATTTTGCCTGGGCTTCTAAGATCCGACCGGGGAGGCCTCAGTGTCTCCTCTCCTTCGGGAGAACGGAAGGACGCCTGCGGCCTACGTAAGTGGTGCAAGCTTCTTGTCTTGAAGTTTTATTGGTCCCCCGCGTAAACCAAGCTACTCAGCCTCTTTTCTCCACTGAATTTTCCTACTGAGCTATCCTCATTTTATTACTCTTTATATCCTTAATTAACGTTTAATTAAGCAGTTGTTCCCTGACCCTCGCCTACGCCGTCTCTGCTTCGAATACCCTGGATCAGCTGGGGCTGGACCCCGGCAGTTCACTAGAGATCTCCTACAGAGCATAGACCTGTCCATTTGGTTTTGCCTTCCCCTGTGAGTTGGGTCCCCGAGGTCCGCCCCAACTCCGGGGAAACAGCCCCTGAGAAAAGATCTCCAGGAACTGCTTTCCGCCCAGGCTGGGAAACGCTGTTCACAGGAAGTAAGGCAAGCGAGCCTCCTGAAGGGAAACAGAGGCCTTACTGTCCCTGGAGGAGCAGGCTGCCAGAGTGTGTGACACCTGACTGGTGCCTTACTGGCCTCAGCTCCGCTATTGCATGTTCATCTGAACTTGAACCCAGGCCTACTTGGAGAAGTGTTTGTGTGCCGATTTCCAGAAACTGCGAAGGGCTACAGCAATGATAACTCTCTCAGTGGTAAGGGAGAGCATTGTGTGGATTCTCAATTTGTTGTTTGAACGACAGCGTCAAAGCTGCACAGAGAGAATCAGGTCTCTGTGTCTCTATGTTGGCAATGCAGCTTCCCACACAGAGATGTCCCCGTTGGAGCCAAGAACATTCCCCACAGACTGAGGTTCACTAGAGCACACCTAGAGAGCAAAGACTTATCCATGCGGTTTTCCCTTCCCCTGTGCGTGTGGGTCTCCGGGATCGGCCCCTGCTCCGTGGAAACAGCCTCTGAGAAAAGATCTCCAAGAACCTCTTATCACCCAGGCTGGGAAGTGGAGTTCACAGGAGGTGGGATAAGCAAGCTTCCTTCGGCAAGAAGAGACAGCCAACCGGCCTGTGTTTGGAAGCCTATATTTGCAAGGAATGGGTTAGTTTCTCCTGACCGAGACCGCCAGATGTGCTGAGAAGATAGAAATTCCAGAGGCAGGGTCGAGGTTCCTGACTGCCCTTTGCCAGCCTTGCAAAGACATTCCCAGATTCTAACGTTATTTTCCATGAAGGAGCAGGCATCGGGAATATGTCAGACTTGACTGGCGCCTTACTGGCCTCAGCTCAGCTACTGCCTTTCCATTCAAACAAGGACAAGGGCCTACTTGGTGAAGGGTAAGGGTCAGCTTCTTTCCAAACTGCCAAGGACTACAGCAATGAGACCTCTGTCAAGGTGAGGGAAGCCTATGCAGATGGATTCTTAGCAGGTGCTTTGCCACAAAGCATCAGCACCCACGGAGAGAATCAGACTCCCTTTGCCACTATGTTGGGTGTGTAGCTTCATGCACAGAGGTGTCTCTGTAGAAGCCAAGAATGTTCCTGAGAGATGAGGTTCACTAGAGCTCTCCTACAGAGCATAGACCTGTCCATGTGGTTTTGTCTTCCCCTGTGAGTTGGGCCCCCGAGGTCCGACCCAGCTCCAGGGAAACAGCCCCTGAGAAAAAATCTCCAGGAACAGCTTTGCGCCCAGGCTGGGAAATGCAGTTCACAGGAGGCAAGGCAAGCAAGCCTCCTACAGGGAAAAAGAGGCCTTACTGCTCCTGGACGATCAGGCTGCAAGAGTGTGTGAGACCTCACTTGTGCCTTACTGGCCTCAGCTCCGCCGTTGCCTGTTGTTCCGAGCTAGGACCCAGGCCTACTTGGAGAAGGGTTAGGGTGCGGATTTCTACAAACTGTCAAGGACGACAGCAATGAGAATTCTCTTAGCAGTAAGGGAGAGCATTGTATGGATTCTCAAGCTGTTGTTTGAATGACAGCTTCAAAGCTACACAGAGAGAATCAGGCTCTCTGTTCCCCTATTTTGGCTGTGCAGCTTCACACACAGAATTTGACTCTGTTGGAGCCAGAAATATTCCTGAAAGACTTAGGCTCACCAAAGCTGTCCTCCAGAGCAAAGACATTGGATGTGGTTTTGCCTTCCCTTGTCAGTATGGGTCCCCTAGCTTGGCCCCAGCTCCGGGGATACAGCCTCTGAAAAAAATCTTCCAAGAAGCGATTTTCCTCCAGGCTGTTAAGCGGAATTCGCAGTTTGCAAGTTAAGGAAGCCTGCTTCGTGGAAGAGCAAGCAGCCAACTGGCCCTGTGTTAGGAAGCCTGTATTTGAAAGGAATGGGTTAGCTTCTACAGCGGGAGAACCTCAGATCTGCTCAGGGGACTGAAATACTAGAGTCAGGGTCGAGGTTCTCCCTTGTCCTTTGCGCACCTTGCAAAGACATTCCTAGCTTCTAGCGTTAGTGTCCCTGTAGTAGCAGGCTGCAGGAGCGTGTGATAAATGACTGCCGCGTTCCTGTCCTCAGCTCCGCTATTAACTTTCTATTCGAACTAGAACCCAGGCCTACTTTGAGAGGGGTTAGGGTCCAGTGTTTTCAAACTGCCAAGGGCTACGGCAATGCGAGCTCTGTCAGAGGTAAGAAAAGAGCAATTGGTAGGATTCTTCAGCTGCTGCGTGGCTGCACAGTTTCCGCGCCGCATGGAGAGCATGAGGCTCCTTGTGGCCCTATTTTGGGTATGCAGCAACATGCACACAGAATGTCTGTGTTCACTTATGTACAGGCTTATGAACACTAGAGCTCTCCTACAGATCAAAGACCACTCAGTGGGCTCCAAGAGATACCTGTCGCGACTCGAGAAGAGAGTGGAGTCCTTTGCTTCCCCTCGAGATGAGGCCTGACTCCCCGGGTGAGTATGGAATGCAACCCCAAATCCCTGTCGCCTATGGAGAGGAACATTAAGTCCTGGATACAAGCCTAGATGAGGTCTAGTTTGCCCTTCAGTGAATGGAGCCCAATCCCCAGCTCTCCCTGGCAACTCGAATGGAAGATTAGACTTCCTGGGCCAACACAAGAGGAAGCCTGAATTCCCCGTCGTAACTCGAGAATCCCACCGCAACTCGAGAAAAACCACGTGCTTCCCTCGTCATCGCAAGATGAGGCCCTTTGTCCGCTACAGCATCTCAAGAGAAGTCCCACGTTCCATCCTGAAGTGCGAAACGGTACTTGGCACCCTTGATGCGACCCCAAAAGTTCCGCGACATACCAGACTCGCTCAAGGTGAACACCGAGGTTCCCGGCACCACTTCATCTGAGCCCCTTCTCCTCTCCTGATTGCGACAGGAGGGTCGACTCCCCTTCTCTGTCTGCAAGGGGTTCCCGACCTTCCGGGCGCACCTCAGGATGAGGCCGGTCTCATGAGGAAGTTCGAGACATAGCCTCGTGGGTGGTGCCACATGTCGAAAGACCCCAATTTCACGGTCCACTCTTGAAAAGAACCCGATGCCAGCACACCTCTTTGAAGGAAAACCTGTGGATGAAGGCACAACACGAAGGGGCACTGACACCCGCGTGCATCGTCCAGAAAAACCCGCAGGTCCCACAGACATTTCGACAAGTGGCCTGTCACCCTGTAAACAACTCGAAAGGCAAACGAAGGTCCATTCCTCAACAGAAGACTAGGTGTGACTCTCTTGTCCCTATTCTGCAGGGACCATGGGATCCGAGTCAGAAACGGAGAGGAAGCCTGAGGTTCCTGCGTCCACTCGAGATGAAGCCCTCTTCCATTGCACCACAACCAGTGGAGTCCCGAGAGGCCCCTACCAACTCCACAGTATCCCTGAGTTCTCAGAGGCAAAAAAAGAAGATCCCTGAGGTCACAGGCACAAGTCGAGGGACCCCTGGGTTTTCTGCCGTGACTCGAGAAAGACCTCGAGAGTGCTTCAAAATGTGTTGAGTCGCGATTCCCCTACCATGACTCGAGAGCCATGACACGCTCCCCCTCGCCAAGCGCATGGAGACCTGACTAACCTGGCACTGCACGAGAGGCTCCATGAGTTCCTCATCGTACCTCGTGAGGAAACCCACACTGGCGCGGCAGCTCGAGGAAACACATGAGACACACCGGTCATCGCGAGATAAGGGCCTTATTTTCCTGCATGGCCTGGAGACCAATCACGAGTCCGCTCTCCAAACTGAAGAGAAGGCTGGACTCCCTTGAAGCCGCTCAGGGGGCTCCAAGAGATCCGCGTCGCGACTCGAGAGGAGAGCGGAGTCCTTGGCTTCCCCTCGAGACGAGGCCTGACTCCCCGGGGGAGCCTGGAATGCAACCCCGAGATCCCCGCCTTCCCTGGAGAGGAATATTAGGTCCCGGACACACGCCTAGGTGAGGTCTCTTCGGCCCTGCAGTGACTCGAGCGCAATCCCCAGCTTTCCTTCGCAACCCGAGGGGAAGATTGGGCTTCCCAGGGCAAACCCAAGGGGAAGGCTGAGATCCCCGTCGTAACTCGAGAATGCCGCCGCAACTCGAGAAAAACCACGTGGTTCCCACCTCTTGGCAAGATGAGGCCCTTGCCCGCGACGGCGTCTCAAGGGAAGTCCCCTGTTCCGCCCTAAAGGGGAAAAGGTCCGTCACCGCCTTCCTGCGACCCCCAAAAGTCCCCCGACACGCCGGGTTCCCTCGAGGGGAACACCGAGGGTCCCGGCACCGCTTCCTCTGAGCCCCTTCTCCCCTCCTGATGGCGACAGGAGAGGCGATTCCCCTGCGTGGTCTGGAAGGGGTTCCCGGCCTTCCCGGCGCACCTCAGGATGAGGCCGGTCTCACGAGGAAATTCGAGACGAGCCACGTGGGTGGGGCCACATGCCGAACGCCCCCGATTCCCCGGTCCGCCCTTGAGAAGGACCCGAGGTCCGGACCCCTCTTCGAAGGCAACCCTGTGGGTGAAGGCACAACACGAAGGGCGCCCCCGTGCATCGTCCGCAAAGACCCGCGGGTTCGACACACAGCTCGACGAGGGGCCTGAGACCCCCTGAGCAACTCGAGAGGCCAGCGGGGTTCCCTTCCTCAGACAAGACGAGGCCTGACTCTCCTGTCCCAACTCTGCAGGGACACTGCGGTCAGAGTCCGAAACGGAGAGGAAGCCTGAGGTTCCTGCCTCCCCTCGAGGTGAGGCCCTCTTCCGTTGCGCCAGACCCAGCGAAGTCCCGAGGGGCCCGGACCCCTCCACAGGATCCCTCGCCTCTCATAGGCACCCTGGGAAGTTCCCTAAGGTCCCCGGCAGAAGGCGAGGGAAACGAGGGTTTCCCGCTGCCCCCCGAGAAAGACCTCGAGAGTCCTTCTTCAACGCGTCTCGAGGCCCTAGTCCCCTCCCGTGACTCGAGAGCCAGGATGCGTTCCCCCTCGCCACGCGCATGGAGACCTGACTTCCCTGGCGCCGCACGAGAGGCTCCCTGAGATCCTCGTCGTGCCTCGGGAGAAAACCCCCACGGGCGCCGCAGCTCGAGGAAACCCCTGAGACGCCCCCGTCCTCGCGAGCTGAGGGCCTTCTTTTCCTGCATGGCCTGGAGGGCAATCCCGGGTCCTCTCTCCAAACGGAAGAGGAGGCTGGACTCCCTTGAGGCCGCTCAGGGGGCTCCAAGAGACCCGCGTCGCCACTCGAGAGGAGAGCGGAGTCCTTGGCTTCCCCTCGAGACGAGGCCTGCCTCCCCGGGGGAGCCTGGAATGCAACCCCGAGATCCCTGCCTTCCCTGGAGAGGAATATTAGGTCCTGGACACACGCCTAGGTGAGGTCTCTTCGGCCCTGCAGTGACTCGAGCGCAACCCCCAGCTTTCCCTCGCAACCCGAAGGGAAGTTTGGGCTTCCCAGGGCCAACCCAAGGGGAAGGCTGAGATCCCCGTCGTAACTCGAGAATCCCGCCGCAACTCGAGAAAAACCACGTGGTTCCCACCTCTTGGCAAGATGAGGCCCTTGCCCGCCACGGCGTCTCAAGGGAAGTCCCCTGTTCCGCCCTGAAGGTCGAAACGGTCCCTGACAGCCTTCCTGCGACCCCCAAAAGTCCCCCGACACGCCGGGGTCCCCCGAGGGGAACACCGAGGGTCCCGGCACTGCTTCCTCTGAGCCCCTTCTCCCCTCCTGATCGCGACAGGGGAGGCGATTCCCCTGCGTGGTCTGGAAGGGGTTCCCGGCCTTCCCTGCGCACCTCAGGATGAGGCCGGTCTCACGAGGAAATTCGAGGCGAGCCACGTGGGTGGGGCCACATGCCGAACGCCCCCGATTCCCCGGTCCACTCTTGAGAAGGACCCGAGGCCCGAACCCCTCTTCGAAGGCAACCCTGTGGGTGAAGGCACAACACCAAGGGGCACTGCCACCCCCGTGCATCGTCCGCAAAGACCCTCGGGTTCCACACACAGCTCGACGAGGGGCCTGAGACCCCCTGAGCAACTCGAGAGGCCAGCGGGGTTCCCTTCCTCAGACAAGACGCGGCCTGACTCTCCTGTCCCAACTCTGCAGGGACCCTGCGGTCGGAGTCCGAAACGGAGAGGAAGCCTGAGGTTCCTGCCTCCCTTCGAGGTGAGGCCCTCTTCCGTTGCGCCAGACCCAGCGGAGTCCCGAGGGGCCCAGCCACCTCCACAGGATCCCTCGCCTCTCAGAGGCACCCTACCAAGTTCCCTAAGGTCCCCAGCAGAAGGCGAGGGAAACGAGGGTTTCCCGCCGCCCCCCGACAAAGACCTCGAGAGTCCTTCTTCAACGCGTCTC